>NC_090664.1:2013950-2324121 GCF_013368605.1 Nyctibius grandis
AAGCTGGCACCTAGTTATCTGTTCTTTGAATAATGATTGTGATAATGATGAGTAAAACAAGTTTTTACAGTGACAATATTTTTGTGCTAGTAGTCTATCAATATTCACTTCAACCCAAAGCTCCTAAGACAAGTTTCAGTTGAGCTGTTAAGAATTCATGATGACAGGCAGTCTTCTGTTGTTTTTCCACAAAACTTCATGCTCTCAAACAGAAGAGTCTTGAGACCACGAAGTATAAACACAGCTGAAGAGGAGATAAGATCTCAAAAGGAGAGCAATAGAAGAAATGGTGAAAATGAGAGAAACAAATGTACGCTACTGTGATCAGAAAATAATCTCTACTGCAATTCACTTTTCTCCTGTCTTAGAATAAGTCAGCTTGCAGAAATGAAATCCTCTAAGGAAAACTTTGACTTCCAGTATTATTGAACTTTCCAGTAAGAGGTTCTTGCAGTGGATAGCACTGACCCTATTAGGAGCTGTGTGTGTGGCTGACCCTGCCCTCTGGGGAGGTTTAGAACACCTTATCCACTGAGAAGGTGAGACCAGGGCTCAGGGGAAACACATTTCTCACACAAATTCATTCATTGAAAGGTAATTCTCTTCTCATTTTCATGTTTGACCTGGTTTTATATCAGGAATTATTCCTGGAGCCATGAGGCAGCTGTTTCAGCTGGTTACAGTCATGAAGGATCCCACTACACTAGAAGTCTTAACAGTAATTTATTTACTGTTAAATTTCCCTTAAATACCTGCTATATTAATTTCTCAGAAATGTCTTAAGTGTAGGTTTCACTGCCTTGTGTTCCTTGTGGTTTCCTAAGATTCTTCTATTAAAGGCTGTGTTAAACCTAGGCTGTAGGTTTCTTCAAGAAAAGACCAGGTATATCTATGTGTCATGGGTATGGTTAGCTCTAGATGTACAGGGAAACTCTATTCCGGGGTTGCTCTGGGCTTAGTTCTGTGTTGGGGCATCTCAGCCTGGCATTAACTTTTCACTAACTGGAGAGAAAACTTTAGCTCCAGACGTACTCTTGCTTTTGGGAAGACCGTATCTGACAGGCTGGATCCATCCAGCTATAAATACTAACAGCTGCCAAATGTCAGGTTTAAGTTGTGCTGTGGAGCTGGCCAAGGCAGCAATTACTTGTATTTTAGCTAGTGCTGCACATTGACTGTGGATACATTAGCTTTAATGGAGATTATTTAGAGGCTCAGTAGCTTAAAAGCAGAAATCACTTACATTCATATTGGATATTATTACAGATTCAGGAGAGTTGGCCATAAAAACACTTAGCTTCCTGTAACAAAAGGACTCCTAGCCAAGCAAGTAAAATGTTAATGAGACAGCAAGCACTCATGTTCATGTCTGCAGCCTTTCCCTCCCAGGTTTTGCTGCTTCATACTGAGGTTCATTAGAGTGGAAATGGTTGACTTTAAAAAAGAAACACCAGCTAAATTGCTAGGGTGTAGAATTTCCTTTCAGATCATAATTATAGGTGATCAGCAGAGTGTGTAATTAGTAAGTTGGGTGAAGGATATTTCCAGAACAATCAGCAGCAATTTCCTCCCTGCTGTTCCTTTCTCTGCTCTGAGGACCTTTTTTCTGCTTTGGTAGGTGTGGCGTTTTTTAAGCCCAGAAAACACAAATATAAAAGCTTACGTCAGGTAAGAGTGACACAATAAATAATAATAAAATTTAAAAACCCCTGCAACAGGATATTCTGTCTTCGCTGTAACAGGCCTCGCTGATTTTCACCATGTTTCTAGCACTTGAGCACAGATAGTTGTCCAGAGGAAAACAAGACTGGCTCATTTCTGGCCTCCCTTGACAAACCTGTGAGACTTTTGCTGGAGCCTAGATTTCCAGTTGCAGAGCGAAAATGTGAGAAGCTGTCATTGTCTCCAAATATCATAGGAACGCCCAGGCTGTTTCTTGGTGCTATGAATATTTCATTGAATAATTCAATGAATCTGTCCAGCATGGCTAAAAATAACTGAGTAAACTGAGTGCTTTTGACCTTAAGAAACAAAATCTGTCTCAAATTTAAAATAAATAAATGAAAAACCATAGAAAAATCCTGTGGAAGCGAAGATGTCAGTCTGTAAAGATACGTTTGGTATTGTATCCTGGAATGAAATACGGCTCATCTTTTCTCTCCTAAAAACTTTCATCTATCTTCTTCACACAGTTGTTTGCTGAGAAGAATGAACATTTCTCATAATTAGGATGGGTCAAGGCTTTTGGTCGTCTCTCTCTGTCTCTGCAGTTAATGGGCACACTGGCAGGGCACGGCTTTGCTGTGTCCCTGACCAACAACTGTCTCCTCCTCCATTGTTGATCCTCAGCAGATGGGTGCTGCAGGAATGACAGTTGTGAAAAGGTCGGGGTGGCATCTAGCACAAAGACCTCAACCACAGCCTGAGCAGTTCCAGCATATGATAACGTGCAGCACAAGGCCCTTAGTGCTGCTGTCTGGGGTCAGGACTGTGGGTGCATCCAAGCTGCCCCCCTGCTTCTGACAGCAACCACTGTGCATTGTGCACAGGGCAACTCTAGTGATCCTTCTGCTGTCAGAGAAGTCCTGCCACTAATGCACTGAGGGTTTTTCCTCATTCACTTCCACCAGTTGTTTTTCAGAAGCTGGGGGTGGGCCTGTTCCTTATGGATTTATTTTGTCACTCTCCATAGTATGTGACAAGGCCACAAATTAATTTGGTGTTGTGGTAACAACAATAATAATAGCACTTCCTTTAGTTAAGCTTTTAATCCTTCTAATTTGGTGACTTCACTAGGTGGCCTCTCATGGCACCTGCCATTGCTTTTGTAGTATGGGAATATCTTCCCTTGACAAGAAGAGCTGGGCCTTTATTTGGATATTGTTAGTTTCAGTCTACCTTCTGATCAAAATATATCCTGAGGTGCTGTTTAGTGTTGCCAGACTCCCACAACAAGCTCTTGCAAACCCTGTGGTTTGTGGAAACTGAATACTGTGGTCCTAACTAATCTGGCTTGTGTAGTGCACAGCAGCAGGCAGCCAGCTTGAAGAACTGCCCTGGACTTGCATTGGGAGGGGCAGACATTGGTCTCCAGAACTGAACACTGTAACATCTTCAAATAGCTGGTTTTAAATTCTATTTATAGAGGGGGAATCTCGACCTTAATTATCAGGTTATTAATGATCTCTAGATGAGAATATGTTCCCTTAAAAATACTTTTCTGTCTATTTTAAATATGGGCACAATTCTTGGAAATAGTATTTTGCTGTTCTAATCATTGCTAAATGGTAGCGCATGGTAGAAATTGAGGCTGAACATGAAGATTCTGGATTTTGCATTTCTGTATTGATAGAATGGTCAAGTTAAGCTTTATCACCAGCTGATACAGGGAGCAGAAAAAAATCCTGTATCTGATTCTGCAGATGTGTTGGACTACTTGGCTAGGCCCTTGTATGGGTTACAGGAAAACAGCTGGTACTCTCCTCCTATCTGTTCCCCTCCCACCATATACTGAGTACAGAGTGCTCACATCAACTGCTGGTGATGAACAACCATAATGATGGGTTTCTTCTAATGTCTGGAAATAGCAAGAAAGGAAGTGGTTTGGGCATGGCTGCCCTACGATGTAACAGAACTGACCAGTGCAAATGTGAACACACTGTACTGGGAGAGCACCATCCGTCTGGCAGAGATCATCAGAATTTGTCTCTTCAAACACTTGTTCAATAAAAATAAAATTCCATAGAAAATGCATACTCTTTCCTCACAAAAGCACTCCTTGGGCTTTCATTGAATACCTAGATTCAACAAAATCTGAACGTATGGACTTGGCTGGGAGGAGAATCATGCTTTCTGTGTAGACACTTGGTTTCAACATTGAAAGTTTTCAGTGCACTATTAGTATTCTGAAGAAAACATGAATAAATTATGATTTCTATTGGCATGGTAACTCTTTGGCAGAGGGAAGATGGGGCAAGGAGGGAACAGATGTACTTTGGTCACCAGTTCTAATCTTTGTACTTTGACACAAAGTTTTTTAGTGTGAGGCAAACAAACAAGTAGAGCTGCATGTTCATCCTGTGGGGCTTCTAAGGGAGAGATGGCGAATATGTTTTTTAATAAATGGAGCCTTCATTATTTATTCATAACTAGCATGCTAACTGAAAAATGAAAACAACTATGCCAGTTATTTCAACAAAGCTTTGGCTGAGTTCCCATACAATTCCTGTCAGTAGAAAGATAGGACCTAATAATTTCGACCCCTTCAAAGCTTTGCCCAAATGATCTGTTTACTCAGTGACTGGTATTCTTTCTAGATATGGGCATTTTGTTTTTATGCATTTTTAAAAATTTGCATTAATAGTTAAAACTGCAAATTTGGGACATGGCTGACTCAGCAGCATAAATTATATAAGTAGCAGCTACTGATCTCTTTATGCAACATGGGATCATGAGTTGTGTTTTCCTGTTCTGAGCTCACTGTGAGCCTCAGTCCCTCTGCCACTTTGAATCAAAATTTCTTCTTTTCCAAGGAGTATGTGCGTTACTGGTTTCCCTTGAGCTAGAACTTGAGCACGTGACAGTGACAGGGCTTTACTGCATTTGTGGCTACTTTCTGGAGCTCACAGGGAGAACATTTATGTTACTGAAACTGAGACCCGAACGGTGTCACTGAACGTTTTCCTGAAGATCAGGGCCAGGGAGCTAACATGAATGAGCGTGAAGGATTTTTGGAGGGATCTGCCGCTCAGATTCAGTCTCTTTGGGTCAGAAATTGCCACGTGGGCTACACAAATTCTCTGAAATATGGCCTATGCTTCGAGCAGAAAATGTTTGATTGTCCTGTCAGGGCTCAGAGGTGAAGTTCTTGGATGGAGTCCCTGTGGATATGACGTTATGGTATTAGTGCTGGGGGCTCTAGAGATGCAGGTTTTGTTTCTGGTGTTGTCCTGGGCTTACTTTGTGACTTTGGACAAGGCACATCATCTCCCCAGCCCTGGGATCCTTTATGTAATGAAGATGAAGATTCCCTTCTCAAATGGGGCGTGTCCAACACCCTTCTTTTCATGCACTGAACTTTTAGGTTGATTCTGGCTTACCTTTACGTGGTGGATGAGGGTGTACACATTCCCCTTCTACACTTACAGGGTTGTGCTTTCCTGCTCCCTGGCCCCAGGTGCATCTTACAAATGACAGCCTGATCCGTGGTGCAGCAGGCAGTGACACTGCTGTCAGAGTGCCTCAAAACAGAGGGGCTGCAGGAGTTCTACTGCTTGACTTTATTGCCCTTCTTCTGTTTTTTTTTGCATCAACACCAGACACAACTTCTAGCACGTGATCTGATGCTGCTTTTGTCTCCAGACCAGGACATTAAACATTTGAGAGGTTTTCTTCAAGGTGGGCTATGTGTCAAAATCTATGGCATGAACGGTCAAGTCCTATCTCTTCCTTCCTTCATAAGCCCTAAAAACTTTCAGGATGCAGGGTGTCCTTTCCCTGGTTCCACCCTGATTAAATTTGAAGTCCAATGCCTGGGTCCCCAACTGGATGAGAGATAGAGGTGATCAGCTAGAGCAGTGTGGGTTTACCACAGTCCACAGATGACTATCTGCCCAGTGTCTGAGCAGTTGTATTACCTCTGGCCAGGTGGCACGCAGAGCCCTCTTAGTGGGCTCAAAGCCTAGAGGGAGGGGAGAAGAAAGATCCTCTGTGTCCCACAGTGGAAGATTGCTACTCCAGCAGAGCTCAAAGTCTGCTTAGAGGGCTGGTGTATATTTTTCTTTAAATGTCTCTTCTGTGAATGCATGCCTAGTGTAAAGCAGTTCTGCATTTCAACCTGAAAAAAATCTTCCTCATTTAACAAGGGAGGAGTGGTGTCTGTTTAACTGCCTGAAGCCACCATTAGTCCTCTTGCCTCTTTGCTTCTGGTAAAGTAATACACATAAAATGTGTTGCTCCCTAGAAATAAAATCGCTGCCTGTTGCTGAGGGGAGCTGAGAAGCTCCGCAGTGTCACACTGTGCTTGCAAGAGGCCAGGCCTGCGGACAGCATGGAGGCTTGATGCCCTCTATTGCTGGGAAGGAAAAAACCTGCAGCACAGCTAAGAGTGTTCTTTCTCTGTCCTTTCTTTGATTTTTATTTTTCTTTTCTTTTTTTCTTTCCCTCCATTTTAATTTTTACCTTTTCATGCGGTGGCTGGCTGCAGCCTCACACCTAACAGATGGCCGGTTTCATCTGGCCGCCCGAGGGTCTCCGTCGCCAAGTAAATTCTTGTCGCAAGTGGTCAGCAGGGCAAGGGCTGCTCATCTCTGGTGTCCTCGCCAAAGCATGAAGCAGAAAATCAGCTATGCAAATCTTTGTGCATTTTATTTCCAGCACGAGTGGGTGCTGATGGAGTTCCAGATGGCTGAGGCACACATCCTGTGGCTTGCCAGCACCTAAAGGGCAGCGTTGACACCTGCTCTGTGAAACACAGGTTGGCCCATAAAGTCTGGTTTGCAGAGATTACCCTTTATGCAATGTATAGTATGATAATGACCTTGCACATTCCTCTCTCAGCAAATGTTTTGGAGTAGTTATTTACTGGTTTCGTTGTAGTTGGTGGCAGTTAATTTCTTATTCTTTTCCCTTCCTGCAGCTTATTTGCAGAAAGCTCTTTTGCAGCTTCAAGTCACGAAGCCTTACCTGCTTCTGCTTTTATTCTGAACACAAAGCCTTGCACTTCATCAGCGTTAACTGATCCTGATACATCCCAGATGATGAAATGATGGCTGTTGGGGCTATTAGGAGAAGCTTGCCTGGGCTGCTAGATGCAGAATTTATACAGTCTGTCTTCAACATTTTAGAAAATAGAGAAATGTCTCATTATCTAAAATGATATCCTTGTACACTGGAGAGTTTAGCTATTTGAACTACTTAACAAGCCCTATTTGTAAGATTTTTTTTTTTCATTTAAAAACCTGAAGCTGCAAGAATTGATATTCCTGTAGGTGAGAACATTTTCACCACATGTACAGGAGAGGCCTATACAAATGTGTATTCCAGTCTGTCATTCAAAGTGATCTGCTCTCTTGTTGTGTTGCATAGACCTTCTCCTAATAGTCTCTCTTTCAAAATCTGACCTCCAGAAGAATAACCTTTAGATATTGTAGGTTTCACCTGGTGGAATTGAATGATCTATCTTCTACTCAGGAAGAGGCATAGATAATCAACAGGGGTATTATAGGAGCTTGTTACAGGATTGATCTAAGGAGCACACTGTCACTTTGAGGGAGTTTTGTGGGCTGTCAGTTTGGTGTTGTGCATGCTCTGAGGCAGCAGTAGTCAAGGAGATCAGGCCTGCATGCTGCTTGGCCAGCTTTTGGGTAGAGAAAGGAAGTGCCAATAATTGCAATAGAGGATTAAACCAAAGCCACAAAGTGATTTACCCAAAATCTCACAGGGAGTATGTGAGCTAGGAATTATAGCTCAAGCTGTTGAATCCTAGGTCAGTGTCTTGGACAGAAGCTCATCGTTCCTCTGGGAACAGGAAAATACGTTGCAGTATGATCAACATGGGAAAGTGGTGTGAGTCCCTGAGGCCAAACCCTGAGTCCAGCACGCTCTGGACACACTAGAGAAAAGCTAGTTTGACCTCAGGTGCAGTGATATCAGAGTGAGGTGCTTAGCTTGACGTCTGCCTGTTCTGCCTTGATGTAGGCTGTACCACACAGGATACAGACTCCCTTCTCCTGCAGAACACAGGTTGGCAACGCAGCTCTATGTGCTGCTCTAGGAAGCATGCTAATAAACAGTGCAACTGCAGCCCCTTTCTTTCCCACTTCCCTGGATTTATCTCTGACTGTCCTTTTTATGGCCTTGCTGTCTTCAAAGAGGGACATCAAAATTGTGTGAAAACATGATGCCTCAATAGAAAGATGTCCAGACAGACCATACTGCTATTGTAAACAGGCTTAATTTTATATATTCTTTTGCTTTATGTGCTGCAATGATTTTTGCTTTGAGGGGATTCTCATACAGCTGTTTTATTGTAGCACTTTTTCTTAGGGGAAGCTGTCAGGAGCTGCAAAAACATTTCCCTTCTTTAATCCACTACAAAGCCAGCCTTTGAAACTGATTTGCTCCCAGAGACCTTGGGCAGTGGTATTTGGAGTGAGACTCGCTCCCATTGCGAAGCCATCCTGCTAGCCCTGTAACATCTGAAACGGCACAGGAGAAGGTAAGCAGCACATACCAAGGTCCTCCTTGTCAGGCCTATAAGAATGGGTAATTGCTCATAAATTGCTGTTGTGCTGCTTTGATTTCCTCGCTAAGGAGCTCTTAGCTGAAAAGACTGATACTTAAAGTTAAAAGAAAGATAGGAGTGATGTTACTTTCTGCAGTGGAATACAATCAACCAATACTGCAGTTTTACAGGTGGGTGTTCAACACTGCTGGGTTTTCATACATTTTCAGAGGGCCCCTACTTGACAAATGCTCCCTACAGATCCACCAGCCTCATGCTGTCTGCTGGGCATTGAAAAGCAGATGACAGTGTTCTTTACCTTCCCAGGCTATGAAATAAGTAGCATAACTATTTTCAGTGTCAAAGTCTGAATGCACAGTGTGGCATATTGGAATTACAAAGCTCCCAGCTCTACAGAGCTGAATTTTTATCATGCTGACTCCTACAATATGAAATAATCCGGCAACTGCACTGAACCTCCAGTTGTTGTGACAAGCAGGTACAGAACAGGCTCATGTTGCAACCAATATATACATGAGCCCACACTACATACAGAACTTTCGTATGAGTGCTGTAAGGGTATGAGCAGGATTTCAGCCCGCATTACTCCTTGGAGCAGTTGGGAAGTCTGGCTTTTGTCCAGCAAGCAGATACACTTCCTCAAGATGGTATGATCTCCCAGCAGGGTAGTACTTGGTTTCCAGCACGCAAGTGCAAGTAGTGCCTCCATCTCCGTCACAATTTATGGACAAATAAATCTTCTTGAAAGATTTAAGGTGCTCAGAATAAGTTGTCTTGCCTTTGCCAGCAGGCTGATGGAATGGTATAGAATGTCTGTCATGCCTCCATCTCCATCACAATTTATGGACAAATAAATTAAGCCTTTAGGATCCTTTTTCTTTCTACCAACCTATGTAGTACTCAAACTTCTCCCATTCACAAGTCAGATGCCTTCTATTTGGACGCTATGTGACAGATGATACTCCGGTATAGGCTAAATGCCAATATAAAGGCAACTAGGGAGGCAGTAAAAGGCAAATGATAAAGGTAGTTGGTACATAAGTAGCAAAGGGAGCTACTCAATGGCTATGAAACCTTTCACTGTGATCCTGCAAGTCAAGTATTTGCTGGAGTTTGTACTCCTGTGTGGGTAGGTGTGAACTGGAGGAAGCCCTAGGCTTGGTCCCGCACACTGAGAAGAAGTTGTATTTGCTCTTTCATTCGATAACCGGACAAAAAGTGTTGAGGTACAGACACAAAATAGCTATTTCTTATGAACAGACTTTTGATGAAATCCTGTTTGTGTAAATTTACTTCTGTCTATGTTTGAAACGTAGGTCTTGGTTGTTATCTAATGCTCTGGAGGTATAGATGTTTTACAGGCACCAGAGGAGCACAGAGGTCACACTGAATGGGAACGGGAGTCACAGTTCCATGCAAGCCCCTGCATTATAAAGTATGAGGAATCTGGTGGCTTCACAGCAGATAGGAACATGGGGAAGCTGGAGTTTTCCTGCTCCCTTTGCATTTGCACCACAGCCTTACAGACCAACAAACTGCCCTGATCCGGTGGAAGGATGCAGCTTTAAAATTTCTTGATGGGTTTGAAAGGGGTTACCTGAATCCTTCTTTTATTGCTCAGTTGCTGTGCCATTCTGAATCCCTTTGTTCCTTTAGCACAACCTCGCTTTCCTGTCAGTGTCTTGAATTCTGCATGTGGTTTAGCTCTCACCTTTCCACTTATGCAAGTAGACTGTCCATTAGTCTTGCCTACAAATCCTTACTTATCTTCCTTGCCTAAGCTGTGCATAGAAGCTCTTTTCTGCCATCCTGAAAGGGCAGAAGGAGGACTTCTCCACTGTTTTCCCTGACAGGACAAGTCCTCTCATGCAGGAGAATTGGTAGAAGGATGAAATGATGCTGTCCTCCATGGCTCCTATATCCATCTGTCACTAACCAACACAACAGAGGCTGCTTGATGGGCAACAGAGCTGTCCCTACTTGCTACTTCAAAAGGATGTGTCCTGCAATCTGATTAAATCATATTACTTCTGTTGCCTTCCTCCTAATGTCATAGCTGATTTCACCCTGCTTGTGCCCCTTGGTTGTCTCACAGGTGGTTGCAGTCTTCCAAGTAATGATTCACAAGAAGTTGTGTAGCATCTCTCTGCAGAAGGTCCATCCTTTCAGAGGTATATCTCCCGTTCAGTATTTTCAGCTTGTGTTAGGGCATGCAGTGCAGTGGAAGATGGAATGAGAATATGTCTTTCTGTTGGGAAGTTTCCTAATGCTTTTTGCTTGGCTGCAAGGGAAAAGTTTGTCACAAAATTCACAGCAATACTCCTACTGACTTCGTCACTGTGTCACTGGAGAGACTGGAAAAGCACCCAAGATTGGCCCTATTATGGAGAAAAGCTTTAAAGAGTTCTCTGAAATGGTGAAAAAATCCTGCAGCACAGGACTTAAGACTGATTTATATTCTAACCATATGAGAGCTTTTAGGGGGAGCCGAGAACATCCCGTACCATCATTTCAGATGATGGCTTGACAAATAGGAACATCTTTCTCTTAGCACTTACTTGAATCTTTTTTCTAATGCTCCATCCCAGCAAGATAAAAGGGTTATTTAAATGTGTACATAAGAGGATTTGATTTTGTAGACATAAGCTTGAATTTTATTTTCTCTTTACAGAGACTCTAAAACAGCAGCTGTGGAGTAGGTTTCTTTTTATTTTTTTTAAATGAGGATTTTGAGAACTTCTGTGTGCAGAACAGGAGATGGAGCTATTTCCTAGCGTGAAACGTATTTTGCAGTTTAGTTAAGCACTAGGAATAAGTTGCATGTTGTCCTTGATCCAGTTCTTATGTTACCATGATTGCAGTTCACCTCTAATCCCTCTCTACCCCTGAAAATAGCCTTTTTTTTTTTTTTTTTAAAGCTCAATAGTAGTTCTCAGCACATCAGGATGACATTTTACCCACAATCTGGGTTTGTGATTAATGGAGTCAATAACCAGCAATCCTTTGCTTGTGTCGCTGGGGTAAGAGCTCTCAGGTGACAGCTGCTTGTTTTGAGGTGAAAGAAAGGTTATTTGTAAGGCTCACAGTTGTGTGTCCGTTTCAGCCGCTGGGCAAAATATGAATTCCTCTTGCAATCCTTTTCTGTTTTGTTTCTCGTCTCCTCTTCCATGAGGTCATGTATCTATTCTCAGGTATCTAAATTAAATGTAACTATTTCTTCATTTGGTTTCCTAAGGAAAGGAGGCTTTTGGAGTCATGTTCCATGTGCATGTGTGTTTGGCAGACTGTTGCAATTAACTTTTGAACCACTGGTCAATTCTTGTGGCATTTGGCAGAGGGACAGAGGTCTTAAAAACAATTACATTCCTGCAAATGGCACAGAAATTGACAGCTGGGTGATGGAGAAAAACCCTGTTAACACTCTTATAGAGGGGAAACTGTCAGTGTTCATCTGTTACCGAACATGAGAAAATCCCCTTAGAAATACAAATCTCTTGGAATACTGACTTCATTGGTTTTGCTGTTCCTGGAATGCTTTTTGTTTGTTTATTTACACTCAAGGGGTGTTAAAAAAAAAAAAATGAAGTAAATGTATTTTATTTTTATGCTAAGAGTTGTAAGGCTGTTCTGGGAGAAAAAGCTGAAACAGAATCAATGGTTAGTTGGTGGTTTTGTTTGTTTGCTTGGAAGATGTGCCAAAGAAAGAAGTCATGCTCTCCACTTCCTGGTTCTGACAGGAGATAGAAAAGGAATAGGATAAAGAGAAAATGTCATTTCCAGACTGCCTAGAAGCAGGAATGCCTAAGAAGTAAGAGCATCTGTTAACATATAGCTACCCTGTCCCATCTCTGTTATTCCTGGGAACAGACAGACAAACCCTGAAACGATTTGGTAGGTTATCTCCCTTCTTCCAAAGCACATGTGGGCCGCCTGATCTATGAACACAAGAAAGCAATGTCTAGCACAGATTTATTTTCCTTTTCTTGGTGTTGTGCTGTACTGCAGGGTACTCATTTTTCTTTTCAGACGTGGAGGAGCCCCTTGGCATCGCTACTGTCATTGTAACTGGTATCCCAAGTCACGCTGCAAATAGTGTGGTACTGGTGCCTGCCCTCGGCATGCTTTTGCTCAGTAATGCAAAGACCTGTAGGTTTGTGGAATTTGAGATATGGCCAAAGGAAGTGCTCCAAGTAGGCAGATTTCTCCATCTGCTAGGAAAGATCAGCCTTGCTAGGCAAGGAAAAGTCCTGCCTCCCCTCCCTGGAGAGCTGAGCTAGGAGATAAGAAAGAGGATATTAGTGTACTTCATGTGGGTGTGTGGTAGAACAGAAAGCAGAAAATGCCCAGCAGTTCAATGTAATTAATCTTTTTTTCCATTGCAAAATTTATTGTTTGGTTGCTCTTTTGTGCTCTTTCCATGTGGTCAGCTCATCTATGAGGTTGGGAAATGTTGTGTTTCTTCGGATGTGTCTTTCCTCCTTGCCTCTGTACACAGGCTGCTTGACCCACCATTGTGTCTGTTCAGCACCATTCTTAAATCTATTTTCTGCCATTAACTGATTCTGGCTACAAGACTCCAAACATTTGACAAATGCAACAAGAATAGTTCACATCTCATCTAGTGTAATAAGAAGCAGTCTTTTCATATCCTATAAACTTCAGTGTCATTAAATTAAAGACCAGTTTACAAATATTACTAGATACTTTCTTATTCAATTTGTGGTGGGGACAAATGGGATATTTCTGTATGGAGCTTGGCACTACGCAGGCTTTTTCTAAAATACTGCCATACTATGACTAGACCAATGTTTGTTGTCTGGTCCGTATCTATTCAAGATGAATTAACCAAAAATGCACCGTATGCATAAAGAACAGCTGGAAGGAAAGGATAGTCCAGGAAAAACATTGCTGGGCTTGAAGAAATCTTGGTTTGGATTGTAGTCCAAATTGCCATCAGATTTTGGGAGGTCCTCTCACTTATTTCCTCTCTTGCTTATATTGTATACTTATATAGTAAATTTTCTTGTCGAGGGACTGTGTCTGAATTGTCTGTACAAAATCTGCACAGCTGTGGATCTTGTGTTTAGCATGGGTTTGGGGGGGTTGTTGTTTTGTTGGGGTTTTTATGGCTTGAGTTAATGAGGCATTAACTTGGGAAGCAGTCCTCAAAATGTGGATCATTTACAAAAAAGTAAGCGACCTAAAACCTATTTGAGTAGCAGAGCGTGCGCAGTCGCAGCATTATTCGTTAGAGTTAGTTCAGTTAGCTGTGGAGAATTTTTGCAGAAATGATGAATACGTGTTTTCTTACGAACTCAGTGGATATTACATAATGAGAGCAAACAGCAAAGACGGTACAAGCCATGTTTTTCTCCCAGAGAAGTATTTTCAGTCCTTGCTTCCACCAGTAAAGATGCTGACAAATGCACTTATTTTTTGGAAATATTCACCAGGTATTTTGACATACTCTTTTGACACATGAAATCCTCACAAGTGGTATCATATAGTAAGAGATAGAGCATGTACTTTCAGGATATTTTGAGGTCACCTGTTCCTCCTTCCAGATTGTAGGGGAAAATATCTTAACTAGCCAGAATAGCTAAGACCTTGTTGATCATCCATGTTACCAAGAGTGAAGTTCTCCAACTTTCTTGCTTGCTGCGCAAATATAAGAAAATGTCTGGTTAAGAACAGAGCTCTTTCCTGATGCTACCATTCTGTGTAAGGACAGATACCATAGAATCCTAGAATGGTTTGGGTTGGAAGGGACCTTAAAGATCATCTAGTTCCAACTGCCCTGCCATGGGCAGGGACACCTTCCACTAGATATGCATTAGAAACAGTCTGAACTCCTACGATGGGCACAGGAAAGGAGGAAGGGGCAGGTGTTCACATGTGTTCTGGAAGCAGAAGAGAGAAAATGCTGCCAGGGTGATTGTACTGTAGCTGGGGAGAAGTCTCAAAAGCCTGGCAGATGTGGAAACGGTCAAACTTGGGCTGTTATGTCTTAATCCAGTTCTTTCTTAGCCAGATCGTCTTTTTGGTAAAATAAGAGAGATCGCAGCTCTCCAAGAGGCTGCCTGTCTTCCCTGAGGTAAATTTTCTCCCTGAATCTTAGAAATGTCCGGCTAAAGCACAGAAGCTTGATGTTTTATTAGAGTTACGGTCTTGATGTGCACACAAGAGTATGAGTGAGATGATGCAGATTCCCTTGCCTCATGCCTAGTTTCCCACAAAAACTTTGTTCTGGTATGTTTTCTTGATTCTTTAAAGCAGAATAACTTGTATTCCAGTGTGATGGTATACCTGCCACCACGCCTTTAATCAGTGACCTAACCACAGCCCAGAATGAAAATTGGTTTGAGTAATTTCTGAAATCAAACTGATATTTTAAGTCTTGAACTCAAATGGGACCAAATTATTAAAATGTCACGGCTGTGCTGTAGCTGAACTGAAAATGCATGAGTTTGCCTCCCTGACTGAAATGTTCAATTGCCCTGGCTGCTGCAGGACTGCACAGTCCTTCAAGCTTCAATGTACCTAGCTCTAGCACACAGCAAATTTAATTTTCTTACCTTCTCACCAACAAGGTCAGCAAGTCTCCTTGCCATTAAACATTTTTGCCCTGTGAAAGCCCTGGCACACAGTGGTCAAATTGCTTCTCAGTCTTCACTTTGATAAACTGAATAGATTAAGCTACTTAAGCAACAAAGTAGCATTTTTGCAGTCCTCTTTTGCTCTCTTTCACATTTCTACAGTCTTCTCCAGTGTGGATACCAAACCAAAATAATCTAGTGCTGTGTACAGAAGCCATCCCACTTCCTTTTTTGATAGCGTGAGATAGAGTAAGATATCAGAATATGGTATTGGGTTTCAGTTTGTATATTTGAGTCATGCTATTTGGGATAAATGTTCTATTTAAAAGCCAAGCTATACGAAAATTAAATTCACTGGATGAATCTGTTCCTCAAAAACAGGTCAGTGCAAAGACACGGCAAAGAAGGAGGAACAACAAATGCAAGCAATAGGTTTAAATGCAAATTTCATTTTTAATAACAAAATCGTAGCTATAAAAGGTTTGATTATGTTCCCTAGTGGCCCCTTAGAATGGCAGTGGTGCTGTATGGGACTTATTGCCTCTGTACTCAAATAATCAATAATAGGCAATGTTACTTTATTAAGTAACTCTGGATTCTGATTCTTAGGATAAATGTTGTGTTACTTAATCCTTATTTTGAAACATTTACTGTGAGTTGATATCTCTTTCCTCCAAGAGAGATCAAAAGAGGTCTTTATTGCATGCTTCAAACAAATTCATAGTGTATTATAGCATTTTTTTCTATTTCATTGTGTTTGCTAGACACCCTAGCAGATCAGTATTTAGTTCTGCCAAGCAGTGCATAAGCTTGAGCGAATATCTATTTTCATGTCTTCTGATACAATATTTCAGATTATTTTTTTCCTGAAGTGTCACAGTGAAGGAAGAGGCTACTGTTTGCTTACGATTAATAACTCCATATTCAAATATGGCATACACCTTCCAAGTCTCTGTCACTTGATTCAAACTACTTCCTCAGCAGATTTCTGTTCTGCTTCCACCTACTCACAAACTAAATTAGGCTGCGCTCCCTCTTGTTATTAAGCTTCCTCTTGTTTTCAGATGAACTGTCTTTTATGCTTATCATCATGTCTGAGTTCCTACCCCCCAAATTTTTCATAACATCTGTTTTATAATTACTCTCATTTGGTAGTAAAATAGCTGTTAGTGCAGGTATCGCTATTCCCTGGCTGATAGTTATCTTCGTGACTTTCCCTGCTGTCACAGCCACAAATATTTCATTAGTTAGTGGTTTCCTCTCTGTCCCCCAATTATATAGGAGCTGTCAGTCACACAGCAAATGAATGCTGCAGGAAATCCACACTGCCTTCTCATATAATTCAGCACTATAATTTCCTCACCTAAATCTAGTACTGTTAAAAAAAAAAAACAAACGCTATCTAGAGTTCTCAAGCCTGCGTTTTATTCTTGTGACTAGCCTGAGAGGGCTTTTCACTGTAGGGTGATTTACTGCCTGGTGCTGTGATTTAATGAGTGGCTTTCACAGGGAGAGGCTTTGTGGCTCTGTGACTTAAAGAAAGTTGAAAATCCACAAAAAAGGCTCTGGGAAGATGCAGAAAAGTCTATGTGCATCCTTTGTCTTGGTATATGTTGAGAAATGAGAAGGAAAGATTTTGCAGAATGCGAGGGCTATTCAGTGTCTAATTTGGAGGGAGCTGAGTCAGGAGGGAGTCTCTTGAGGTTTTCTGTTGAGCGAAAGATGAACCCACCTGATATTTGAAAGATTTCTTCAGATACTGAGTCAATATGCCTACAGAAAGGAAATGGGCTTATGGTCAGCTGGCTGGGTTTTTTCTGTTATACGTCAGCATGTCAAAGCCAGACAACAGTAATCAGCCTGGAGTTTAAAGGTCTTCACTTCCAGCATGGAGGTGGTGTGTAACAGTTCTTCCCTTCCTTAGCAGGGGCTGTCATTTGACTGTTGCAGCATACCATCCTTGCATGGATGTCCTTTAGGGAGGTGAGCTGGCTTCCAACTAAAGAGGTGCTTTCCTCTGACACTGCAGAAAATCAGTTTAGTTGAAGTGAAACATGAGAGGATGCATTCCTGAGCTGTAAGTGCATTTGAAATTATTTGTCTTCATTAGTGCAATACTCTGTAATTACCTTTTTCCCAATGCCAGCATTTGACTAACAATATTTCAGATTTCAGTCTCCCCTGCAGCCTCCTGCAAAACCCTTAGAGTTGATTCTCTGGTGTCTAATACGTGTGTGTGTGGCAGGGGGATATGTACAGGTCTTTCCCACTCTGGATGCACTAGTAGGATCTCTGACTTCCAAAGGACCATCTATTTTCACTAAACCAGTAGAAGTTTATCTTTGAGACTTCTACAGAGTTATCGTACCACAGAGCTAGTTAAAACTGCCAGGCTAAACTACATTTTTCACCCATTAGTTTCTTAATATTTGCTCTCTTGCTCTTGAAAGATGCTGGTAATGAAAGCAGACAGACTGACATGTTCAGAGGAGGGCTACATGGATGCACAGGAGAGGAAGGAGCTGCGCTACCCAATGAAAACTACTCATGCTTCACATTCAGCTTAGTGATCTTTCCTCTTTTCCACTCAAGTGAGAGTTTTAGGGATTAGTAACCACAATAAGCACCTGGGACACGAAACGCTCTGATGTTAGCCTGTTCAGCAGCAATGTGCATTGTGTGGTAGGTGAGGGAAGAGACTCCTGCTTTGGCGTCTGTCCAGTTCTTCCATGAATAGAATCATAGAAACGTTTTGGTTGGAAAGGATCTTTAAGATCGAGTCCAACCATTAACCTAACGCTACCAAGTCCACTACTAAACCATATCCCTCAGCACGACATCTACTTGTCTTTTAAATACCTCCAGGGATGGTGACTCCACCATTTCCCTGGGCAGCCTGTTCTACTGCTTGGTAACCCTTTCAGTGAAGAAATTTTTCCTGCTATCCAATCTAAACCTCCCCTGGTGCAACTTGAGGCCGTTTCCTCTCGTCCTATCATTTGTTACCTGGGAGAAGTGCCAGACACGTAGCTGACTTCATGCTCTTCTTGCTGTACCTGCAGACACAGAGTGAAGAGAAACACTGTAGGATTTGTCCTGCAGAAGAGCAAGTTTGCAGCACTTCCAGCTTGTAAATTGTTATGTTTCTTCATTTCCTTAAATTGAGCTGTTGCTAGTAAAGACCCAGCCTATCCCTAATTACGTGTGAAGAAACAAATCCTAACTGCTTTGATAATGAACACAACTGAATCATGTTATGTCTTAAAGAACTTGCACTGTCACCAGACATTTCTCTGTTACAATTATTCTTACTGGAATTACCCTAATAGCAGATTGCCTGTCTCATTAAGTTGCTAATTAGTACATATTTATGTTAAAAGGACATATTAGTGTTGCTTTCAGTGTTTTCCCATGTTCTTAAGGCTTGAATGAAAATTTTAATGCTTTTTCTATAAAAAGATCCTTAATTAGGTTACACTGAGAGTGCCAATTAGTAAAGTTTGGAAAGTAAGTTCCCAGAGTATTCCTTGCATTGCTGTCGTCCTCACAATTGAAGTAGGCAATGATAATCACATATTTCCATCATGCAGGCACTATGTTGCAGATGACATATTGGGGTTTGAACAGCAGCTGATTTCCTTTTTGTGATGCCTGAAATGCTTTTACTAACAGTATGAGATTAAATCAATTTCTTTGGTCAGATTCTTACAGCTTTAGAGAGAACGTTTCTACCTGAGAGGTAATCCTTGTGGAGAGACAGCTAATGTTTTCTCTGAGCTGTTCATGAAACAAACCTGATCCCCAGGCTGCCTGAAGGCTAATGGTGCTCTGGGAAGCAGCATACTCCAGATGCTGGTCAAGGATGTGTAAGTGTGAGGGTCTGGCTGTGGCTCTGTATTTCACACAAAAATAATGCACAAACCTCCCACCCCCGCAGACAATAAGCGGAGACATTTTGCGTAGTGAATTGCTTTAGCGTGTACAAGTGCCATATGGATAATGAAACCTAGCCTTCACATGCAGAATAATCTCTGTTTACCATTACCTTGAGCAAAGCATGATATTTAGCAAAAGCAGAGCTCCAGATTTGCAGTTTTATTGTTTTAGAGGTTTGACTTCTCCACCCCACCTCCCAACAGGGCAACTCACAGAATCACAGAATCAATGAGGTTGGAAGAGACCTCTGGGATCGAGTCCAGCCATTGCCCTGACACCACCATGGCAACTAGACCATGGCACTAACTCCACCAGTGACCACTGGTGTAGCCCGAATACTTGTGGTAGTCCTTAACAATACAACTTTCAGCTGGATGGTAACGTATGGTGTTAAGGGAGACGCTGGAACTATAAGTTAAAATATATGTGTGTACATACACACAAGTATTATTGTTAGGGCTGTATTCAACAGTCATTTGAAATCACCTATGGCTAATTGTTATTACCTTTGCTCTTTCCGCTGAATTAATTTTGTGCTAGCATTTGGTCAGTCTTGTGACATTTATGATGGAAAAAGTAATGGGGAACTGTGATATCACGTGCCGTAGCTTGTGTTTTGGGGGGCTTTTTTTCCCTTCAGAAATAATGTTGCTCCTCACAGTAATTTGGATGGACTTTTTTTTGAGGAGAAAATGTTCTTTGTTCTCTTTCTTTCCTGCCTCTTTCCCTTCAGTAGCACTCAACTCAAAGCCAGAGGCAGGAGTGTGGAAAATAGCTGCTACTGAAAAAAAACCAGTGTGATTAGTGTGCCGGATGCCTTCCTGTCAGTGTGGAGTGAGAAACAAACTTGTTAGCAGAGCTCAGGCTTTAAGGCCAACTGCCTGCTATCTGTCCTGGGTATTCATAAGCAGAAGACGTGGATGCATGTTGCCTTCCAAAAACGAGCCAACGTCAGCTTCTGTTTGTAACTTTGAAGTTATAAATCTTAATTAAAACAAGAAAACTTGTCACTAAAACTAAGTAGTTCGCATTATTTAACTGAACTAGCAAAATTTGTAATAATAGTGAAATACTGACTGTGTCAAAAAGTAAGCAAATTAGTTTCAGTGCTTGATCAGTTAAATCACCATGCTGATAGTGCAGAATAATCAATCCTTGCTGTCCATTGGGTATAAATCTCACTAGGGAACCTTATTACAGTGAGTCAAACCTCTAATTGGAATCTAGTGAAGTATCCTCTTCCATCTTCAAAGGAGCTGGCATAATCTTGTCAGGATCAGATATCTTAAATTATGTTATAGTCTTACAAAAAAAAATTAAGATAACTATAAAAATGTCTAAAAAATATGCTGGCATAACAAAAACACTTGCTCAATGTTCATTCAACTGCAAACTAAAAAAACGTTCAGACTGTGAGACGTGTTAGCTGTTCTGCTGTGTACTAAAGACAATATTCTTACTGATTTTGGCAAGCAAGGCAATTAAGAGTAGTATATTTTGGAACAGTAAGACAGACAATTGTAAATCTTACTGAGATTAAACATGGCAAGATGAAACCAATAAGCACGAAAAAAAAAGTTCAGTTTTGTAGATTTGCATGCTATCTAAGTATTTTCCTCAGCAATCTGTTTACAGTTATAAAATATGTTGTCATTTTTGGCTTTTTAGAAAAATAATATCTAGGTATTTAGTATCTCACTATGGCTTGTATTCCTGGCAACCAGGGCTTTTATTTTTCCTTCTCAGACCCTTGCTTTAACGTGGGAAACTAAAATACTACCTTGCATTGTCTAAAATTATTTATATATATGTTAAATAGTAATTATGAAACACTACTTTTACAATGATGATATTTGTTGGACAATTCAAAAGGTGGTATCCATTCATACATCCTCCAACAGGAGATGCAAATGCTCTTCCTTAAATATGACACGAAACAACAGATTTGACGTGGAGAACGTTGGAGTAGATGACCATTGTAGGTCCCTTCCAACTGAAATAGTCTGTTCTATTTGTTCTTTGCATTTTTTTGGGAGGGTTCCTATGAAATAAGTGCTCATATCACAGTATATTATTATGCTATAGCTGTGGCTAGGAATTGGATCCAAGTTAGCTGGCAAATGTGTTGAGAACCAATTGCTCATGTATTGAAAAGGTAGTGACAATCATATTACTGTTCTACAGACTTCTTCAGCAATATGAAGGTTTTTTTGACAAGTAAAGTTCTACCGTTTCTCAAAAGCCAAGTACAGAATCACAGAATCAATCAGGTTGGAAGAGACCTCTGGGATCATCGAGTCCAACCATTAAAGTAGAGCTGGTTGTACCTCCATTTTATGCACGCAAGAGCCATCAGTGAAGTTATTGCTGGTTCAGCAGAGGGTTATAATCAAGACAATCTTAATAAAGCCTGGGGTCTCCGAATTCATTAGAAGAGAGAGATGATTCATCCTCTATTTACCCATTCCCTCTGTGAGCAGTGCAATCATTTGTAATTTTGGATATTGGGTGTAAAATATGCAAAAGAATTCTGGTTTTAGAGCATTTTACACATGCTTGCTCACAAGTGTAATCCCAGAGAAGTTCTGGGCTGCTGAATTGCAGCAGCAAGCAGAAAGAAAAAACACTTCTTCCTGTTTCCTCAAAAATACCATGTGTGAGAAATCGTAGTGGGGGAAAAATAGCTGCAACAAAATGTTACAATATTTTTGTCAGACATATTGCGTTTGTACTGCGTGTATTCTCTGATTTTGAAATTATGCAAAGCGCCTGTGGGACAACATTATTTCCTGCTTAACATAAAAAATTTGGTAAAGACTAGGTATTTTCTTTCGTGTATCTTACAGTTGGAGGCACAAAGATATCAGAAGTGACTGATAGACATCAGTCCTAATGGACTAGGGATGGAACCCATGTTCCTTATTTTCTAGTTTCCTAGAAAGACTGGAATTTATTTAATTTCAGAATTTAAAAGGAACCAAAAGTTAGTTTCACATGGAAACTTCACCTGAAATAATACTGAGGAATTGTCCCACTTTGATCAACGGGACTGAAGCATTATTTAGATTTTGACCTTTCATCATATTCCATTACAGGAATATGCTGTGGGAGTTTTGGTTTAGTTTTCCAGAAACTTTGAATTTACTGATAATTTTGGAGCTTATGGGTAGAAGTGGAGGACTTTTGATAAGGAATTGCTGATAATGTCTAACCTTATTGTTTTCCCTCTCTGATTTCAGATTCATGTCTCTTCTTGTGCAACCCTGATGTTCTGCCCTGTCAAAGGAGGAGGATAAGGAGTGAACTCAAATTAAATGAGTGATATAGACGAAGAGGAGCAGACCCATCTGTGGCTGGAGTCAGTGTTGGCACTCAAGTAGGTGTAACGTGCACCTTTTTTTACTTTCTGTGTGCCTGCGTGTGCTGACCCACAGTTATGTCCTGATGTGCCTGACTAGCCTTGGAAAGTGATAGATAATTTAGGAAGGCAGTAGAAGAGGGAGGAGGAGGAGGACAGTCCCTGAACTGGCATAAACCTGCATTAACTCATTCATCATAATTCATTGATTTCACTACCATGACATCAATTTATCGAGTTCAGCATCTAAGCCTTTCTTAAAAAGATTATGCTGGCTTTAGCGAAGCTGTGATGATTTATGGCTTCTTAAAATCTGCCCTCTGCAACATTGCATGCCTAATCTTATCTTAATATACACACATAAACTTGTTTGAAAAGGAGTTAGAGCTGCTGCTGTACACTTGATGTGTGTCAAGTGACTGCAGAAAAGTGAGAAATAGCAAGTAAGCCACAACCCAGTGTCTCAGTACATAACCTCTTCTCTCTATCCATAAATGCATTTTTCTCAACCACAGCTCTGACAGTGCACCTTTGCCTTGACTCGGCCTTCTTTTACACAAAACTTCTATCAGATTTTCCCCTTTCCTCACAATCAGTACTAGTTGTGGATGACTAGAATAATAACTGATTGTATCATCCCAGTGCAAAGAACAGCATTGAAGGTGTTGTATTGAGATTGTGTGACTGGATTTTTATAGATGTGGAGGGCTGACCAGACCTCATTCAGCCCTGATTCAGTCAGCATGGCCTGACCTTTCTTCTCTGCTTCCTTCCATCATTAATGATGTCTGAGTAGGCCTGCTCTTGACTTACCAGTTGCACTGCTGTAGACTGGAACTGGACAGTCATGAAGTGGAAGTGTCTTTATCCTTCACCAACATTCATGCCTTTAACATGCAGAGCTTGATTTCAGTTCTCTCTCAGGTCACAATCGATAACGTCCTAAGCCAAATTGTTTAAAAATAGTGCACGTGGTAACTAGCTATAAAGCTTCCTGTTGTAAAACTACTGCAAATAGGCTTTGACCTTGGACAGTTCTGGTGTGCCTTTAGCTGGAAATGTGGTCTTAAAAGAAGAATGTTTAACATAGAAGCCAACTGTAAGGGCTGCAATGCTTTCTACCTCCTTGTTAGTTTATTATGTTGTAATTTGGAGAAGTTAAAAGAAACCCTGTGACTACAAAATCATTGAGGCCTTTCAGAAAGTCTAGGATTGCTGAATGTGTTTGGTGCTCCTTGACTGTTTAGATAGACAGTATAGATTTGTGGTCAATATTTTTTTTTTTCCTAGTGTAATTAATGATGCTAAGCAAATGATGTGTATTATTTTCTGTCAAAATTGTTTTTTCTCTTCAAGTATTTTTTTCCAATGTAATTTGTAATCTTTTGTCTGGAAACACAACATTGCACTGGTATCTTGTCTTACCACTTCTCAACTATTTCTTCAAGAACAATTGGTTTTAAGCTATATTAATTATTTTTAGCATGTTTGTAAACTCTCACTGTATTCCTTCAAGTCTGAACATTCCCTAAACCTTCCTTTGTACCTCAGAAGTTATCTGGAATGTCTCTCATTCATTCAGTGATAGAAGAGGCAATATAAATTAAGATTACACATAGATGGAATGTTACTTAGCAAGTGTCACTTTTCTTCTCGGAATAAGCTTCATCCTGACGTAGTTTGCATAACCGTATCACATTTGACTTCTCTGAGAGTGAGGGTTTGTATTAAGTTAGAAATACAAAGGTGGGCACAAGATACATGTAAAATCTGAACACGCTGAAGAAGCAGATTCTTCTGGGACTTTGAGATCTAACTTAAATTCTCCATCAGAATGGGGAAACTCTTGGTTTCACTGATTGTATTTCATGTTTGACTGCTCAAATATAGAAATTATTCCCTAATGCTCATGAACAAGGAGGCAGAGATGTTTTCAATAGGTCTCTCAACTGTGCATCTAGACAAACATAGGTGGGTGTTCTTCAGATGACCCCCCCCTTTCTTGTGCTAAGAGAGGGAGCAACAACTCTGGAAAAAAGTTTAAAAAACTGAAGCTTGAGATCTGAACTGAACTCCTCACTTTTCTTAAGGTCCTGATTATAATGCTCTGCAGAGGCTGTATTTTATGACCCTCCACTGCAGCCCCTGATGGATTTGTAGACACACATGCATCATCTGTTGAGTCATACAAACTTTCCGTATCAAAGCAGTCTCAGGAACAAATACTTGTGTTGGATATAGAAACAAATCCATCTTGTCAAGGAGGGAATGAGTTTGCAGTATTCAAAAATCACTAAAGATGATCTTCTGTGGGGTGTAGCCCCCCTCCAGGTCAAGGTGGAGTGGCTACGCATTTCTGAGGACCAGGGCTATAGTCATCTGTTCTATCAGCTTTCAGTGATAATAGGCTGTATGAAAGCTAGATGCAGATGATCTTTTTTTTGAAAAAGCTTAGGCTTTGTTTTTTCGTAACAGTTGTATTCTCTTCCACAGTGAAACATAATCAACATACATTTACATATTTCATGTAATCAGGACAAGTGGAGGTGCATGCTAAAAGCGGGATGTCACGGTCAGAGTGTACAGCTTCGTCTTGGTATAATGCAACTATTTGCAAAAAAGCCAACTGCAAAAATTTACAAAAAGCTTAACCCGTGCACCCTTGTTTACTCAGTTGTACTTGAATCTGTAGGAGTACTCATTTATATCACAGTCCTTCTAGAAGCAGTGACTTTGGAAAAATAGCAAATTCTTGCTGGAAAGACAAGCTCTCACAGTGCATTGTCAGCTCTAGTAATGAAAATAATGCTTACTGATTTTTACTTTGTTCAGCTCTATGGAATAGTTCAGACAAGAGACTAAGCTGAATTCCACTTCATTTCATGAATTATCATCTAAGCACTTAATAAATTTGAATTAATAATTTTTATTTTTTTATCCTTTTGAAGAAAATGTGCTAGGACAGATGACGTTCAGAACGTAACTAAAATACAACAGGATTGCACAGTTGTAACTGATGATGTAGTTTACCTTCTAGGAACTATTCTACCAGTGAGAAATATGAAAGGGAAAGAACACATTTTGCATTCTCAAAGGGACTTCACAAAGACCACATAAATAATCCAGGTGTCTAATTTCTGACAGTTTTCAAATCAATGAACACAACGATCCATGTCAGATATTTGAGAGAAACACAGGGTTTCTAATAAAAAAATACATGTGACGAGAACTCTTGTACCCCTCTGAATGCTTGCTTATGCAAAGTTGTTTAACTAGAAAAATGTGTTGGCCCAGAGGAAGGTATGATTTTTTTTTTCCTTCTGACAGCTGGGTTTCCTGTGCTTTGAAAGTGCACTATTCAAGGGCCAAGTAGAAAACCAATGTTTTAATATATTCTTTTCACAGAATCACAGAATGTCAGGGATTGGAAGGGACCTCGAAAGATCATCTAGTCCAATCCCCCTGCTGGAGCAGGATTGCCTAGACCATATCACACAGGAACGCGTCCAGGCGGGTTTTGAATGTCTCCAGAGAAGGAGACTCCACAAACTCTCTGGGCAGCCTGTGCCAGTGTTCGGTCACCCTCACTGTAAAGTTTTTCCTCATATTTATGTGGAACCTCCTGTGTTCCAACTTGCACCCATTGCCCCTTGTCCTGTCAAGGGGTGTCACTGAGAAGAGCCTGGCTCCATCCTCATGACACTTGCCCTTTATATATTTATAAACATTAATGAGGTCACCCCTCAGTCTCCTCTTCTCTAAGCTAAAGAGACCCAGCTCCCTCAGCCTCTCCTCAGAAGGGAGATGTTCCACTCCCTTAATCATCTTCGTGGCTCTGCGCTGGACTCTCTCTAGCAGTTCCCTGTCCTTCTTGAACTGAGGTGCCCAGAACTGGACACAATATTCCAGATGCGGCCTCAGCAGGGCAGAGTAGAGGGGGAGGAGAACCTCTCTCGACCTGCTAACCATATATTCTTTTATATATATATGTATAGAAGCATATATATTTTATACATATATATATAAAATATAGATAATGTATGTGTTTTATAAATATATATGTATTTATATAAAGTAAATAGACAGCTATACCTCAGAAAATGAAAACCAGTATGCAAAGATCAGCGCAGTTCATAAAATCTCATTAAGCTTGAGCAGCCTGTCCTCTTCTGAAGTCCATAATGTACATCCTGACATCTGGGTGATACAGGGGTAGATTTCTTCAGTGGACTAATAAATTCACCACCACCACCACACTTTTTTTTTTTTTTAAAGTACCCAACTCTTTCTTTTGTTTTGCTGCCAGCAGAAGGAATGCTCCATCTCCTCAGCTTTTGTGTCTGTGAGCAAGAGTCAGCTACAGCATCTGCTCCTTCCTGTCGGGATGATGAGGCTGGGGCTTGTTTCATGGGTAGGAGCATGCCAGAGCCCTCCATGCTCACTTTGTGAATACACGTCAGCAATCTGAATCTGCTCTTCCAGTTCCCACACAGGAACAGCTCAGCTTGTTACCATTTCTAGCACATCTTCGTCTGTTGCTTGATTTACTGCAGCTATAAAGCAGCAATATCCTTCTCTTTCTGGGAGGCAAAAAAGGAGGCATCATTATAATTTTAAAAGTCACCAGAAGTTATTCACATCAGCATTACGCTATGTTTTTCCCTTCCCCATCTATCTGTTTGTCAAAGCAGAACGCTTTCCAATGTAGGAAGAGCTGGTGGGGCAAAGCACTGTGCTACAGCACTGTTTTCAGTAACTACAAGCAAAGAGTTTAGTAGCTCACTTTATAAATTCTCTCATGAACAGTGGAAATGTGGAAGTAGCATCCTACAGACTGTCGCCCAAAACTCATTGAATTGAGGTGCTAATCGAGAAGGCAGAAGCTCAGACTGAAGTTTTTCCCATGGTTAAAATACATATGAGGGTTCCCCAAGGATTCTCTGCTGCCTAACAAGGTGCATGCTCACACTCTAATAATTTCCTTGATTGCAGCACTATAATAGTCCCTTTTCAATCCATCTGTTTGTTTTCATTAAAAATGGCAGAATTCAGTATGGTTATCCTCCTTAGTTAAATTTTCTTGAATTTTTTCAGTAGGTTCAAAAGTTGATAATCAAAGAAAAGGCAGGTCAAGTAAAAAGAAAAGATCCTGGAGAAGGAGTTAAAAAAAAGAGAGAGAAAAAAAAATCAAGTCTTTTTCTGGATAAAAGCTTTGCTTACCTAGGAGTTAGCAGCTTTCATTTGTGCTTGCTCTGCTTAATGTTACAGGATGTGTAATGCCCTGTGTAAGCCGTGAGGATGGTGAAGGATTGTTACCACTAGTGACAATGCTTGTAACAAAGCTCTTCATTATGTAAACATGGCAGAAGTGTTCTTTAAATAAGGCCTTAAAAATTGAAGCTATTAGAAAGATCAGAACTGGACAAAATTATTCTACCCAGTTATTATATGATTGGGAAGTGTGGCCCCAATAAAAACAAAATATTTCATTGTGAGGGGTGTAGTGATCCCAAACAAAATCTGAGTTTTCTAGCACAGGAAAAAAAATGTTTTCATTGTATTAGCTGAAATGATATAGTTTAAACGAGGCATTTAAATTGATTCCTACACAAAATTGTCAACTAAATAAATCTCTTCCTTCAGCACTGTTCAGTGTCACTGAAGCAGCATTTTCCAATGAAAAAGTAATTTATTAGAAAATGTCCAGTTTTGGTCTTTACAATATTTTCTATCAGGGTGTTGAGAAGAGTGGTCCAAGATTCTCTTCATAAACACTTAGAACAATAAGTTGGCAATGCTGTCATGAAGGAAGAAGTTAGTAAATCTAGTGGTCTTAAATGCATTTTCAAAATGCTCTCATAGCCTTATTTTGTCCCTTTCCACTTTCTATTGTTTCCACAAGAAGAGAATGTTTTTCTTCATACTCGGAGAGGTCTGTTCCACTTCATTGTTATGAAATAATACATCTACCTGCTTTGTTTTCAACTTTTTTTTTCCAATATTTTTTTTTTCCCCACTTGCTAGTTAGCCCCCCTTATGAGAAGTATGTATACTGAGAACTGTGGGTTGAAGGATTGTTTTGATTCTTATCTAGCATTGATGGATTTTTCTTGAAAATAAAATTAAATGTTAAATGAAGGGTAAGAGGTGGGCAGTCATTTAAAATAGTTGTTAACACTAATTGCATTCTGTGGTTCAATTAATGTTTTGTTAGGGGAAAAAATAATAAATCCAGAAAACACTGACCAACAGGGAACAGCAGGTACTCATTAGAAGTGTTAAACTGAACATTAATAATACTATTGTGTGTTTGGAAACCATGGGAACAGTAGGGAGTGGCAATAAAGATAATTTTCTAATGTCTAAATATATTAAAAACTGTACCCACCTCTACTCTTGATCCCAATGGCAGATAACTCCCCTAAAATAATGTTTATGGTATGTGGATGTGAAAGGGGAAAATGCCATAGAATAACTGACGAAAAAAGAAGCATGAAGCCAAGGGAAGGCATTTAATTTTTTTCCCCAACTTTCTGTCTAAGCTGAAGATAATACTTGGAAATTTTTGGTCATAATGGAGGTACTAAAGTCTCAGCTAGCTGACCTCAGGTTCAGTAGTCATTAAGATATTTTAACAGTAAATGTCAGCAATAGTTTACCTAAAAAGACCCTCCTTCACTGGGAATTTTTAAGAACAAGTTGCATAAACAGCTGTCAGGAATAAAATAGGATTTATTCTAGTTTAGGAAGAAGGAATAAACTAGATGGTCTGTTGGGTCCAGCAGCATTTTTTGGCTATGAGGAGTCACCGAGCAAGAGCTGCTAAGGGTATGGAGCAGAGTCCTTGAGCTTGCAGAGCAGATGGAGCTCCCAGTCAGTGGAGCTCGGCAATAAACAAATAAGCACTTGTGAGGTGAAAGTCACCTTAATACCAAATGTGGCAAAAGCTGATGATTCCAGTGGCATGAGTACTCAGCCAGTTGATTCTTCCTTAAACTCATCCTTATAAATAACTGTTTACAAATGACAGATACCTTAATTAAAAAAAAAATTATTTATAAAACTAAATATCTGTTTATGTATTTGTTCAGCTAATAATACCATGAATTACTGAAATGGAGGCATACACTAAGTGTAAAACTTGTACCTGGGGGAATGACGAGACTCCAACCAGCCTCTGCAGAGTGCAGTGGCTCATTCTCCCAGGCAACTAGTGATAGGACAAGAGGACATAGCCTCAAGCTTCGCCAGGGGAGGTTCAGGTTGGACATTAGGAAGAATTTCTTCTCAAAGGGTCATTAGACATTGGAAGGGGCTGCCCAGGGAGGTGGTGGAGTCACCATCTCTGGAGGGGTTTAAGAAAAGCCTGGACATGGCACTTAGTGCCCTGGTCTAGTTGCCATGGTGGTGTCAGGGCAATGGTTGGACTCGATGATCCCAGAGGGCTCTTCCAACCTGATTGATTCTGTGTGATTCTGTACTACACAGTGTTTCCTCTCCTGCAGCATTTCCATCTCTACTTTTTGGGCAAATCCTAAGTATTCTGACTTGGGGTTTTCCTGGGGGTCATGAATCTCAGAAGAAATTAAATCTCTGTCAACAATACTGTATATAAACTACACGTCTGGCTTGCGTTTGGTTTGGTTTTGATGCCAATTGAGTGGAAAATTCCTAATCTTTTCTTGAATGCTACTTGTTGTTATTAAAGAAACAAACAGATATGTGGCAAAGTGCTAAAGCTGATGATTAACACATAAGTCATCTAATACAAAGATATTAGTTGCTATCAGGTGACTTTCAGGATATCTTGCTGGGTAGTGCTTTTCCAGAGAATGGAATTATTATAAAGCAAGGTAACTTTCTCTGACTGGGTACAGTTGATTATCAGATAGCAGAACACTGTCTCACAGCTTCAAGGTAATAATGTTTTGTCCTATTTTGCCTTTAAAAACCTGCAAGCTAACTCCTTGACTGGGGAAGAGGTGCTTTCAGTAGAAAGAAAGCTGCATCCATTGAGGGCCCATTTGTGCATGAGGGGAGAGAGTGAACTTTGCTCCAGGGTCAGGTGAGAAAACCAGGATGAAGGACAGGAGACGAAGGGGGAATTTATTGCCCTGCTTGAATGAGTAAAGTGCAGCAAACCTCCTAAGAAAAAGCCTAGGAATACAGCTCTTTCGCCTAAAAAATTTCAAATTCCCAAGTACTACCTGGATGGAATTTGGCTCAGAATTGAGAAGACATGTTGGGAGGGAGGTTTTTTCTTACCCTAACAGATCTGCTTTTTGACCAATCCTTTTCCCTTAGCTTGAGTTTAGTACAAGGACAACTATCACTAGGTAAAGGCTAATGGTCGAAGATGTCTAGACCTAAATGTAAGAGCATGGCAGAGCATAGTATCAATCACTGCCTGACTGCGTGGTACTTCTTGCTTTTACATGTTCCAAATCAATTATTTCTGTTTTCTCCACCAAGCAAAGCCATTTGTCAAGTATGTCAAACCTGAACAGCAGTTCTGGCCTTTAACTGAGCATCTGCCTCAGGATCTTCAGCCATGGCCCCACTTCTTTGTCAACTGCACAACACGGTCCCTAGTTATAGCACCCATCAGTGAGTCATATCCACCCTTTTTTCCTGACCTCCAACTAGGTGCTGCAGGCCTCCAGGGACGGGAGCAATGGGGAGCACTGTCCCAGAGTTCATCAAAAGGAAAAGATTAGGAGAACCACTGTCTCTGCATCTATCCTCACTCCAAGAAACACAGGTTTTTCTTAAGTGGATGTGGTTACTTTCTCTTCTCTAGGAGGCAGACAAACAGGGAAGGCTGCTGGTTGTTAGTTCTTTGTTACTGCCAAAGGATTGAATATCATATTGGAGGGTGGATCTTTTGGTGACAAGCTAAAATTGACACTTCTGACACAAAAGCTGTAGTTCCCCATCAGCCTGCAGAAGTAGGGAACATTACAGAAACCTTCTTTATGGATTACGTGCAGCCAAACATGACGCATGCAGTTTTAGTTGTTGGTTTTACATCTATAGCTAAATGGACATTTAGACAGCCTAAATGCTCCGCTTTGCTTCATGTTCTTTTGGACATCCTACAATGCCTTTTCCATTAATTCCTTATTTTCTCTGCTCAATTTCTTTTGGGTCATATATGTCAGTCAAGTTCAGTTCCTTTTCACACCAGCTAAGCAGATTGATACGTTTCAGTAGCCCAATTATACTGCTTTTAACTTTGCAGGGATGTTTTGATGAGTTCATTCTGAAATACTTAGTTATCTGACAAAAAATATTCAGATATTAGCCATGCAAGTGTTTCCCCAGGCTACTATCACGGATTTCAAACACTGGGAGTTCTACTAGACTGTGAACTGCTAAAATATTTGGTAGCAGCTGCATGCTGCTCTGAGATTGTATTGTCCTTCAGACAAAACATAATTCACCCAGATAGGTAGAAAGTTCATATTCAGGAGAAAATTGTCTTAGCAGTGATGGGCATGACAATCTTGTTTGTAAATGCAGTTCAAGGTAGATCCAATAGTGAACAAAGTGCGTCTGAATAGACGATGTGTCAATATAATCTTGTTTGCTCTGGGAGGTGGATGCCGTTAGCCACAAAACTGTAACGTTGTGAGTGCTCAGTCTGGAGACGAGATAATTTTGCAAATAATTATAAGTCATGTGGCAATATAAGCAGAATTCTGAAGTCATAGGAAGAAGACCTAAATGGTCTATTAGCCTTTCTGGAGATAATCAGAGATTTGCAGATCATTTAACTGCTTCATGGTACAGAACCTCTCTTCTAAACCAAGTCTGTGCCTACACCTGCTATGCATTACGGGTCTCCCGGAGAAATTCTTTGAATGTTGTACAGAGAGACATAATGGAGCATCCCAAAGAATCTCTTTCAGCACTCGTGGCTGAAAGAATAGAGGGTGCAAAAGGGTCTATGAGACACCACTGGGTCTATCCTTGCTAGCAGATCTGCAACTGTATTTGTTGACAGATGCCTGGGGAAAAAAGGATGGGACCTGTAGGATGCTTTCATTGTGTTCCCAATTTCTTCTGCTCTGGGGCAGTGATAAACCATGCACTGAGGAGGTATTGCCTTCCACCTGAGCTGCTCTCCCAGCACAGACTCTGACAGGAGATGGCTGTGGAAGACCCTCAGCCTGCAAGCAGCTGTGCTTTAATTGGGGAGCAGAAGATTCGCTTGGGAACGATGCATTGAGAATAGTTTTTGCTTGCTTTTAAGATAAAGGAGCCGAGACCAGTTCACAGGGCATTTTGAGGCATGAAAGAAGTAAACGTGTGTTGAAGGTCAGTTCTGAACATGGAACTGAAAACAAGGAATGGTTGTTGATGTTTTGAGCCCAGAACACTGTGGCTCTTCCCAGAATGGGTGATGAGTGCTTAGCGTGCGAATGTTGATGTTATCTTGAACTGCATAGTCCAGTTCCTGCATTGTAGCACTTAAATAGGGTAGTAGAATAACAATAAAAAAGGCCTTAGGCCTTTTGGCTTCAGGCCCTTGCATCCTCGATGGCAGAGTCTGTGCCTTCCTTTCCGCCCACCGCAGATGGCTGGACAGCAGTTGACTGGATTGGTAGTGAAAAAAGTCTCTGGTACTGTTGTAACTACCTGGTGTTAAACTGCCCAGGTTTAGTGTTCAGCGTGCAGACTTACTAGAATTTGACACTCTTCTTTTAACGTGTCCTGTCAAATTCTGCCTGGTCCTCTGCTGATATAAATCACCAGTGTTCCTTTGAGGACAATACACTACCACTGTTTTTCCCAGCTGGGGATTTGTCCCTGCATGTTGAAACCAAAGATGTTGAAGAAATAAAATATTCATTGCAAGAAGGTGGAAAATGCTTCTAGTTTGCTGCTTCTCATACTTGTTAACTGCCTTTGGCTGCATGGTGACTGGCACAATCACATCAGAAAATGGGTGTGTGGAGAATTGGGAAACATCAATATTGTTTGGATGACTGTGAGGAGGACAGTGTCTACAGCAGAACTCCGGATGGTGCCAGGCGCTTGGGTTTGTGTGCTGTCACAGTTGGCAGTGGCAGGGTTGTCACCCAGAGAATCAATGGCACAGAAATGGAGGGGGCAGCAAGGGCTAATGCTTAGGGGAGCAGTGCTCCTGGGCTCTGAGCTCTCACGAAGGGCTGTTTAGTCCAGTACTCTGGCAGAGGTTGAGATGTCAGAAGATGAGGGAAAAAACAAATGTAACAAAGATGGTGTTCAAGAGTCCAAAGGAAATCTTTCCTCTCTACCTGTCAGCAGTTTGCAGAACTAATATAAACCTTTCCCAAACCCATGCATGACATTCTCGTGTTTTTACTCCACAGTGACCGACTTTGGTCAGTAATGAGTCAATGCTGAAGGGTGCAGAGCTGCACTCTGCTGAGAAGACTGGGTGAATGCAGCAGGGAAGTCCTGGGAGTTCATCCCCATCCCTGGAGGTGGGAATATTATCTATTGTTCTTGACAGGTGATTCCCAAATTCATGGTCCAGCAACAGAGAATCAGTGACCATAAACTCCCTTTGGCTGTCTCCATGATTCATTATCCTACTACTAGACCTTTTTCTCAATATCTGTGCTAAATCTCCTTTCTTTTTTTTAATTATGCTTAAATTCTCTACTTCTTTTTCCATGTTTAACGAATGTGGAAAAATATTTATCCTTTTTTCAGCAGAGATACATCTCAAATATTGAGGGATATTATCATATCTCTCCTACCTTGTCCCTTCTCTAAACTAAACCTGAATTCTTCAGCTGTTCCTTATGGGATATTTTTTTCAGGTGTCTAAAAATTCTCTTTAGTGTCTTTCAGAATCCCTTTAAGTGGACTATATCCTTCCTGAATTGTATTAACTGTATGCCATCTGAGGCCTTACTGATGAAGCAGAACTGCTTCATCTCACAGACTATACTCCTGCTACATTCCAACACGGACTTTTTAAACAAATTTTAGTCTCATGTATAGCTTGTGATTGACAATGCTATCTTAGTTCCTTACTGCAGTATCAATGTTAGTCATTCCCTGTATAGTAGGCATTCAGTAACTCTACCTTCTCTGTGTCCTCCATCATCAGGGCACCCTTCCCATTCAGCAGCAGGCCCACATTTTCCCTAGTCTTCCTTTTGCTGCTGATGTACTTGAAGAAGCCCTTCTTGTTGTCCTTGATGTCTCTGGTGAGATTTAATTCCAAGTGGGCCTTAGCCTTCCTCGTTGCATCCCTGCATATTCTGACAACCTTTCTATATTCCTCCCAAGTGGCCTGTCCCTTTTTCCACATTCTGTAGGCTTCCTTCTTCCATTTGAGTTTTTCCAGAAGCTGCTTGCACATCCATGCAGGTCTCCTGCCCGCTTTGCTCCATTTCTTACTCACAGGGATGCACTGATCTTGAGCTTGGAGGAAGTGATGCTTAAATATTGACCAGCTCTCTTGGACCCCCCTACCTTCTAGAGCCCGATCCCATGGGATACCCCCAAGTAGGTCCTTGAAGAGGCCAAAATTAGCTCTCCTGAAGGTCCAGGGTTGTAATCCTACTCATTGCCCTGCTCCCTCCACGCAGGATCCTGAACTCCACCAGCTCATGGTCATTGCAGCCAAGGCTAGCCCCCACCTTCACATCCCCAACAAGACCTTAGTTATCTGTTAGCACAACGTCTAGTGGCGCACCTCTGCGCGTTGGCTTCTCCACCACCTGTATTAAAAAGTTATCATCAACGCTCTGCAGGAACCTCCCGGACTGTGGGTGCCTAACTGTGTTGTCTACAAACCTTGAAGGTGTCTGCTTTTTTGAGGGTTGGATTTTCTTTTTGGGTAAAGCACTTTCTTTGTTTTTCAGACTCTTAACATCTTTCTATTGGCAATTAAGGCCCCAATGTAACAGATAGATGCCTGGTTTTGTCAATTATTTTCCCTTACAAGTTACCAGCAAACACCAAACTACTCAGTGAGGATGCAACATATTGCAACCTTAGCCTTCTATGAAATGTGGCTATGATGATGTCTATCTAATTGAAGAAAAGCTTTTATTTATATACTTTTGTTACTAACGTAATGGAATAGAGAGCACTTGCAAGTGTTTTTCTCTCCTGAGATATGTTTGAGCAGATTAGTGAGGCCTCCCTCTGGAACAGCAGACATTCACATTTTGTATGCAACAAATAATCAATATGACTGTTGTATTATTAAATGCCTTATTTTCAGAAGAGGTACAACCTGGTCAACTAAGGATCAGGAAATCTGACTCTGCCATCAACATATTACTTGATATTGAGCCAGATCATTTAAACTCCCAATGTTTAAACTTGTTCAGATGTAAAATATTAATAATAAAGCTTTTGAGCCAGTGGATAGTGCTTTGAAACCTACAGATGAAACGCAGTTATGGAAATAAAGTTGGCTGCCTTACTTTCTGGCATTTAGAGAATTATAAACATAGGGATATGAGCAAGATATGAAGCCCATATATTTACATGAGATGGTACAAGTTAATTGAAAAGAAAGAGTCTATTAACTGGAAATTAAGCTTTCATAGTAATGATATTAGTTCTTTAGTAGATTAAATTGTGGGATTATGCTTGGCTGTTTAAGAATTAAATTACCTTTATCGTTGAACAATGCTAATGATATAATTCAGGGCTCAGCTCTCCATTCCTTATTCACTGCCTTTGAGAGATATGCGTGCGGGAGCACTGTTCTCTTTAACATGAAGCATGGCTTTTTTACCCCCTCCAAAGTTTGTAGTGCATTCACTCATTGTAAACTTGTAACATTTGTACTGCTGAGTCCTTTGCCTGCACATCCCAGTACAGCTCCTCGAAACTGCCTTGAGAAGGACTTCAAAGTGCTTCCAGAAAGGCTAAAAGGATTAGAGGAAATGTGGAGGTATTGAAGACTTTGTGGGTGAAGGCAGTGGAGGTTGAGGAGAACTGGGCAGGGACTTTCAGTGGCAGATTCAGAGCAGCTTGGAGATTTTGGCACCAAGAACAGCTTTGCATATCCCACAGACTCTGAAATGATATTTATCTTGTTTCTTTCATTGGCTTGCTGCAGATGCTGTTCTGATTTTCTAGAAACTTTGTTTCGATATTTGTTGGATCTTCAGTAAGAATTTTCCTAGAGTTCAAAATTTCTGATGACTTTCATCAAGATTTTCACCCAGATAATTTTTGGCATCTCTCTGGGAGAACTGCTTTGGCCTCCTTTAACTTCAGCACACAGGAAGGAGCCATCATTTCATTTGACCTGCCCTCCTGGCCAGTCTTTGGCATACTGCTTGGGACCTCCTCCCACCACAGGAAGCCACAAACCCCAAGGAAGTAGCTGAGCAGTCAGCACTAGAGAAGTTGTGACGAGCAGCCAGTTTTCCAGAAATACATGTGTTTGCCACAGGTTGCTGCTTTGTTTAAATGTTAGGAATCTATTTTGCCTGAGTATCTACAGTTAGTGGCATATTTAATTTTCTGTTAATTTTATGGTTCTCTTCTTCTATGAGCAATGAACAAATTCACCAAGAAAAAAGTGCAGCAAGAAAGAACACACTTTCATGGTTTTAGAAAGGGTGCTAATATATTTAGGTCTATATTTTGCTTTAAGCTTGAAGTATATAGATATAAATCCTGCAGTCCCTGTTTTACCCTGAAAATAATTAGAATGTGTTTTGTATCCATAAAATAAGAAAATATCTGTGGTTTATGTTCTAATAATCATGCATCTTGGGAATTAATGACATGCTTTTTGTAATATACACTAAGGAACATCTTGTCACAGCTACATAGTGGAGTACTATAATTTCTACTTCTGCTAACCTTTACCAAGGCAAATGACTTGGAAAATATCTTTTACTCTCCATAAGAAGTGACTACTGGGTCCAAATCAAATTGCCAAATAGTTGTCTGGGACTGAAGAGGAAGGATGAAAAGAAGCAGCAAATTGACATAAGTTAATTTACCAGGATTTTGTCCAAAAAAAAGAGTCCTGGATTTTCTGGTCTACAGGGGTCAAAAAGAATTATGGAAACCTTAATGGAGAAGAGAGGTTTGCAAAAAGGGAAGTATTTCTAAAATGCACTGGAGTTTTTAAAAAAGTGTGAACAAGGCTTTTTATCACTGGAAAGCGATGTATTTCAAAATTGTCACTAGAAAGGTGGCTGTAATATGGACTGCGGCTACATTTTGCTGGAACACTTCTGCTGATGGACATTACACGGAATATAAGAAACTGGGGAAAAAGGAGTACAATGGGAGTTTATTTTTTGACTCGCGTAAACTTAGGAATTTACCAACAGCACTCAAACCTATGTGTGACATTTGCTCAGTGTACTCCCATGGCAGCCAAATTTTAATGAGTAAAATTGTGGTGTAGAGCTGGCCTTTGTGCAACTTTCCAGAAAGACAGTAGTGCCGCTCAGAGAGCGGTCACCGTGTAGTAATGCCTCTTTATGAAAGCAGTCATCAATGAGTTTGCATAATCTCCCTCCACCCCCGCTGTTCTTCCACTCAGCAGCACTCTGCCAATCCCCCACACAGTGACTCACCCGGAGAGCCTTTTCTACTATATACTTATGGAAAGGTTAGAAACATTAAGCTGTTCCTTTTCCTGTTCTCCCTCTCCCTACCTCGCTTCCTAAAATCACTTCAGACGACTTTTCGGCATAGATCTCCCCTAGTTTTCCCTTAGAAAACTTCATCTTCTTATAAAGTTAAATATTTTTGAAAGTTTTGCTTTGAAATAGTGAGATGGCTGGCATTGCTAGAAGTCAAGACAAACCATTTTTGCCTTGTTTTTAGCAAACTGATCCTTTAGTGATCATGAAAATTTATATTCCAGTAAAAGTTCCTTCTGGCCCTAATAACGGATGGCCATAGCCTGATGATTTCGATATGAAGCTGCTAATTCCTTGTCTTAATTTTTAATGAAGTGTGATGAAGAATGCAAGACTACACTAATGAAATGTGTAGTTCTCCCCTCTTCCTTGGTCTCTTGGGGACAGATTCCTGGCAGTGGAAAGTTGTCTTTTTTTTTTTTTCTGTGTTGTGCATACGAATCTTAGTGGGGCACAATCCTTCTTCCTTTCTCCCCCAAAATCTCTCAATGTAACAGAAGGAGGATTCAAATAGCTCATTTGGTCTCACGGGGTCTGCTCTTTCCAGTGTTCATTGACAGTAAAGAGTTAATATTGAACAAACTACCTGGTAATATAGAAAGGTCAAAGATGAGAAATAGTTGCTTTGCCCCTCTAGGCAATCAGCTGTTCCTCCATGGGTCTTACTTTAGGAGGACTTGAAGGTGGAACAAAATGAGAATTAGTTGCTTATTCCTGGTTGCCAGCTCCTTATTTATTAATTTGTATATCTATGCAGTAGTTTCTGTGAACATGTATCAGCTGGATTTGTATCAAATTGCTTATGTTCTTATTTCTTAAATACTAATTTTGTGTTCTCTTACGAATGAAACATTAAATGAAATGACAGGGTGGGCAGAGACACTGAATGGAGATTTGTGCAGAAGTAAAACTTCTCATCCGTGAGTGCTATAAACTTTTCTCTCCTTAACAGCGTGACAGGTGTCTCCTAAGGCCCCAGTGCTCATGTAAGTTCTTTTAAAAAGGAAAAACAACATGGAGGTATAAAGAAAGGGAAAGTATTTTCCAGAAATAGCTCTTGATGCCAAGTCCTGACCTGGGCATACTTATTACTGTGTAATGAATCTGTGGAGATACCTATATGCGCTTTTGTATGCAATCATTTACAGCAAGTCAAAATCCAGTTCTGTGCTGAAGGAGCATTTGTGAAATGAAAGGAAATCAGTGTGTTGGTCAGAAATAAAGTTTGACTCCAGGAACAGCCTGACCCAGACTACTTCACATATCTCTTCTGTTTGCAGTGACACTGCAGATCAGATAACATGTTCTGCAGCACATCTTTATTTTCATTTATTTTGATGAAATGTCTAAAAAACGTACACAGGTAAATTTCAAGCACATCACCTTCTGCTTAAAGAGGTAAAAATGAAGAACCTGAGTTTAAAGCTGTGTCTAGAGCATGATCCCATGGATGTTTTGTTCCTTGCAGGGACAGACAACACGTCTCTGGCTGTAAGAACTCTTCACAGTACAGTCTGGCTGCTCAGTCCAGGAGCTCTCAGCAAGATTTTGTATTTAAACCCTTAATGGACCAGCAGTGTCCGCTGTGAGCAGAATCTCCCCTTTTAATGATGTTTAAGCTGGGAGCCCTTTCCATTCTGCATCTCTTGTCGCTTGGAGACCTGCCTCCTCTGCTCTGCTCAGTCCCCAAATAGCTTTGCTTTTCCTTCTCTCCCTTTGGGAGTTTCAGAGCAATAGGGAGGGCTCTTTCCTCTTCACCTTCACTTTGTGTTGTTCTCTGCTGCTTTCTCCAGTCTGCTGTTTTCATAGTTACAGTAAACAAAATATTGATCTTTGGGAAGATCCTGAGGGGAAAACAAGGCCTTACCCTTTATGTGGACAACTTTCTTTGCAAGTCCTATGTACTTTAATATACTGCGCTACTAGGAAAAGAATGATGGTTTACCAGGATACAATTAATAAAGGTGAAAGTAACAAAGCAAGTCAGCATTTCTTCTCTAAGGAAAACAGAAATTAAAATATAAATTAGCATAAATAAATAACAATTAAATAAATAAATGTGGGATGACAATCTACTAAATCAAGGCCATTTGACAGGGCAGGAATGATTTAAACTAAGATATTGATCAAGTTCAGCTGTGTAATGTGTTGTATAAAAAAGGGAGTAGCAAGGAGGAAAAAAGATGTTAAGATGAGCTAAATGGAATGAGTGATACTCTCTGAAGCTCTTTATTGTAATGTGAATTATAACTGGATTTAGGTAGGTTTAAAAATTCACTAAAGAATTGATGCTTTTATACATAAAGCAACTCTGTTAAAATCTTAATGGATGCCTATTGCTTTATATATGTAGGGTTAAACTATCTGGACAAATCACCTGTGAGAGCTATGAGATGAGAAACAAAGAAATGACTGAAATGGGGTCTTCATTTTTTTTTTAAAAAAATGAATTATTGTCCCCTTTTATAATCTACTTTTTTCAGTATGTTGATGAGACTTTCAAGGTGATAAAGTATTTCTAAAGAAGAAAACCCTCATTGTGTTTTTTCCTCATAATGCTCTTACGGAAATTATTTTCGTATTTATTCTCCATTAACATTTTATTTCAAGAAATCATGCTGCTCTGGATGCCGTATTGCTAAATTTTAAATAAATGCACTGCTCATGTAATGGACCAGATTTATGAGCCTGAGGCTAAGATGTTCCCTGTTGATTTATAGGTTATACAGATAGCGCAGGGTACGCCAGCCCGCTCTGCAGGGTTCCCTCTGCTCCTTTGCCAGTGTTTTCTGCTAGCACCCAGGTGGGCAGTACCTTCAGGAGTGGAAGGATGGGGTGGTGGCTGTGCTCATTTGTTAGCATTGGACACTGGTCTACAAGCATTTGTCTGGAATAACTCTTTCTTTCTCTCTTTTAAAAAAATCTAGAAGCCAGTAATACAAACACGTGGCCCCAGTTTTAATCAGGTGATTGAAGTCCAGTTGTCACCACAGGAATTTCTAAAAGAGAATCTTTTTAGAGGAAAATCTGCATGTTTGAGCAAAATCATGTTTACTTGGCAGTTCTGGAGCTCACAAGATGTGTATTTTCACCTGAGAAATAACTTCTCAGGAGTTGAATCCCAGCTTGCTTCTCAACAGACGCATTTTTCTTCAGGATTCTCTAAATGCAGACTTTCCGTCTTCTTTCATGCTAATCGTTTAGCGGTGCCTGGATCTGCTCCTGCACATAATGGTGAGAGCTCCAGCCTGTTGTGGTTGTTTTTCTAAACATCAGAGTGTGCTCATGAACTTGTGCACTGCAGAGCTGCTTTAGGGAGTTAGTCTGAGTATCTTTAGACTTAGATTGTGAAGTAAATACGTATATGCATATTTGAATCGAGCCTTGAGATCACACGGGAGATTTCAAATCCAGATGACAGCTGGGAGCCCAGCTCCTGACTACACTTTAATGCAATCTAAATCCTTTGTGGTCGTGCAGGCCTTCGGAGAATCTCCTGATGTTTCGTGGAAATACCCTTTTTGTTCTAACCCTGGGGTTTCAGTCTGTCAAACTCGTATTCTAATGTTTTCTGCAGTATGTGAAAAGAAGTTAATGAATTTCCTTTTCAGTTTCTGTGCAGCTTTGCAAGTTGTTACATTTACTCAGATGAATGCTAAAAAACCAGGTAGTCACGCGTGCCCCTTTCAATATGGTAGAATAAAGCCAGACATGTGAGAGACAGGTTTGTCACAGGGGGAAATACTGCTTTCTTTTCTTAACATTTTTGGCTGCTTTTCCACTCATTTATTTTTACACTCCTTTCCTCCACCCTGTTTTTGAGAAACATGTATGGTCGGGCTTTTGCTCCCTTAGAGCTAGCTTTTTGAACTCGTAGTCACAAGACAGCACCTCTTGTGCTGCTTATTCTCTCCTGCGCTACCCTTCAGTGCAAGCAGCAGGCTGACAGTACCTCGTTTTGGAAAGGGTCTCATTTCCCAGGGTCTGACCAGCTTTACAGGCTGTTCCTCCAGCCCTGTTTCTGTTTTCCTCACTGTTAGAAGCCAAGGGGGTTTCTTTCTTCTCTCTCTCCACCCCCAGCCTTTTTTAATCCCCAACCAGCACTATTTTAGAGGGCTTGATCATAAAATAAACTCTTGCTGTTGTAAGTTTCCTAATTCTAAGGTCTAGGCCATCGACATGGGAAGAAATCTTAAAAACTGTCAAGCAGTAATAAAAACTTATACATCGGCAAAGATAAATGCTGTTATGAACTTGGAGACTTGGGAGTTCTGTTAATTGAGATTAAGTATTTTCACCTTGGAGGCTGGTTGATGTCAGTCCTTGTACTTTCCTGCAATGGATGTAAGCTTTGACATTAAACAGGCAACTTGCTGGCCCTTGTGCCTCTACACTCGAAAGCTTACAGAAAAAAATGGAAAGGATTAAATAGAGAAGCTGTAAGAATGATTTCTTGCTTGTGTAACCGTGAAGGATCCCATGAGCTCGAGCTGCTTAGCTTATCAAAAAAATTTAAGTTACTGGTCAAATATTTCTAAGGGTATACTTCATGTATGTATACATATTTTCATATGGGAATTGTTTACACTGAAAATAGCCTCTTCAACTAAACAGAAGTTTCTGTGGAATGCCCCTTTGTTCTGAAATAGTCCATGTTTTTGATGAAAAACTGAAAACTAACTTTGGTTTTAGAACGCTTAAATGGAACACTTCTCTGTTTTCCAGCAGATGAAAACCATGAATTTTTAATCATTTTTGTAATGTGTTTTTTGGGCATTTGTCATGTAATACACTAGCTTCTGTCCAGCTTGGATTTTACCACCATGTGAAGTCCACAATTAATGGAATTTGAAGGACTATTATTTATAGACAGCTGTAGTAGCTGAGTTTGAATGCCAGTGATTAATTTGAGACTGGGATTAGCAGCCATCATGTGACATGACTGAGGTTAGCAAATGAATGTTTGTACATATGGTTCAGGAGATTTCTGCTTCTCCTTATACCCACATAACACAACGGGGCTTTTCACACTCAGTTGCTGTAATTATCTTCATCTTCTGCTAGACCTGTGATGTGTTCTCTCCCATTTTTCTAAAGCGTCAAAATACACGTGTTCACATACTCACTGTGATTCAAGTATTGTTCATCTGCATTTTTAAATTTTCTCCTTCATTAAAAGACCCCTCTAAGTTCCTTCATTTTTTCCTGCTATCATTCATACTTTTTTGTCTTTTATTTTTACCTGAAAATCATTAATGACCCATAATTTTTCAATACTAGCAACTCAACTCTGTATGGCGTCAGTTTGCCTTGCAACAATCTGTTCTCTCTGCATACAGCTGGAATGCTCTGGCATCACTTGCTAAGAGCATTAGTCTTCAAATCTTCAGCTGTTCTGATGGAGTAATATTCATTTAGGCACTCTTTTTCATTAAATTCCTTCCTGAGCTTTCTATTTACTGGAAAGCCAGCTTTCCACTACTTCTGACTACCACCCAGGAAGATCCTGTCATTAATTTAAAATGAAATGTTTTGCTTTGGTTATTTATGTCTTGACAAATGCTAATTTTTGTTTTCAGTTCAAGCATCTCTAATCATTATCCAGTTAACTGTTGGAAGGAAGTAAAATACTCTGACACTCAGTTTTATGATTCTGTAGAACTATTTTGTGTGCAGTAAAAACTGGCTCCTGATGAATTTCTTGATCATTGATTTATAAAATTTCTGCACCAGCACAGATGTTGATGAGGTAGGGCAAGGGGAGGAATGCTCTCTGGCTGTGCAATTTTGTGTTTTGCCCCTCGGGCAGGAAATGGGGGGCAGTATCACAGAATTACAGAATCAAAGAATGTCAGGGATTGGAAGGGACCTCGAAAGATCATCTAGTCCAATCCCCCTGCCGGAGCAGGATTACCTAGACCATATCACACAGGAACGCGTCCAGGCGGGTTTTGAATGTCTCCAGAGAAGGAGACTCCACACCCTCTCTGGGCAGCCTGTTCCAGTGTTCGGTCACCCTCACCGTAAAGAAGTTTTTCCTCATATTTATGTGGAACCTCCTGTGCTCCAGCTTGCACCCATTGCCCCTTGTCCTGTCAATGGATGTCACTGAGAAGAGCCTGGCTCCATCCTCATGACACTTGCCCTTTACATATTTAAAAACGTTAATGAGGTCACCCCTCAGTCTCCTCTTCTCTAAGCTAAAGACACCCAGCTCCCTCAGCCTCTCCTCATAAGGGAGATGTTCCACCCCCTTAATCATCTTCGTGGCTCTGCGCTGGACTCTCTCTAGCAGTTCCCTGTCCTTCTTGAAGTGAGGGGCCCAGAACTGGACACAATATTCCAGATGCGGCCTCACCAGGGCAGAGTAGAGGGGGAGGAGAACCTCTCTTGACCTACTGACCACACCCCTTCTAATCCACCCCAGGATGCCATTGGCCTTCTTGGCCACAAGGGCACATTGCTGGCTCATGGTCATCCTGCTGTCCACTAGGACCCCCAGGTCCCTTTCCCCTGCGCTGCTCTCCAACAGGTCTGCTAACAGGTATGCTCTGCTCCAGGATACACTGATACATCAAATTAAGTCCTGTGGAAATTATAAACACTGCCGTTCACTCCAGCTTTGTCCAGCCCAGGAGCAAAGCCTCAGAAATGACCTCGGGTTTTAGGGTGTATTTCCATGCCCCACACTTTAGCTACTCCTCTGCTTTTGAGCTTGTGTTGAGCTACTTTTCTTATGCTCCTTTAGAAACGGGTCCTCTTAACCAATGCTGTGCAGTTCCTGGCATTGCCTTCCTGAAAAAAGGTTACAGAATCTAATTTCAAGGGAGGAGTTTTATCTTGCTCTGGCCATTAAAACAACCTGGGGATCATTTCAGAATCTCTATTAGCTTGACACACTACTTACTGTGTCGTTTTCCCAGCGCCCAGATTTAGGTTCTGTGGCAGGAATGAGGAATCCTTTCTGAATAGCTGAATATTCAACAATCAGTAATACAGTGCACTGTTAACAAGCATCTATAATTTCCTGACAATTCCTAGATAAAAAAGAAGTACTTAACATTCCTTGCCAGATCTAGAAGATGTTTTCCCAAATGGAAATGCTACATAAGTCTTTGTAATGCTCTTTGCACCATACTTTTATTATCTAGTCTAATCGTATGCAAGACTTCTAGTGTCAGGAAAACAAACACCACGCTGAAATGTATTCCAGGTTCCAGGAATTTTTTTCTCCAACTTCCAATAATTCTGTTATGCCTAGGAAAATACTACTGGTGCTGCTCCACTACCTTATTGAATATTTTAAAGAGAATTTTATAAATTCTTACTTCATTTCTCATTAGTGCTGATAGAAAATCAAAGGTATTTTCACTGGAAAATGTTAAAACTTCCACTTTTTATTTCTATGCAAGGTAAACAATGTAGGTTATTTTCCTATTCAAAATACGTATTTTAAATATTGTTTTTCACACAAATATATTGGTTTTATTTTTAACCAAAATAGTTGAAGGAAATTAACATTCTTCCAAAGTGAGATTGAGAACATGAATTAAAAAATTGTAGCCATTTGGAACAGTTCCTCAAAATGTTGTATGCTACTGCTTTTTTAAAAGCTTGACTCCTTATACAGGTGTTTGCTGATTTTTATTGATATAGGCCCTTTGTTTGATCCTGGTCTTTTCCTGCTTATTAAAGAATAACCCTACTACCTGTCCACAGGTTTCATTTATTAGGAAAGCTTGGGTTCAGACACACGGAATGCGATTAAGAAGCTTTACATTATCCCTATGGGCAGAAAAAAACACAGGTCAATATTTGAAATATTTTCTTGCTAAGAATATGAAATTACTTTTTTCCAGAGATAGCAGGATTGTGAAAAAAAGTTTTTCTCCACTTTAATGACTTGTGGGACACGGACTGGACAGCAAATGGGAGCCATTTAACCAGGACACTCTCTCAAGAGTTTGGAAAGCTGCTAATATGTAGGCTGTATGCCTGGACCTACCTGGGCACACTTTAATGAAAAAGGTGGGAATAAGGGAAAAATTCATCTGGAATCTATGGGATTTCAACCTCTGTACTCTTTTCTTGCACTGAATACATTTAAGCAAGTACATTTAAACTTTTTATCTGTGCCAGTTAATGACAATGTCTCAACTGGTAGCCTGAAAACTAAATAAGGACTTGCAGGATCAGGCTTCCAAGGTCTCATCTTGTCTCATAATGTTCATGCCCTGGGAGGGGATTATGTAGCTTTAGAATAGCAGTATAATGTAATCAGTGTGTGTAAGTGTGATACCAACATATCAGAGGTGTAATATGCTTTATCCTCTTGTTGCATTAACTCAGTACAGATCATAAAGACACCGGCAATTTAGTGTCTTTTTTGTCCAGATGATGACTGTTACAAGGTCCAATTAACATGTCTGGACTGAAAAAAAAAAACCCAATCATGGAAACAGGAAAGGAACTGATGGGCTAAAAAAACCTGCTGCAAGGACCCTGTGTGTTACAGTGGATGCCTGATTGGACAGGAGCCAGCACTGTGCTTTCATTGTGAATAAGGTAAGCTGTATGCTTGGCTGCATTGGGAGGAGCGTGGGCATCAGAACAAGAGGAGTTATCAATTCTGCATTGTCAGTGATGGTGAGGTCATCCCAGAATTACTGTGTCATGTTTTGAGGCTCCCCGTTTCAGAATGGCTGCTGAGAAGCTAGAGTGGATCCAGGAGACACTTGCCAGGATAAAAGCACCAAGGGGGAGGGAGTGAAGGAGGGAGCTGGGCTGGTTTAGTCTGGCAAAAAGAAGGGTAAGGAGCCGTCTCATAGCAGCCACAACTGCTGATGGGGAGCTAAAAAATGACAGAGCCAAACAGCAGTGTAAGATGGTGTAACATGAGGCAATAGCTGCAAATTAAAGCTTGGCAAGTTCAGACTGGGTATTACGAAAAGCTTTCTACTAGGAGTTTGGCATCATGTAGGAACCTTGCAGGTTTTCATGACTTGGCTAGGAAAAGCCACAGCTCACCTGGTTGGGTGTTGGCAGTAGTCCCGCTTAGAGCAGGAGGCTGGACTAGATAGTCACCACAGGTCCCCTCCAACCAACTTACCTGTTGTTCTGTGTCAGGTGTTCATGTTTCTGGTCAGACTCAATATAAGGAAGTCTTCATTGATACAAATCCAAAGCTTTTCAAAGTCAATTGAAAGTTTGGCTGAAATGTTTAACTCATTTTCATTTTGTTCCTGACGACTGGAGTCCTGATCCTGTGTGTAAGTAACAAACACCCTTCCTGATGTGGAACCTCGAAATGGTGCATCTGAGAGATTGCAATTGTAGAACAGGGGTCTGGAGTCTCCACTTGGTAGAGAGAATATTGACAGGGACTCTTCTAAAAAAGTTGCTTTTTTCATATGTAGATGCTGATTTGTAGGATAAGAAACATTTTCTTCTGAGAACGTCAGTTTAATAGAGATGTTTAAGGAGATGGTCTCAGTTTGGGGGTAGGAAGATAGTTTTCTAAAACAAGGCCTGGAACTTGATCCCTGAGTAGCTGGAATGCGAAACAGAAGAATTTCTGAAATCTCAATATATGTTACGGGAAATGAAAGAGGAAAGCATTTATCTTCCAGATACAAAATTGAAACATGTTCTAGACTTGGAGAAAATACAATCGATGACTAGGGAATTTTACTTACTACAGTGAGCTTTTTGTTGGATCTATGTGTCAAGTTTTTACTGTCAAATAAACCTGTTATGCATATTAATTAGGTGTAATTGCTTTAATTAATTTTGGAACTGCAGTGATTCACTAAATGATAAACAAATTTAACTTGGACAGCTTATTAAGGATCCCAGGGAAGTCAGATATACTTTCTCCTATTGCTTGCTTTCATAGGGGAAATCAGTACCTCATTGCTACTAAATTTATTTAGAATATTTATTTAACACTTTATTCAAGTCTTTACAGCTCCCATGATTTGATTCTTGAGAAAAAAGTGAATCACTCTTGACTGCAAATACTTCTTTTTCAACCAGACTGGACATATTTTTGGATTTCATTTTTTTCTAGTTACTGGGACTCGGCACAATGTTTTGAACTTTGGTTATATGAGTTTTGAAATCCTCTCTTTCCATTAGAGTGTGGTGTGCCCCTTCTTTTCCTTATTTTAAAATCTGTGTTCCACTATTTTCCTATTTCAAATGGATTCAATAAATTACATTTTTTTTTCTTCTCATATATCTGGATGGAGTAGTATCTAAATTCTTTTGTTTATACTAGATGTAATTGGATTAATCTAAGATACAGAAGATACAGTTAGTTTTCCTCCTGCTTATAGGTGGCATGAATCAAGTCAGCAGAGATGGCAGAATTATTTCAGATGTTTTCTCTTTGTTAACAATTAGAACTTAAAAACCACTTCCTTCTGGCTTTTGAAAACCTGTTGTTATCATTTCTGTTTTCACAATTTAATAGACCACTGCAGATTTGTGTAATAATACTGCCCATTTACGCAGTTGTTAAAATTTTCAAATAAGAGTTGACAAATGTTTGTATCTGGTCAACAAAGTGACTGTGTCATCATGTGAGCTTTAGCTGCCTTTATCTTTTGGCAGTGTCCCTGTGTGATCACGCTGAGCTCTTTTCTTCCTTGATATTTCTAAGTTACTGGAATTTCAAGCCAGCCAAAGTAAGAGATGAATGAGACCTATTATTGTTTCACTGACTTTGAAGCACTCTACATTTCCATTTCTCTTCATGGAAAAGGTCACTTTAATCAGTGGTGAATACTTCAGAGTTGATAGCACAAAATAGTCTTAATAGGTTATTTGAATAGCAATTTGGTTCAGATGAAATTACCTTAATTGAAAGAACATGCATTTGCAGCAAACTGCAACATAAACTGGAGAGCTCCAAGAGCCCTGTTTTCTAGTCCGACAATCAAGAACTGATTGACAGAACTAGGATTGCTTTTTCCAAAGGAAGAATGATTAAAGAAACACGCCACAGCACTCCTTAAACACGTACAAGGGTGTTGCAAAAGAGAAGAGAATACAGTATTCAGATGATCAAAGAGACAAGAAGTAATTTTCAGTACACAAGACTCAGATTTGACAGTATGAAAATCTTCCTAACGTTCAAGATAACGAGGGAAGCATGGGGATAGCTTGCCTAGGGAGGCTCTGGGAATTTCAATACTGAAGGTGTTAAAAGCAGAACCAGTGTCTGACAACCACAACCTAGGTTTAAGACAGGAGATAGTCCTTTCCTGAAGCAAGAGATGGATTAGATGTCCTCTCAAGGACCCTTCCAGCCCTGTTTTCTATGCTCTCCCTTGTTCTTAGATTTCAAACTTGCTCATGTCAACGTGTGTGTCCAGAAAGCATAATTTAGTAAGAAGGCTAGAGTGATGTTTCTGTTTATTTTCACACAGCAATAACTTAGTTTCTCGATCAGTTTTATTTTCAAGAAGGGTTTTTTTTTTCAGCTTTTAAAACCACTCAGACTTTCAGAGTCTCCTTATTGCTCAGGTCTTGCCTGCCAATTTTGGGGTCCTAAATTGAACCTAAAATTTGTGATGCCTTCTGAGACAGTCCTCTTAAGTGAGATTCATCTCAATTTTAGCCAACTAGAAGCTAGGTATCTAACCTAATATGGCCATCCAGGCACCTGTTATAGTCTGTGGGGAGCAGAGAGATGCTGTTAGCCTATAACCAAAGTGTTACTTGAAAAGATGAGCATCACTTCTCAGGCAAAATATATGTTTCCATGTAGAAACATGTGTTTCCTGTGTATGAAGTTCATCGAACTCATTTAATGACTTTCAACTTCAATCAGAGGAAGTGTACTGAAACGTCACACAAGGATAACACACAGTCTGTGATACCACTCACTGCTTCAGTATATGCCTCCACTTCTCCTGATTACATGAAATATGTAAATGTGCAAATTTGACTTTTTTCGTAATTGTTACATTTTCATTCACTGTGAAATAAAATCAGGATCATCCAATTTTATATGGAATCTCATCACAGAAAGTTGCTTTGATAAGTATGAAACTGATACTGAAAGATACTTGACTCCCCTACCAGAACAGAATTTACTGGGGCTGATGGCGCTTTCTAGGTCTTTCTATGTTCTCTTTAAAGTTCTGACACTGATATCCCACCCTCGATAAGAAGGATCTGTCTCTATTAGAACTATTTCCAAAGCAACTGTTTTGTTGCTGTAATGAGGAAAGCGTATATGGCTCTGTGGTTGATATGTGTGACAATAAATCCACTAAGGGCTGTGATGGAGGATCATAAAACACAGCCTGTGATTGCATCCTTATGAGTAGAGAGGAATTCAGCTCATATCTCAAGCTCTGATTCCTTAAAATTTTTTTCCAGAGTTGTTCCTCCCTCTCTTGCTGCAAAAAAGGAATTCTGTGAGGAGCACCCATCTCCTTCAGTGCTTGTTTGCATTTTTGAAAGGCATGCTGGAATTGCTCCTGCCCATTGGCCAGGCAGGATTTCTCTATTTGGACAGTCAAACACCAAACATAAACAACTAAACCAAGGGTTGCTCCATTCTGATGGAGAATTTCATTTAGATCTCAAAGTCACAGAGGAAAGGACTTCTGTAGTGTTTCCAGATTTTACCAGCATCTCACACTCATATCTATATTTCTTGTTCAGTCCAAATTCACAGTGAAGTCGAAGGGGATTTAATAAATCAGTTCTTTTCCTGGGAGAAAAAGGTATCGCTAGTTAATAAGATACAGTATATTAGAGTATTCTGGGAAAGCTCAGGGGATTTCTTCCTGACTAGAAGGTAGTAACAGTGAAGAACTTTAAGAAAAGTGGCATATATAGTGAAAGTAATAGATGTAACTTAAAATCCATTTCCCCTGAACAGACAGATCTGAAATGCAATAAGAAAGTTTTTCTGTGAAGAAAGGCGTCTTTGAAAAAAATTTTCTTTTTAGTACTGGACAATGAGAAATTGTACTGGGGAAAAAATACTAGGACGGAGGGAAAGCAGGATTTAATACATTTGTCTCCCTAAGCATCATTCCATATATTACAAATAAAAAAGTGCAAACCACATATCTAAAAAACCCTCTGAAATAATCGACAGGGAATAAATGCTGTCTTTTCTGTTCTTCTCAATATGATTTGATAGCCATGTAGCATCTAGTAGTATCTTCTAATTGAAGTAAAACAATTGTATAGTAGATGTACTGCAATATTACCACAGGGTTTCATCCATTGAACGTATCCTTTTGTTGTCCATAGCTGCAGCAGGGTCTTGCTCTACTGGGCAAGACCAGCTTCTCTTGCAAATACCTTTCAAATGTTCCCTTTAAGCCTGTGGCTCCCTAGGGTGGACCTCAGGCTCGTTTAGGAAATGGGTTTGAATTTCTGTCTGTGGCCAGGTTTTTCAGTGGTTCAGGATCTAAGCCGCTGGTTTTGTGTGTGGGGGGAAGAGCTGAGTACTTGTGTACATGTTCTGATGGCTCCTGTGATATAAAAAGCATGGCTGTACGTACTCCACTAAAGGAAGGAGGGCCACAGATAAATCCCTGGCCCCAAAATAATGTGAATTGATGGGATCACATCTGCAGAACTTAAAGCTAGCTCTTTCTGTAGATAATTAGTTTTGGAAGGAGGTGGCTGGAGCAGCACAGAGCTGGTGAGTGAGCTAGCAGTAAAGCAGTGCAGACAATTAAGGGCTAGTTCTTAAATATGCTCCTTGACCCTCTTTTCAGGATACTTATCAGGATAGTTGTGCCCTACAGCTATGTTTATACTAAAAAAATAAACAATGCTGTGTTCCCAGGTACAACCCACTCTTCAGCTGAACTGTTAGAATGGCCCTGGAATGATTTCATCCTGGGTCAAATGGTATTTCTCCAAAAAGGTCCAGTGCATTGTTTCTGGAGGTCGGGCGGTCTAGACACCATCCTTAAAAAGCCAGGTGTATGTAGCTACCTTATTCTGAAGGTTAAGAAAATTTTATAGCATGGACCTGAGCCATTTCTTGCTTGTTGACGTGAAGCCCAAAGAACAGTCCAGGGCTAATTTCATTTGCTAGTATGTAGCATATATAGTACCTCGCATCAAAGTCCATGAAGATCCTTCTCCAGCAGAAGGCTCTGCTGGTCATTTCCAACTGCTGAGCTGGCACAACCCTGTTTTCTGTGTATGTATTTAAGTGTTTGTGCGAGTACTCCTAATTAACTTCAGGCAAAAACACCTATTTAAACTGGTAAACTAACCTTTCTGACCTTATGAGCAGTGCATTAGGGAGCTAAAGGGGAGGCAATAAACTGTCCTATAGTGCTTTATGATTTCAAATCTAAGTAATTTTTGCCCAAATCTCTTTCCTTATTTTTTTTCCACTCTGAGGTATCACTAGGCTATGTGTAGACCAACACTATAATTGTTTCCATAGTAACAAAGACTTCAAAAGATGGAATGAGCTGGAGAATTAAAAAAAAATCAAGTTGTAAACAAAATAAAAATGAGTGGCAGAGACACAATATCTGATGCAGAACCTGCATTCTGTTTTTGAATGTGCTACTGGCATATATTGTATATTTTCTGTTGCATACCTGATCGTGCCTTGGCTTCCCTACATGTACAAAGGGAAGTGTAAGGCTTTTCCATTGTATACTGGTTTTGAGAGGAGGATGTTTTGAGATGAACAGTGTTAGCAATCTTTTATCTCATTCAAGTCTGCTTTGCATCGAAAACATATATAGTTAGCTGCAATATGCCTGGTGCCTAAATATTGCAACGTTTTGCAGCAGATTTTTTTTTAATTCTGTGAACTCTCATACTTTTGAAATATTTCAGAAGAAATTCTCAGCATTTTGCCTAAACTCGGTGCTAGAAATATCTAAACTAAGAAGCATTCTGTCTACGTAATACATGTCAGAATGCTACTGCAAATGATTTTTGGCTGTGTAGAGTGCAATATTGTCTAAAATAAGTAGAGACTCTTTAAAATATAATGCACAACATGTCGATGGCCAGTTGTGAAAATGAAAATGTTTTCTCTTTGCAGGCCCAGAACTCCTTGGAGGGTATCACAGCCCCACGCACAAGGGTGGAAGCTCTTGTGCCAGGAATGCAGCCACATTTCAGAGGAAATGAACCGGGGAAGGTTTGGCCCACTGTTCCTGGTAATTGCTCCTGCAGTCAACCCATCAGTCAGCTTCAGAAGCGGTGGGGACTCCCACATTTGAAAAGCTCATCGGACTCTCCAGCTGAGACCTCCCAGGCATATGCATTCATATCTCAGAGTTAAAATATAATTTATTTTGGGTAAGCAGCCTCTAAATCTTTTCTTTCTCCAGATGGTAGCATTTGTGTAATTAAGCATTTGGCAATGTTGGCATAAGTAACCATGTCCCTTTTGGAATATTTTCAAAACAAATACACAGTAAATGTGGATAGGGTGATCCAAAGTCATTGTTTTTTCGGGAAACGGTTGTTTGTTATCTGGGGTTTTTTGTTTTGTTTTGTTTTCAGAGTCTGTGCTCCTTTAATGTGTAAAAAGTCAACCCTCTGTGGTAGTTTCAATCAAGTCTGGCATTGAGGATTGATGAAGGATGCTCACCTTATGTATCTTATATATAGGGATGGCAAACTTTAGCAAAGGGAAAGATAATGAAAGAGCGTGAGGTGAGAAAGTTGTATCTACATTTAACCTGGCTAATCCAGTTCTGCAGTGATCACCCAGCCAAGGCCAGGAGATTGAGTTAGATTTGTTGACTTGTTGTATTTAGGCTATGTACAGTGGGAGTGAAACACAACTGATAATGGGCTTTTCTCATACCCCCAAGAGCTAGCATTTTAAGCCAATTGGTCTAAATGACAGCAGAAGTGAGTGGGAGACCTCCAAGTTATACTACTTTAGCAAAAAAAAGAGGTGTGAAGACCTGAATCCAACTTTATGTTGATAAATCTTAGCAAAGTTTGCTAAAGATTCATCAATATGAAGTTGGAGTCAGATCTTCACAGATGCCAAAGGAAAGAATAGTCAGACAATAGGTACCTTATGGATTTAATGAACTCTGAAACATAAGTAAAGTTGTTGACACTGGATGTCTAGCATATCTCAGCCCACACTTGACAGAGCCAGTTATTTCCTATGTCTCTTAAAATGAGAAAACAGTACAATATCAAGGCCTTCTGTGTAATGACTCTTGGCATGTTGTGACTTCCAAATGACTATTACTGTAATTTAGTTATGAGATTATTTAAAATGTATTTTGAGATGGGCTGTCTGGTTAGGATAAAGTTAGATGTCTTACAAACCAGAATCCACACTGGCTTTAAATACATTTTGTAGGAAGGCAGGAGAGTCAGGAGAAAGGTGTCAGTATGAAAAGCAGGAGGGAGGAATTTGATAACTGAGTTTCACAGAACAGTCAGCTTTGCATGGCTTTAGATACTGGTGATCTCTCTTAGGAATGGTGTTCACCATCTCTTAATATCAGCAATGCATAGGGTTTCTTTGAGGAAAAACATTTTGTGCTCCAGTTTTTTGTCCTTTGTCTGAATAGAGCCCAGATTCCTGATGTCCGGTTTGGATTGAAAAGCTCGTTTTTTCTTCACACCACTAACTAGTTATGAATGTTTTACAAAGCAGTGCTTGGGTTTTTTCATGTGTGTTTTTGTTTTGCCACTGATGATAATTCTTTTCACTTGCATCAGAACTCAGTTACCTCAGTGCCTAGCAAGCTTCTCTTAGATCTGAAGGCCTCCAACCTGCCCTCACAGAAACAGGAGGTTCAGGGGCTTGTACGGAAGGTGAGCCTGCTTAATCTGACTCTATAAGCACCCAGACTTCAGTCTGTTTGATATTTTACTCCAGCTTTGAGGGCTGTAGTTTCATCCTACTTTAACATGAATCAGCTTTGAAGTCACATGACACTTCGGTCTTCTAGGTTCAAAAAACATTGAATCAATTTTGTTTTGATTTTTGTTGTTCCAGAGTCATAAGTTTGTATTGAGCTTTAAGTGAATAGAGGGGGAGGAAGAGAAACAATAAAACAGTAATTGATGTGTCTTTTGACCCAAACAGTGAAATAACTGACCCCAGGAAAATTTTAATTCAGCTCCTTGGATGAAGATGGTTAGATAAACTGAAGATAGGAAGACAGTCTGAACTGAGTCTGCAAAGCTTTTCAGTCTTATTTTTCATCTTAATTAACTTCTTATTAAAGGCTCATGAGCCTCATGAATTTTCTCTCACATAAAATGGAAAAAGGGTAAATGAGACAAAACCTCTGGCTTTGAAGTTTGTGAAGGAGACAGTATAGTTGGAAAATTGGAGAAATTAGTTTAGTTTTGGCCAAATTTTTCTCCATTACCCTATAACTGCAATCACTTCTTGGCGAGGGTTGTTACCTGTACGGCTCTCTGGGAAGGGCAGGAAGGCAGCTGTACACATCCTTTCTAGTTACTTTCTCCTCCTACTTGGGGGCTTTGTTTTGCAGGAGAGCATTGAGGTGAACATACGGCGTGCCTGACGTAAATCATAGTCTATTTGACACTGAGTTTGATATCTGAAGTATAAAAGCCATTTGCAGGATATAATGGCAGTTTCTCCATTTCTGGTTAGTGAAAACAATTAACTTCATGCCTCTGAACATATCATTAGCTGGATCTCATTTTAAAGGGATAAATATTGTGAATATTTACAGGGTCTATTTACAGATCAACCATTAACCTCAGTACTTGTGTCTGCTTTGAAAAAAAAAAATCCCATTATGTCATCCTAGAGTGAAACAAACAAGAGTGCACCAAATCTTTTAATGCATTATGTAGCATGAGAAGTATTTTTCCTTGACAGTTAAAATCTCCATGTGCTGTCTGAAAGCCTGAGAGGATTGCCTCGCTGCTAGCACACACAGACAGCTACGCCACTATAGCTCTTGGAAATAAACACGTCACTTGATAGAACAAAACAAGGCAAAAATATTTTTTCTTCCTGGCTGTTCTGGATAGTCTGTGACATTTTACAAAATTCCTATCATTACAGTATTCTGGAGGATGGCCTGTCTCTGAGATCCCCTCATCTGTGGGAAAGGCAGTGGTAAAGTGAGGGGAGATGTGCACCATGTTGCTTATGAGAAGATCCTGGAGATCAAGTTGGTTATACATTTTTTTTTCTGCAAGGGGGCATCTATAAAAGAATAAAACTGTTCTCTTTTGTACAGTTTAATGGGGGTTGCACAGCCAGAGACATACTGCACCAAGGATGTTGTCCAACGTAGTCTTAGGGGATGATACAGTGGGGCAGATCAGGCCCTTGCACTTTGGAGTGCTCCCTGCTGTCATCCTCCTAGAATATTTTCCGTGCTTATGTTTGTGACTGCCTAATTTAAAAGACCTGTCTGTAGCATGTTTATTTTCAAAATAAAATATAATTTATAATTCCCCAAATTATAGTTCACCCGCTGCTGTAGTGCACCCCCTCAAATTAATGAGGTTCATGAGTACCTTGGCAGGGCTTCCCACCTCTATTCTGCTTTCTGGCCTGGAGTGATTCTATTTTGAAGAGCTGCACCAAGAGAGCATTTATTGCTGCCCTGCTTCCCTTGCTTTATTTTCTCCTGAATCCAGGTCAGTGCTACGACTTTGTCCTTAAACTCATCTTGCCTCCGCATACATTTCATAACCAGACTACAGACCTTATGATTCTTGCTTGCCTGTTTTTTCTTCAATTAATTTTTATTTGGAAGGCAATAACAGGAGTTTGGCAGTTGGAGCTACTTCTTAAATGCCCTTGTGTCACTCTAACCAGCTGACATTTCTTTTGTAATCTGTGATGATTTTATTGCACATATTTCCAAGAAGATCATATTGTCACAATCAAATTATGCCATCAAATTTTTTGGGAACTATTGGGACATGGATGCAGAGGAAGAGGATTACATGAATCTCTTTATGAGCAAGTCCTTGGGCAGTATTCAGGGAGGAGAATGCTTGATTGTTTCTCTCATGAGGTTTGGTCCTAAATCTTGATTGCATTAGAGCTGCCTTTTTCAAACCTCCCATCCAAGCCAAGAGGGCAAAAATGCAAACCTTGAGTTTTGTTCTGAGCTCATTTCTGTTATGTTCCTTCGGAGAATTTTTCTTTCTCAGTTCAACTCTTTGATGGTGGTTATGTTTTCTATTGCTGTTAGTCAGGCTTTTTGTGAGGCTCCTCAGTCTTTTATGTGCCCTTTAATGACTGTATATGGCATTTTTCTATTTGGGAAGCATGAAAAGTTCAGGTTGATGTTGCATTTGTTATCCATGGTTTGTCTATGGAATGGAACTACGAGAGCAAAAAGCTGAGAATTAAACGATTCTGTGACCTTCCCTCTTCTTCCTTGGTCATTTACTTTCTGAAATGATAAGCAATTTGGGGGTAAAAAGCTCAGTATGTTCAGGTGGAAGGGCTGAGTTTAAATCAAAGACTTGTAATATTTATAGCAACAAATAAATAAACAAATCTTAGAGAGAGAAAAGCTTGGCCTTCAGGAACTTGTCATGTCTCAGGCTGTAAACCTCACACAAGCTTCTCGTATCTTGCAGAAGACAAGATACTGCAGTGGCTTGTGTGCTACACTGATTCAAATACTTGTGTAAGCTGTATTCCATAGTGAATGTGAGAATGCTGGAGAAAAAAAAAGGGTAGCTTTTCTGTAGTTTTGCGGATCCATTTTGGCCTTAGGTACTTCCTTTTGTTTGTCTCCCATTTGGCTTCACTGGGAGCTGGATGAACATGTGTTAGTAAAATTGTGCCTTCTGGTCTGTATTTGTCAAACTCGGTTACTAAATCAAACGTCTATATTCGTACTTGCACGTTTCTTACATAAAAGAGCCTGCTACGTAATGATGCTGATAATTCTCTTTCTCCTATTTACTTCTTCAGCTTGTTGGGTTGTTAAACTACAAGAAAGATCAGGTCATGAGCTAGCAGCAGGGCTGTACATCAGCCCCAGCACCTCCAAGACTACCAATGTCTCCCATGAGTAGAATTGCATTTATGGACCTGTCTGAGGTTCAAGTTGTGAGGCTACAAATGTTTCCATTCAGATGTCCCTAGGCTTGCCTGTGGATGTCATCTTCCTCTTTGCAGGGATTCAGTCTCCTTCAGTGATATGTAGCCTGATGGAGGCTATTGCATGGGAGAAGAGAACAGCCCCATCCAAGCAAAATCTGTCACTGCCTCCTCTCTGGGGGGCTATCTGAAGACAGCTATGATCATTATTCTCCTCCTCTAATTCCTTCCTATTTTATTTCACTTCCTTCTCTCGCTTTCCCACAAAATATCGTCGAGAGACAATGCTACAGCTATTGATTCCTTTTTGCTCATGTTAATGACACCGCTCCTTCCTCAGGTGACTCTATTAGAGTTGTTAATCAAACACCATGGCCTATGAGCATACGGTCTCTGTTCATTGCCAGGAAGCAGTAATTGGCAGCGAGGTAGCAGTAGTACACCCTAGAGAGAAATTTTTCTTAAAAGTGAAAGTGCTGTTCTCCCCTCCCATTATAAGAATCATTGGAGTGCATACGTGCAACTGTATATAGCCTTTCCTTACAGCAGCCACCCCATTTGTAATCCTCTCTTGGCTATAATTCTACAGCAGCTTGGATTGCAATGTACCGTTTTTAGTACTTATCACACAGCAGCAGACAGCTGGGCTTTTACATTACCAAATAGCCACCACTACAGCAGTGCTTGGATGAGAGTGAGGTACTGTCCATAATGTATGATCTTGAGCAATGTCTAGTAGCCAGAATAAAAATCAATCTGACATCTCAAAAGGCTAAACGCAGCTGAATGGGCTCGTTAAAATGGGCTGTAACAAGCGAAGCATGCAACAGAACCAGGAAAAGAGAAAATACATTTCCTCTCAGGCAGGCTTAATTAACTGGGTTATAGATTACTGGTTGGTTTTAGAGGATAATGTCACAACTACAGCTGAGGTACTACTGCAAAATGGAGGGCTTAGGCTGTCTCTGAGATTTACTCTTTAGGTAGCTCCATCAGATTTTTCCCAGCACAGATAATGACCACTCCACATAGTTCCATATTCAATACTTGAGTAGTGCACTATTTGTTGTTCATTCACTATTAGTAGTAGCTTGGGTGAGCAATTTTATTTCACATGTATATTTTGGGAATGACTGTTTGCACAAATATGTGATTTTGCTTATCAGAATTGACGCAGGTGTAAGCTCTTTCCTTAAGGATGACTTGCTTTATTCCTGCTAAATGTTAGCCACCCACTTAAAGAGACTAAAACAATGTGGCTGGTCATTCTTATTTAAACAAAAAAGTGAAATGGTTAGGGTGCAGAAATTCTTGAACAATTCAAATAGGAGAGATTCGGTCAGAATCAGTCAAAGCAGAGAGGAATCTAAATCTCCTACACTACAGGTGAACATCCCAAACCCAAAATTGTTAGTCAAGCACGTTGTATTATTAAATAAGTTGTACCAGTCCAGAGAGAAAGGAAGATTATGATCTATAGGCAGTGATGAGGGATTACACTTAGCCTTCCCCACTTTGGGCAGGGCTGGGCATTGAAGCACAATCTCTGATATTCTGGGGAGTCACACATCTACAGGGAGGCCTGATGCTAGCGTGAGTAGATCTTACTTAGAAGTATGATGGCCCAGGTTTTCTTCTCACAAAGATTGAACCTCAGAACTTACAACTGTTCAGAAATCAAAATATTGCTCTCCCTTCAGGCTGGTCTCCAAATCAAATTTGCTCAAAGACTTCCTCTTTCCTCTTTTAGCTAGCACAACTGGCAAGCCTTGTCACCTCCCTTGTGCAGCTTGGCAGCAGTTGCTGGAAGTGGTGAAGAGGAGCTCAGCTGGGTTAGTGCCAACCTGCTGCTGCAGGCTCTTTGTTAACGTACACAAACCAAGGGGAAGGCTGCTAAGATGTGAATAAACTTGTTCAACTGCTTGTGGGGAAACTGCAGTGGGAGCTCAGGGAGGAAGGGTTAGTGGGAGGATTTGTTGCAGAAGCTAGTAGGAAGTACGTTCTGAGAAAAGGGGAAACTTCCGAGGTAGCACGAGTTGAACAGCCTGAACTGAGTGAAGCTAGGCACTATAGAGGGAGATGAACATGCCCAATTAACCCAAGAAGTCCAGAATTTGCCTAGAGGAAACAGCGTGTATGTACTCAGTGCTATGACAGGTAATTATTGTTAAAAAATTGATACAACTCCTTCTGTAGAGGAACATAGAATGAATTGTCTAATTTAGAGAATGGTTTTCTGGAACCCAAACTGAATTTTTCATTGTGTTTAGTTCAGCTTTGCTAAGCTCACAAGTCCTGGAAGATGTTTCTTGTGCATTGGATATGATCTAGGATACAGGGTGGAAACTGGGGACAAGGAAAATTTAAATTGGAGATTAGTATAGATTTCTGTAAGACAAAAGTCTGGAGTGTTGCACAGCTGCAGACAGCTGCAGTGGACCATGGAGATAAAACCCCATTCTCTGGAATCTAATTCCAACGGGACCTAATTGAAAGCCCATCACAGTGAACATGAGCATTATTAGCAATTTCAGTATGCTTTGGATCAAGTTTTTAATTCCTTGGCGTATCTCTCAAATCAGAATTTCTAATGGTTTTAAGTTGTGCTGAACTCAGCGTTTGCATTTGGTGCAGGGTGGTAACTGTTTGTCAGTATTGCTTTTTTCTTATGTAAATACGTCTCATTTGTAAGATGTCCACCTCCGGAAGCTTTAGCCAGCTCTCTTCAAATGTACACATTTCTTCTAAACTTTTCTGCATGTGTAGCTAGAGAATACAAATCTGGAGAGTGAAAAAGGGACATCTTAAAATGTATTTCCTCACTTTTATAAGGCTGCAGAATTCTTCTTCACAGACCAGCCTCATATCACAGAATCACTGAATCAATAAGGTTGGAAGAGCCCTCTGGGATCATCGAGTCCAACCATTGCCCTGACACCACCATGTCAACTAGACCACAGCACTGAGTGTCATGTCCATGTCATGTCATGTCACGGAGCCATGAAAGCTGTCCCGTGGTCAAAGAACCCAAAATCCCACCTATGGCACCAGTCTCTCAGCCACGTATTAATCTGTTGTACTTTCATAGTCCTTTCCCTATTTTCACCCAACACCGAAGGAATTGAGGGGAATATAACCTGTGCACCTACCCCCTTCACCAAACGCCCCAGGGCCCTGAAGTCCCTTTGGATTGCCCTGGGATTTCTCCCTTCAATCTCATCCCTACCCACCTGGAATACTAATAGTGGGCAGTAGTCAGAGGGCCTCACCAGTTCAGGAAGCCTCCTGGCAACATCCCTTACCCAAGCCCCAGGGAGACAGCAGACTTCCCTGGGGAAGAACAAAACATGAGTGAACTGGGAGAAACCTAGGTGAGCAGTCACATGGTTACAGGGGTGGGAAGAGCAGGGATGGTGAAGCTGGCTAAGATGGGTCCAAAACCCCAGGTGTGGATGGTGTAGGACCAAGCAGCTAGGTGGTGGGTGAGGTGATATCTGGGAAGCTGGCGTCCAAGGTACATTAATTCATCTCTGTTAACTGCAACTCCATCAGAGGAAAGGACAAACTCAAAGTGCTTATCTCTGTGGGGGGAAAAAAAGCCATGAAATATTAGACTTGATTCATCACAGCTTTTACGTTCAGGTGGTCTTGTCAATGTGGCCATAATTGAAAGAGTTCTGTAAGTACTCCAGGAGCTGCAGTTTCACTCATCTGAAGTGCAGAAGTCCTTAGATACTTGCCACAGTATCTCAATGGTAGGAATTTATTTTAATCTTAATGGGGTAAATGCTTTTGTCTCCTCTAACGTAATTGCCCCAGATGGTAGACTGGAGACATACATATAGCTCACTAACAAGGAGTGCTCCAAGCAAGGCAGTAAATTTGCATGTTAGGCTACATTACTGACTTTTTTTTGATGTATGGAAAGGTATTGCAGAATAGAACAATGAAAAGGTGTTGGTTTTACCTGGAGATCTGAAGAGAGGTGTTCTGAAATTTCCATCAAGAGTTTTGTTGTCAGAAAAGGCAGTCTTAACCACATAGGTGCAAATTTTATTTTGACATGTTATAGACCATCAAGTTTTGTATTTTTAAATATTTTGTACTGTATTTTTATTGTAATGAATGTCAGTTGCTACTTTAAACCTTTTTTTTTGTTTCCTATTTGAGCTGCAAACCAGTACTTTGATGCTTAGCTTAAGATATTCTAACTATTTAGTGATGGCTGTAGAGTAAAATAAGCTCACCTGATACTGGTATCTTGAAGTAGAATAGAATGAAACGGTGACACAGACTTGATGTTCCAGAGAGAGTGTTCTCCAGCGTTACGTTTTAGAGAATTCAATTTTATGGGAAATTTGGGGAGGTGGGCAGAGTTTTGTTTAGAACAAAATGAAATTCTGCAACATGAGAATTACAAGTTTTAAGGGCTACGATGCTCTGCTTTCATGCTACTTGTACCATGCTGCTGTGTCTTTACAAAGTGTGAGGAACACATAATATAAACTTGAAGAACTGGCATATAATCCTCCTATGCTTATGATCAGCAGCACATGAACTCTCTCTGCGAGACTTCCACCGTGGGAAGGATACTAAATGAAAGCTGGTTTTGTGCTAGGAAATTTTGGTGAGAATTAAGCGGAGGAGAAATTTGAGCCTGGTCTTATGTGGGTCTTTGCCTCTCACTTTACCTGACAAGAGTCAAACAAAATCACAAACACTCAAACATCATGATTTCCCCCTGAAGGTAGCATGTGGATAAGCTTTAACTACTCTCCCCTCAGCTTTCTATACTTGATAAAAATTATCATATAATATAATAATATCATATTATATAATATGATAATATCATATAATAATATATAATATTATCATATAATAATAAAGTTGTTTAGCAAATATTAACAAATGCTGTAATAATTCTAATAGTATCGCAATTATATTGCTATTAGCAGTAGTAACTCTAGTCATGATACATCTCTAATAGATGATGAATGACTTGTCTGGCATGTTAGCAGGCTGGAGCTGATCAATTGCTGTTATTTACTTGCATCGTGCTTGCCAAATGCCGTATCTCTTAAAAGGTGGAGATGCCACAGTTGTTTACACACACAGATGAAATCGCTTATAAATAAGCAGTAGATACTATTGGCAGGGATTTGGGGACAAACTGGGCAGCCAGCAGTGGTTTGCCCTCTGCACTCTTGCCCACCGATCTGGGGCTGGCCTGTCCAGGGCTGTTCTTGAGCCACGCATTAAACCAGATGTTACATGACCCAAAATCAAGCCCAAACACTCACCTGTTTCTGCATTAACTAGAAATTTCCACAGCAGCTGTGTGCGCCGTTAGCCCACACCAGCAGATGGGGTGGTTACAGTGCCTTTTCAGCCCGCTCTGCCAGATCTTACTATTCGTGGAGTGTGTTTTCCCCTGCAGAGCTCTGAAGCTTATTTTTCATTAGGAATCAGCTTTTTGTGTTTGATGGTATTATTGACCCTTGCCTGGCTGAATGCAGCGATCACTGCTGAGGTATGAGTGTTTGTCAGGGCGGTGTCCCAAGGGCTACATCCCAACAGTGTTTCGTGAAACAACGCAGAGGAGTGGCCCGTAGCTACAGTGGTGAAAAAATACTTCATTTCTCTTTAGTGAGCCAGGTGATGTTCATAATAACCTCCCCACCATTATTCCTGTTTACAAGCTTGAGATATGTATCACATTTAAAACTTTAGTAGTTTTTGTGTGAGGACACTTCAGTGAGAAGGCACAGATACTAGATAAACTATAGTGATAACGTTTTTGTACACGAAGTAGTGCAATCCTTTATTATTTGGCCTTGAAAAAAAAGATGGTCTTTACACACACATACACAAACACATGCTTTTTGTCTCTCCCAGTTAGTCATAAATTAAGGATCTGTTTTTTTATATCACAGAATCACAGAATGTTAGGGATTGGAAGGGACCTCGAAAGATCATCTAGTCCAATCCCCTGCCGGAGCAGGATTGCCTAGACCATATCACACAGGAACGCGTCCAGGCGGGTTTTGAATGTCTCCAGAGAAGGAGACTCCACAACCCCCCTGGGCAGCCTGTGCCAGTGTTCAGTCACCCTCACCGTAAAGAAGTTTTTCCTCATATTTATGTGGAACCTCCTGTGTTCCAGCTTGCACCCATTGCCCCTTGTCCTGTCAAGGGATGTCACTGAGAAGAGCCTGGCTCCATCCTCATGACACTTGCCCTTTCCATATTTATAAACATTAATGAGGGCACCCCTCAGTCTCCTCTTCTCTAAGCTAAAGAGACCCAGCTCCCTCAGCCTCTCCTCATAAGGGAGATGTTCCACTCCCTTAATCATCTTCGTGGCTCTATCCATATAAATCACATCTATATCCATAAAAATCACATATGTCAATCTGTTGTTACAACTACAGGTTGTATTCCAAGTACCCTGTTATTTATTTTAACAGAAGAAAGTCTGTAGAATCCAAGTAGACTGGTTTTCTAAGGTTAGTTATGACTTTTTCTCTTTGGAAAAAGGTAGTTTCTAGAAGTTCTAACCTCTGGTAGGAAGGAATGTGCTTTCACTTTTACATTTATTTCGTGAGGGGAGGGGAAAGTTTCTTCAGACCAAATGGTGCTTCCAGTGTGAAAGTCAATAGCCAGAGCAGTGACCTGGCATGCTGGAAATTTAAGCTCAAGTTCATCCTGCTTGATTGAGGACTTGGACCTGAAACTCCAATATCTTTTACCTGTTCAAGGCAGGGGTTCTTACCTCCTGAATAACGATCCTATGGTATGAATAAAACTGTGTGAGCTAACTTTAGTAACATACTTCTGATGTAAGTATTCTTGCCTATTTATATTTGACTCAGCATTGAAAAATGTCTGCAAAATAGCATTGTGAGGTGTCAGTTTATCAATATGCAAGTGAGCAAGAAGGGTTCCCCTCTCCAGCATGAGCTGTTCTTCATACAAGCTTGCTATGTCATTCATCTTCCCTAAAATGTCCCATACCTGAATACTTGCAGATTGGCTGTTTTGTTAGGAGAAAAATGCAGAATTTGTGATTCAGTTCCCTCAGTTTCTTCATGTGTCAGTTTTCTATTAAAGCTCTTGGCTGAACTCTTTTTTTTTTCATTTAATGTTCCTGCCAAGATCTCCTAAAATATACTTGGCCTTTCATCATAAGAGTGGGAGAGGGATACAAGACAGAGAAGTTTAGTCCAACTGTTAAGCTGGACCTGTACAAAATAATACGATCATGAAGCACTTGAGGAACAGCTGCAGAAAGAGAATAACCACCACCTTGAGGGCATTTCTGCGTTGAATGATGTGACAGCTTCCCTCTCCTTTAATGCAATGGGAGCTACAGCTGGTCAATACAAATGGAAAAGCAGTTCAAAGTAACTTAACTAGGATCCCACAGAAAGCACAAATAAAAATCACATCCACTTCAGAGTAAAAATTCTATAACCCAGTTTAGCTTTTGAATCTGCAGACTGTTTCATACACGAGGAAGTCTTTGTATATCTTCCAGCTTTTCTATGTTTTTTAAAAAAAAGCATTGTCTGTAATACTTGTTTCTCCTGTGTCTTTAGACCATGACAGCCACAGCAGAATTTCATCTGTATAATCCTGCATGGAATAATTAGTTTATTTTAATGTTTGATCAGGGACAGTATATGGCCCCATCAAGAACACCAGAATGCCTTTGAAAAATCATGTCAGTTGTTGATGATGGTCTGCAAAGACTAGAGAGCGCTTTTGTCTTATGATGTGATCAAAATTAAGACTCTGTTACAAATCTAAACCGTGTAAAAAACTTTTTACTAAGGCCTCAGATGTTCATGGTCCAGGATTAATGTTCTATATGAAAACAGTACAAAAATCTATTTAGAAATGTGACACGGCTTAAACTACTGAGCACCTTTGAGAGATGCAGTGCTGTGTAATGGGGATAAAGAACTGGGAATCAATTTACCATACAAAGTGGTTTTTTACCATTCGTTTCAATTGGTAGCTCTGAAAGGCAAACTGTTGTCATAGAAACAGTAAAATAAGAAATCCATTTGTTGGGACTGGATGATGTGCTTTCTTTGAAAATGCAAATGAAGGTTCACTAGGTAGATTTTTGTCAAGTGTGTATCCTGCCAGAACTTTTAGTTTGGAATAATATGATTCTGGTTGTGTTTGTTTCATTTAAATGGCTTATCCTTTCCGTGCTGGTTGGACTTTCACAGTGTGCTGTTCTAGTTCTTGTGATTTCATATTGCAACTCGTAATCTTGGACATTTCAGACCGTATCTTCCATCCTACATCCCCACATAGGAGCTTTTGAAAATTTGCCTGGGAACAAACATGTCAGGACCTCTCAGGATTCATTTTCCTGCGATGTTCTCATCTCCTTTATTAGAGCCATTGTGCAAATTGAAGGTACAGGCTGCAATCAGGCTTTGCAAGCTTTTAAGCCTTTAGTCCTCTGTCTGTTTAAAGGGCTAAGAGTTGCACAAACTGCTGTTTCAAGCATCACAGTCTTTGGCCCTGTCTAGTATGCTATGAAATAAATGGCTTAGGGGTGCATGGGAAGGACACAAAAGTGTAAACTGCATCACTTACTCTCACACAAAGCTGGGAGTAAGCCTGAAATCTGGGTTTAGAAGTGACGTTTTTTCTAGCCTCTGGAAGGGGCAGAGCTAAAGGTACAGAATTCCTGCAATCCTAGCAGTAGTGTATATACCTCCAAGCTTGGTTTAAACCAGCTCATTTTCCAGTACTGGTGTCGTGGTTATGCTGTGGTTACACATTGACTGTCAAAATAAATCACATTGTGAAATATTATAGGTACATTCTGGGAAAAGATTAACATGATTGTGGCACTCTGAAAAACTGCAAAGACCAGAAAAGGTCATTTTTAAAAAGGACAGTAGGCTGTGACCTATAGTTCTAGAAATAGGTCTGAACGGCGATAAAATACCTAAATGTTTGCATCTCTCTTTCTCAACCGAAGTAGAATTCAAGAAGCAGACTTCAGACACAAGGTCCCAGCTGTACTGCAGCACACATCCTACCCTTCAGGTTCACTGAGCTCCTGTGACCTCCAGTCTTCTCACTGGTTATGGCTGCTACATCACCATACAGCACAATGTGTCAGCGTAGTTACAATACTACACGTTTGAAAATGAAGCGTTTGTAAAATGTCCAGTCGTGTTTTCCGCAAGTTTCAAGCAAAGGAGAAGAACTGAACTAAGACTTTGAAAGTATGTAACCATTTTAGGACTTTCACTTCTGTTTTCCCACTTCCAAACACAGACAAAGGTTTGTTCTTCCTTGCTGAAAAGTCAAAATTGAGTCTCTAGTCACCTTTGAAAATCAAAGTCCTGGCTCTGGGCTGTATGCATGCTGCAGAGATGAATGCTGGGATGTGAGAAAACCGTACTTGACTGAAAAAGTGGTTTTGAATTGGTGAATTTGGGGCCACTTATAAGACGTTGAAGGTAAAGTGTTTGACTTACCAAGGTCTTGAGGAGAAAAGAGAACTTCTGACTGAAAGAAATCAATTGGGCTTTTACCACTGATGTTAAGGACTCACTATTTCACACTAAAATGTTCCTCGAACTATGGGAGCTGCATTTTGGAAAAAAAATAACATAAGCTTGTCATTTGAAAAGCTCTATTTCTGACAGTCTTGCAGCATTATATATATATCATATAGACAGGAAAAGATAAGTAAATTTAGTAAGTCTGCTTAAGGAGCTATAATTCCTTGATATCTAAAGTAATAATAAAACCTTGAGAGAGTTTCATATTGCTATTTTATGCCCACTGACTAACATAAAGGAAATGATTACCATTCCTTCAACTTCAAGTAGAGAACCTCAGCAAAAAATATTCTTTCATCCAGTTTTACCAATGCAGATGTTGTGAAAAGTATCTGAAGTGTGTCTTGAAGCAAATATTTGCATCATTTTTTCTTCAGTTTTCCTAGAGCTCTCAATTTTAGAGGCAAGTTATAGCGACATGGCTTTTTCATTTCAGAGTAGAATGTGAAAATAGGCATATGAAGAGGAACGGATGGATTTGAAGTGGCTAAACAAAAAAATTGTGTGCTCTTTCCCAGTATCCAACTGCATATCTTCTGGAGATTTAAAATGTTCAAAATGTGCTTTTTTCCTCTGCTATTGGTCTCTACATGGCTGTGGTTCTTGGTATGGTGTGGCCAAGACTAGAGGCAGTACTGACACGGTATTTTAAGAACCATCCTCCTGAGACTTCTTCCCCAAGCAGAACCACAACATTCTCAAAGACTTCTTAAGAAATGTGCTATTGAGAGGATTTCATTCCAGCACTTTGGATGAAGAAAATTTGAATACAAGTTGAAGAACCCTCTGCATTTCAAGGTTTTCTTTTTAACATTTTAAACTATAAATCGTCTAAAGTTCACCTTTTACTGGTGTACCAAAACACTTTCATGAGAACTACCCTGAGTTACACAGTGAAAATATTCCTCTGTTACTAGGGGGACAATGCAAATTGTAATGTTTCCTTTGAAAATAGCTTGTTTCAGGGATACCTAAGGATTAAAAATGTATACATATGTATAAAAGCTGGAAAATAGAGAGCTCAATTATCTACTATGCTCACAACAGAGAACAGGCAGGTGTAGAGAGGGAGAGAGAAGGGACAGTGAAACCATATTGCTCCAGGTAAGCATCCGGCCTTTGGCATATTACTGATAAACTCTTCTACATCTGTCTTGTGGGATAACAGAGAGACAAAATGCATGTTTCCATTCTCCATTTAATATTTCTAGTGAGTGACTGTCTGGGGGTGGGGTTTGTGCTCGGGGTTCTTTTTTACATTTAACAACTGCAAATATTACTTGAATTTGGAGAATGCTTAGGGGGAAGGGCAGCTGAAAAATTTTAATCAAGAAACCACTTGCATAACAAAGGAAACAATGGAGCAACTGAAGGGAGAAAACACCATCTGGAGAAAAAGATTGATAGCTTATTGAGAAGCAAAGGGTCTGTGAAAAAGCAATGTCTCTGGGCTAGATAATTAACTTGGTATTTTATTTGTTTATGGTGTGTGGATTGGGGGTTAGTTCAGAGACCAATGAAACTCATGCAATACTCTGAAGGCTGGGAGGAAAGATGCACATAGCTTCAAACAAACCTGGGCCATTTTCTTTATTTAAATTTCCTGGAAGCAAATTTCTTTATTTGAATTTCCTGGAAACAGAGTCAACCGAAATAACTAACTTTGTTTAAAGTTTTCATCATCTGCATAATTTGACATCTCTCCTGAGTTTGCTGGTTCCAAACGATCCCATGATTTCATAGAATCATAGAACTCTCTTGGTTGGAAAGGACCTTTAAGAAGAGACCAAAAAGTAATAATTAGGCTATTCCAAAACATTGAGTTCTTCAATAACAGCCAAGATTACTATTTTTTATGTCCCTACTCAAATTGATTCTCATGTTGATCATCACTTTAATGGGCTGCACTATGCTCTGTGAAACATTTCCATGATATAAGAACTTTGCTTCAATAGTTAGGGGGCGAGAGGGGAGTTGATGCCATCCAATTATCATTCTGATGTCTCTTTCTCTTTTCATTAAGCCAGAACAGATATTTGCAAGAATAAAATGCTATGTGAGAGAAAGAGCCAATTTTCATCAAAAGTAATCTAGTCTTTCCATGAACCCAATAAGGATGTTTTTACAAAACAACATTAATGCTTGGCTTTTTGAATATTTCTCTCTGCTATTTTTCTGAAGTTACTTTTGTGAACTGTGTGTTAAATAACCATTTTTTTTTCTTTCATATCTCGATTTCTTCCTTGACTTTTTGCTTTTGAGATTTGAAATGCTACATTTGTAACACAACTGCATCTCCCGTGGTGAAAGACAGATGAAAAACACATTCTGTGGCTGTAGTGCTGGTCTACACAGAAGTAGAGGTGGCTCTGAAGCATATGTTCACTGTGCTGCTTTAATATTTAATTCCATCAAAGTTGCTTTGGGGAATCTCTTACATTTAAGTACTTTCCTCAGGTTTCTAGCAGCGTTACAGCCTTTAAGCTACATATAAAGCTGGAAAAAGTGCACTGGATGATTGAGGGAAATAGAATAGTATGTTCTTATAACTACAGTGGGAACTATTTAGCCATATAAAAATGTGGGAGAATCTGCACTAGGTAACAGCTGTTGTTACTGGGTATGAGAATATAGATTAAATTGGTTCTGAAGAGAAAAGCTTTTCACCTAAATGGGATCACCAGAGTTACAAGCATGTAAAATAGTAAAAATCAGAAGCTTCAGCTGAGTTTAATGGAGAGGACCTTATTCCTAGTTTCTCTGCTGGGTGTGAAATTGCTGTGCTGTGTTAGCATAGAGCTGGTGTAAGATAGTGGAGAATAAGCCTGATAGATTTTACTCAAGTTCAATCCGTTGCTACATGGGAAATAGATCTAACGTAAGCCATCAGAAATAAAATCTCTCAGAAATCCCTGAGGCTGTTCAAGGTAGCAGTTCTTTACTAGAAAACATGCATTTATTTCCTTCCCAAGCAAATACAAACTATTAAAGGTGAAGGGTTTACTTCAGGTGAAGCCCAGTTTCACTGGGCACTGTGGGCATTCACGTGCTTGTTAACAGCACCTCATCTGCATGAGCTGTCATCTGATCACTGGCAATTTGATAAGTATTCCCCTGCACAAGCAAATGTGACTTTTGTGTTATGGACCTAGACTTCAGCTGTAACAGCTAATACATCAAATCTGTATTTCTCCCCAGCCTGGAGACACTCTCCCATTATCATCCCCTTGTTGAAAACCATCTGTAGCTAACCATCCCCCACTGCTCTACCCCACTCCTGCAAAAACTGTAAGGGGGGGGGTGGAAAGTGGTGGTATTTTCTCTCTTTAAAGAGTAGGTACACTAACAGCTTTCTAGTGATACTAATCAGGGAATTTTAATCTGATAGAGAAAGATGGTAAGAGCTCTGAGTGAGGCCAGTTGGCTAAAAGGGAAAATGGTCTCTGAGTGTGAAATAAACAGCTGATAGTAAACAGCAAAGCTAAAGGAAGTAAAATCCAGATGCAAAGCGGGGTTAAGGACTCTGTTTATCTGCATACATAATTTGGAAGGGTTTTTTTGATAGCTCATATTTCTACCTAATTAACTTGGCTATCAAAATAGAAAAAATAGAGAGATGCTGTAAGAGTTTATTGTCCTCTGCTTCAGCATAACTACCTCAGTTTAGCCCTAAGCAAAAAGCAAAAGTTGAATCAGGCAGCAGGGGGGGTGGTGGTGTAAATGAGGACACAGAAACAACAAATTAAGGTCTGACAAACTAAACAACACAGCACAGCTGGTGCTGGCCTTGATGGAAAGAATGAAATGGGAGGAAGGAGCTACATCAACCCCCCTTTTCTCCCTCTCATCGGCAGCATGTCAGACCCTTTCCATGGTGGAATCTGCCAGCCCAAGGATATCTCTGTAGCTGTGTTTACCTGCTTGCTCACAAGGTAACTTTGCTTAAATAATTTAAAATAGTCGGTGGCTGTGCTTGAAAATTTAAGTGCTTTTGTTCTGAAAAGGTTTCTTTTCAGAACAAATGAAAAATCATGAACAATGAAAAAATCTTTCTGCATAGGTTTTACTTCAAGTTCTAAAAAGTGGGGTACAGATGGTACTTGTTCCTTCACATGAAAACTCCGAAATACCATAATATTTAAGAGCGACACACAGATATACGTCACTTTCCTTCTTCTTCCCCCTTTACTCCTCCACACATGTACTGGAAGCAGAATTACAAGAGGTCCTTATGCAGGCCATACAAGGCAAAGGACAAGTGGCAGAGTTTCAATACTTGCTCCCTACCTCCTCCTTCCCTGCATACCGCCCACCCATGCACATGCTTGTTTGCTTGCCCACAAGCCTGTTACAATCTGGTTCTTGCTGAAAATTACTTTTATTTTTCATGTATATCTTCAGGAGATCTTGGGAAGGCACCTTCCTTTGCAATTTGTCTGGTCGGTAATTTTGGGGTACGTTAGCATGGTAGATCAGGAAGGTGCTGGAAATTGGATCTTGTGTTTTATTTGTGTTATTGTGGGGTGAATCATGATAGCTCTTTAAATTTTAAATCATTTCAGCCCTTCTACTGTAAACGGAACACTGATTTTCCATTAGAGGAAGGCATGTAGAAAGATGTAACCACACATTCTGTGATTCAAAGACGTTTTGCATGCAGGGTTGCTAGTGACTGAAATGTCAACTCCCCTAAAACCTAAAGAAAGCCACTTCTAATGCTTAGGTTGTTTCCATATAAAATTGATTCATAAAAATGTTCATATAGGCTGGGCTCAGAGGTTGCCAACACCTCTGAAAAGTAAGTGCAAGAAAAATAGCTGGCTCAATTAGGAGAAAGGCTCTGTGTTTTTCTTTTGAAAAATCTGACAATTACATCACGTTGCTATTTTTAGGCAGATAATAAAGTGGAACACTGGGTTAATGAAAGCAACTTGCACAAGCTGAGTGCTGTGGAATATTCATTCAGCACCCAGCATATGCATGGTAGGCTCTATGTCTGAGGGAAATGCACACTACCCACCTGCTCCTTAGCTATGCCTTAGATTTTTGCCTGAGAAGAAAAGCTGGCTCTATTGGCAAAATGCAAAACATAATTGGAAACAATTTATCTCTTCATCTGCTCTTTACTTCTTAAATTCCTTGAGTTTATTTGAGAGGTGAGAGCACGCTAATGCCATCTTCTGAACACAGACGGTGTCAAGCTGTAGGAAGGGAAGCGTTTGACTTATGCACTGGTATTCACAGTGCTCCTCTGCAAATGGTCTACATGTTTATTCTACAGTGCAATTCCCTGAAAGCTTAAAAAAAAAACCCCAGCCCTGAATTTTGCAGCTCCATTGAGCACACTCTGGTAGGCTACACAAAGTTTTTAAGGTTTCTCTGTTTGAAAGTTTAACGGTTGGGCTCGATGATCCCTGAGGTCTCTTCCAACCTGGTTGATTCTGTGAAAGTCTTGTGAGTTGTGATCTATTGGCATTGTTGTTTTGGGCAAATAAAGAGTTGAAGGAACGTCTGTGGCCATAATACTTTTTATGGTTGTCGAAGTCTCGGTTTCAGATATTAGAGACACCATGTAGATGCTTCCAGATCCAAAAGGCTGCTGCTTTCAAAAGGTTGCAGGTTTTGCTAGTGCAGTCAAAAGGGAGCAAACAGCCCCAAAATATCAAAATATGTAGGTAATACTAGAAGTGGTATGCTGAATTAGAGAACATTGTGTTTATTATAACTTATTGTGATCTGTACGAGAGGGAACTTTCAGAGCTATTCACCTCTTTATCAGTTGCTATTAAACACGGTGGCTGGATGCAGCTCCTGTTTTAGGAAGCCCCTAAATTCCTGATTGCTGGAGGCTTGGAGATCACATGAGGGAGAGCAGCTCTCTACACCTGCCCTATTTCTTTCCCTCCTCCCTGAGCATCCTCCCAGCTGTGGTGAGGGAATTCGTTGCCTAAATCAGGTGTTATGATTTCTGGGTGACAAGAAAATAACCAAGTGGGGATTCTCTCACTCTCTGAGATTACAGTGAAGCACTGACTTTAATCAGACAGTTCATATGCTGGAAGTGAAGCATATGCTGAGGACCTGGCTGAACTTGGCTGTACGTGGCACAGCAAGTGGCTGTCGGGTTAGGGAAGGATTTGGTGAGTGGGAGAAGAGAGCTTTCTGTGCAGCTCCCTCATCTCTCAAGGCCTAATAGGGATGAATTAGGCACTCCAGAGAAAACAGAAAATCTTTTATATGAAATATGTTTTCTCCTGGAATGAACAGATTAAGGGTTGTTTAATTCATGCTAATTGTCAGCTTAATGAAGAATGTAAAGATCACAGGGAAAAATCAAGCTCTTTCTGACTTACAGGGACTGATTAGAGCAGTCATCTGGAAAGCATAAGCTATGATGGTACTTCTCTATTTCCAAGAACAGATTAATAACTAAATTGGTTGTTCTGTTATAGCCTTTTTAAACAGCTACACTTTGTCTCCAGTTATTACACTCTAGGTATTGTATGAGTGTGTTTTCAAAGGCTGCTGCTCAGTCTAAAGATCAGCATGTATTCAGACTTCTTTCCAGTTGAAAATGGCACTTATTAGCCACTGGGTAAAGGATACATCAGAGGCAGCTGCAGCCTCTCGGTAGCATAGGGTGGGAGTAGGGGAAGTAGAAGGGGTATCTAGAGGGAGCCAGGGTTGCTCTTTCTGCCCCTTAGGAGGGCCAGAGATCCTTATCACCACCAAGGTCTCCTGTCTCCCATAGCAGGAACCACCACCTAATATTTCCCATTATTTCTTGTCTCCTGCCTCAGGCAACGGATAAATTTGCTTGTGCCTGAGAGAGAGCCATAGAGTAGATGTAGGATAATGGCATTCACTCCCACCCACACCCCCTATTTTTTCTCTGGAAACGTTGTTTTCTTCTAAATCTGCATTGTAACAGTAGAGCTCCATTTGTGTGTTATGTCTGAGCCCAGCTGAAAGTTATTGATGATTTCTACTTCCAGCCTTGTTGTAACTGTGTTTTAGTGATACCGACAGATAGAAGCAAACCAAAAATACACTTGCAAATTCCATTGTTCAGTGCAGATCCAGCTCTGGCCTATATGTATGTTTGCCATAATTAGAAGTTTACGTAGCTAATAGTTACCCCTGATGTGCTACCTAAGTCATATATGTGCTACTCATGCTTGAAGTTTAGTTTTGACTAAACATGTTTTGATTAAACAGGTAACTTTTAAGGGTATTTCTGATTCATTTAACTGACAGAAATAATCTTATCTTTGCCTACTTGTTTCCTCATGCTTTTGAAATCTTTCAGAAATTCTGTATCTTTCCACCTATGACCTGATTTAACTGCCAATGAAGCTGGCAGGAGTTTTTCCACTGGCTTCATCCAAAACCAGATCAGGCCACTAGAGAGTAAATGATAAATTACATTCATAAGCTGGAAGTTACCACAGGCCTTGATCAATACACACACGAATTTCTGCCTAGGCAGGGTTTGCAATTTGGCATCCTTCTCTCAGTAATATCAGGATGCCCTGCATGGTACAGTGAAAGGCACGTATCTAACACGACACTGGGTTTCACTGTCCCTCCGGGGCTTTGTTTGGGGCAAGTGCTGAGACCTTGTCGATGGAGTTGCTGGGGAAAGTACGTTGCTTCAGAGGTGCCTGGCCATGAACAGCAGCACTTCTTCCTAGAGTTTCTTTTCCTTGTATTTTGAGGCCACCAAGTTCACTGAACTGCCCCATGTCCTTTTTTTTTCCCTTTTTATTGCTATCAGTAACAAAAGCGGAAAATTTTGGCATGAAGATACTACATTTTTTCATCAAAAAACATTGGTTCTTCAGTAAAATGGTGTGCTTAGATAGGTTTGCAAAAATGCATAATTTCATAATTCTTTACCAAAACAGAATGTTCCTCAGTTTAAACACATCTTTTGAGATCTTCCAGTCTTTTAAGTGTTCTTTAACCTATTAAGACCAGCTATTAAATGTTTTTCAACTTCAAAGAGTAAAACTATCATTGAATATGTAAAGTGAAATTCTTTTTTAGGCTAAAAGCATGACTATTATCTTTCTTTTCCCAGGGAACATTTTCCCCATTATCTGCCTTGACAAACAACTAGTCTCACTGATAAATAATTCAGCAGCAAGAGGCTCTGGGGCTGTCTATGTAAAATTATGGCATACATTAGCTGATGCCCTCACTAGGCAGGAGGTTTTGGGAGATTTAGCCGTGACAAAATGGCATTGCTAAATCCCTGGATGTCTCCTTAAAAACTGTCCTCTAAGTTTTCAGGTCTCTGTAGTTAGAAACTGACTGCTCCATTGGAAAAACAAGGATTAAAATAACTTTTGCTTTTTTTTTTTTCCCAGAAGCTTTATTCTTTTGGAACCTGTTAAGGCTGTCTGAATATCATATTTTACAGAATTCTTCATTTGATTCAAGTTTAATTGAGCTATTGTATTTAAATTGTTTCTGTGGTTTTTCTTTTACCTTGCTAAAAAGAACATTTTAAGTGCCTGGCAGGTTAAAAGGGGAAATAACAAACAGCCTCATCACTGGAAGAGAAACTGTGCTCTGTGCCCAAACTATCTGTGTTAAATTGCGTGTGGGTAAGGCACATACAACATGAATTCTTGAAAGCTTGAGGACCATACTAATTTCAGGTGAAGTCTTTATCTCAAGGATCTTTCTTTCAGTGGTGAAGATTACATTTAAGGAATGAAAAGGCTGAGAATAATTAGTACTGTGCTTTCACACGCATTACCCCAGGTTAGCTATTAAAAGAACCCACAGAAAACTACAGCATCGTACAGGAAAGATATACAGAGGGTGGGTAGGGAAAGTTTTTATTGTCTTTTTTTCTTTTTTTTTTTTTTAACTGATGGAAAACTGAAACAAATAAAGTAATTTAAACAGGGTCACACAGGAAAATTGGAGAAGGCTCAAATATGAACCTGCACTCTCTGAACACAGTCATCTTCTCAGTCAGCCAGTCTCTCCCATTTTGCTGGTTCTGTACAAGACTGCATTTCAGCAAATATGCTGCTTCAGTGTGACAGGAGAACACAAGGCAGAGACCAGTTTAGACACAGGGGCTGCCTGTCCAGCCTACTGGTAGACTTTTTTATTTTGAGAGATAGAAGTTAGGGAAGCAACTGTAGTCATGTGGGAGCTCTGCACTACCTGAACCCAGCGAAAACTATCCATTACTGTTTGATGTAGACAACTGAAGTTTCCACAGTCTTGGCACTTTTACAGGGATCAGAATAATTAATGCAAAGACAAATCTTGTAATGGAAAGTGCCATGTTCTGATAAAGAAGGACTGTAGGTAGTGAGGTTTCCACAGACACATTGCCTGCTCCCACTTATTTCACTTTGATTTTTTTTTTTTTTAGAGTCTAATTATCAGTCACTTAAATTAAATCTCAGTGTTAGCTGCAAAAATATCTGAAAGCCTTCATCATATAGACTTTGAGCAGTAGGCCAAAGAACTCATGAGGTGCTCCTATTCAGTTTTCAAATGAGTGTATCTTTTGAAATTAGCAGTTGGAAAGAATATTCTGGAGCAGGTAATCACTCAGGAGAGGAAGCGGTAAAAAGGGGTTAGAAAACCTTAGAACTTGTTCATGTTTTGGTTTTTCTAGGGCGTGCAGACCTTGCCAGAAGCATTCCTTCAACCCAAAAATATGTTAATCATCTGAAAATCTAAAGCAAAATGAACTGGATCAGTACCTAGTTTCAGGTTAAACTTGCTCTTGACACAGAAGTGTTGCATATTCCTTTTGTTGTCCTACATCCAAAATATGTAGTTAGTTTTGCCTGTTCTGGCTACTGTGAAAGGATTTGGGGAGTCCTGGGCTATTTCCAAGAAGACACCTTGATGTAGAAAATACACTGTTTCTTCCACAGATATTCACACGTGTAAGCGTGATGTCTGTTTCCTGTGCTACAGAAATCAGTAAAGCCATCTTGTACTTTTGCAACCTGTAAGACCCTGGAGGACCAGCTGGCCCTGCTTTGTTAACTCTAAAGGTAGAGTGTTGTTGAAAATCATCCCTGGCTGTGATGTACAGCTGGAAAACTTATACTGGGGCATGCACCAGGAGTGGGACAGCTGAAAATACAGTTCTTGAAGAGAAAGATTTGAGTCTCAGGCAGTGATACCAGGTGAATATAGCTCTATCCCCTTCAGATTAGTTTCAAAATGTATTAAGAACAGAAAGTATGAGGTTTGAAAAAAATATTTTTTGCTTCCTTTCTCGGTGGGTTATGCTGGTTGATTATGTAAGGAAGCCTGGTAGAGAGACTCTGACAGATGCTGGGATGTTCATTGTCTGGGTTTGTCAGGGAGGCAAGACTAGCCCCTTAGTCTCTTCTGGGAAACAAGATATTGACACGACTATTTTTAAAAAGCTGGAGCTTAGTAGAAAATATCTTAAGGGCATGTTTGGGCACTGTTTCAGAAGATGCAGTTGTGACCCTTCACAAAGGCAAGATAGGGATATAAGAAGGATTGCCTTACAAATAATTAGTAATTCAGCTCTAACTTTAGTCTGTACGTGAAGCTTCCAGTAAGGTTTACAAAGGTGTGTGCTTAGGGATGCTTAGAGCAGGTACACGGCTCCCTAGAGTTTAAAAAAAGAGGGGGTAAGAAATGCATGAAATTTCCATTACATTAATGACTAATAAATGACCTAGACTCTGTTATTCAGAAAATAAATGTGCAGTACAGTTCTTTCAGACAATAATTGTCATGTTAGTGCTATTGTTCTAGCAAACACAAATAGGCAAAACAATACTGCAAAATGAAATTAGGCTTGATAAATGTGTTGTGCGGTCCGTGGCAGTGGAAAAAGTCTTTTGGATGAGTGCAAATCTCCTAATCTGTCTGTAGAAATTGAGGCTGACCTATATTGTCTAAGCCTTACGTCAATAATGGCAATTAAAACAGCCTTGCCATTCTGGCAAAATGTCTCTCTGTAAGATCCGGATCACTTAAAGTTGTGCATCTCCACGCAATCAAAATGGACAGAAGAGAGAAGGTACTTGATTTTGGTAAATCTTTCACCTGATGCCTTTTCTTAAGAGGTGGAAATGTCCTGTTGACTCTCTCTTTGAGGACTGCTTCTTCCAAAAGCATGAAGGATGCTTAAAAGTTACTAGCCTTATATCAAACTTTTTAAAGGCTAACTGCACATCTGCATTAAATTCCTTGAAAGACCAGTTCCAGTTCTAGTTCCCCTTGTGATGCAAAAGGACCGAAGCTCTTGCAACCACCATCAGGTGCTTTGGTTTGTGCTTCCACAAATCCTACTTTAAATCTTCAGGGTAAAACCTGAGGATGCCCTCTTAGTTTCAAGCTCAATGTGGAGGTACCGAAACTCATACTTTTCAAATACATACAAAAGCCATACACAGGAGAGCCACCTTGCCTGATATATTGATTGCAGACTTTTGATGTTTACCACATCCCCTGGATGCAAGATCAAAAAGCTGTGGGCACAAGACACAGGTTGAGTGGGCAGAGGATTGTGCATGGGCTTGCAGAGTGGGGACTGGCTCCCCCTGGAAGCTCACAGGTGAGCATTGGGGAGGAGACAACACTGAGGGGTGTGAGCAAAAAAGGTTTGCCTGGTGCTGCCTTAGCCAGGTAGCAGCCACCTGAAACACCCCTCCAGAGTGGAGCAACTTAAGGAATCTGGAGGGGAAAACTAAATCATTATGTTCAAAAGGCGTCTGAGAGTGACCCTGACTGTCTGAGGGTCACAAGCTGTCAGAGGCGAGCAAGCCATGGGAAGCAGCAAATCACACAGGGATGTTGTGAATGGAGAATTGAAAGCAAAATCAGGAGAGCTCATGGATTAAGAGTGGACAGGGGAGTGAGCTCCTACTGATGGAGCTCTGGTTTAGGTTACCACAAAAGGAAGACTTCTGGTTGAATTAACAATTGTGTCTGCATTTAATAGGTATTTACCTTCCTATTTTATGTGTTAACTTTCTTCTTTGTTGCTCTGTGTTCTGTCTTTCATTCAAACCATTTACTGCTGCCATGATTTTTTTTATGTGTCAACCCACTGTGAGCAAGCATAATGGAAGTTAGTCAATGTGTGTGAATTGTAAGTCTCTCCACATGAGCCACAGGTATGGCTCACACATGTAAATAAAATGAGTGGCAGGTTTCTGGAAATAGCACTCCCCCTGTAACCATCACGCAGTGTGTTGCTTTTTATAGTTTTTTTAAAAAAAAAGATGTCAAAATTGGCTCACTTGATTAAAAGAACATTTGCTAATAGCTTGTCAGGTCTGTTGTAATTTTCAAGCAAATTAAGATGTTGATTTTTTTTTGAAGTACTAAAAATCTGGAGTATGATGATAAGTTGAAATATTAGTAAGACTATTGGGAAGTTTTGATAGTCCGTGTCTGTGAATTTTAATGTCTAGCAGCAAACAGCTCTTAAGCAGAGTTCTAACGCATCTTTTATGTTCAACTTTATGACGTGCACCAGGCAGCGCCAAAACATGTATATGAGTGCAGATGTGCTGAGCAGGGCTAAAGAGTTGTGATAAATATATGTTTAATGTACTAGGAAATTTAAGACCATTTTGGGAGTGCAATAAAAATAAAACAATTGCCCCATGACGCTTAACTGAGTACAAACAAGAAGTTACAAATGCAAGAATAAAAAATAAAAAAGGACAGAAGAAATGTATAGTCTGTATTCCTCTGTCCTTAAACTACATCTTTTTTACTACAGCCATGTTGTCATTGTGATTATACAGCCTGGGTGGTGGCTTTCTGAGTGTGGAGAACATCCCTGAAAATAACCGTGGTGGTGGTTGGGTGTTTTTAGAATTTGACCCAAACACATATTCTTTGGAAGATCGATCCAGATCACAGGAGGAAGAGAAGTGAAAACATATGTTTGAGAAATTTCACCTCTGAAAGATAGGAACAGCCTCTGCTAAATCCCACTTCTCGTGCGTGTAAAAACTGCACTCTTTTTATTTCGTAATTTGCATCATACAGAAAGAGCTGAGAATTGGTATTTGGCTGTTGAAGTGGTAGGTGATTTTAAGCTGTGTGGTATTAAATGCAGTCATTTGTTTTCAGGTTTTCTGCTGTGTAATTTAATTGAGAAATTCAGAAGTACCTTGACATTTTTTGTCTTAAAGTCGGCCTAGACCTTGGAGGTCTAGGTAACACGTATGAGGCCATAGGTGCTGCCATAAACAAATAGCGATGTAAATGCCACACTTGTTTAACAGAGACTAATCTCCTCACTTCAGCTGCTGTTTGAAATTAACTTGTTCGCTTGTCTGCTTGTCTCTAGCCTGAATGCTGGGAGGAGCGTGGGAGTGCAAGTTAGGTACAAATACTCCATACTACGTAAAACTAGCTTCTTGACCGAGTCCTAGGCACTGTTCCTGGACCTTATTAGCTTCACTGGGAATTATACAGACAAACTGAAGCTAATAAGGGCTGGAAAGATCAGAGGAGATTTGTTACAGAAATGATCTGAAACTATTTCATCAGGTATTAACTGCCTTTTTTTTATTTAGTCATTAAATAGACCATTTTTAAACTACTCAGTTTTCTCCCTGCACACAGACCCACCAATTCCTCCTGTACCGGTAACAATGATGTAGATTAAAAAATGACACGAATAAAAGAAAACCTGTACAATTCTATTAGTTAACATTGAAATCACAAAATTATTTCAGCAGCTGTACTGTTTATACTGGGAATTGGAGTATACTGGTGGTGACTGGGGAAACAACTTCTCAACATTTATCTTGTAGTTATAGACTTATTAATTTTTAAGATCTGCGATGGCAGATCTGTTCAAGGCTCTTGTCTTTTGGTTATTAGCATGGCTGGCACATGCTTTGGAAATCACTAAATAATAAGCCCAGTGCTTGTTCCTGCTTTAATGTTTTCTTCAGCTGAAAAAACATCTGATTTTAATGTATAATGAAGAAGGCTTAAAGCTCGTTTTCATTCTTCCTCTGGGGAAGCGCCCTTAATAGTTTTAGCGGTTTGTGTTTGATATCCTATTCACTTCCTAGCAGTAATGGTGGATTGAAGTGTCTTTGGAATTGTCTGAGATAAGTTTGTGATATTCGCTGGTGTTTTTTGCCTGCTGGAGACCACTTCTTTTTAATACCACCCCTGATCCTGAGAGATTTTTGAGGACAGTGTCAGTAGTAGTATGCGTAGTCAACGAAGCAATAACCTGGTAGCTCCTGTAAAATCTAGGCAGACCATGTGGAATGCATCATAATTTTCAAAAATCTCAAAAATTTGCTTTCAAATTTCACTCTTGATATGACTAGTTGCAAACCTAGCGGCATGTTGCTGCTTGGTGCATTGGTCCAGCTCTGAAGCCTCGTGATGCGTTAGCTGTGCCCCAGCAATGCATTCCTTCAATCTGCGAGCCCTGAAGGAGAAGGGAGAGGAATCTTCTAGTTTTCCTGTTTATTTCTTTGTGGCTTGCAAACCACAGGCTGCCTCAGCTCTCCTGCTGCTGCTTTCTCTACTGCCTGCTTTGGCCAGCAGTGTTACCTGACCACTACACACATGGAAATAATACATGCTGTGCTTCTGAAGGATGAACTGAAAGCTTGTTCTGCAGCTGCTGTCTTGTGGTATAATATACTCATGAACGAGCAACTAAAAGTTGTTGTAAAGCAATATCATTAATTAATTAAAAATCTCCTTTACAAATATATTTGTAAAACAGAAGGACAAGTAAATTGGTTCAACTATTTGCAATGTAAAGTGTCTTCATGGTGTCCATGGGGTTGCAGCATACATATAGTGGGTTATTACACATGCAGAGTGAGTGTCTAGGCAATCGTTTCTTTCCATCCTTCCTACTGTTAATAAGTTGGCAATCTTTTACATGAGTCCCATGCCAAACAATTACTTTGCCACTTCCCTTTTCTTTCATGGTCTTGGTTATTTCAATTCCAAGTAACTACAATAATTTAGAAACTACAGTAGTGGATTTATAGCAACTTAAAATGATGACAATAATACAGTTGTAGAAATGGGAATGTCCTGGATTGGGAGAAGAGAAAGTTCACATTCTTGCCCTGTTTTGACTTACCTCAGATAAACACCTCCTTTATTCCTATTTTAAATTGATACATCTGTAGGTACGATGCCTCAACAACTAAGTAATCCTGATACCAAAAATTAGGTAAGTCAGTGCAGAGTTCCTCTTCGCAGAAATCCCTGTCAAACTCTTTTATGTAAGGATGAGAACTGTATTGCAAAATTCTCTGCACAGTGAAAATTATCTTTAATGTTCTAATATGTTTAAAAGCTCTAATCCTTGTATTGATTTTTAGAAAAGAATTTAAGCCTGCATTTTTATTTTGTAAGGTGTGGGGAGAACAGGACCATAGGGCTGTTGCAAGTCTGGAAAGAGTGGTAGTGAAATTTTGGTTAGTTGTGCCTGGGCAACAAGCCCTGTGAAATCCTGAACAAAAGGTGTCTCCAGAGGCCTGTGAAGGTAGTTACTCCCCAGACTTTTGTTCTTGTGCTCTGTCAGCGTGGCTCAGATTGTTCCCTTCCAGAAGTTAATGCAGAAATGAGGATGAGTTACTTAGCCAGCTGTGGCAATTTATGTTTTTCCCTTGGGTTCACCCCTGGCTACACTTGGCCAAACGATGATGATCCTCATGCAAGTGAGGCTACTGCAGTTGTGGGATAGCTGCTGCTATTTTGTGTAACACCACCACAGTGGTGGTAAAAGCACACACAATGCTATGGATGACTGAAACGTGGAACCACTTGTAAGCATGCTTTGTAGCTGTGTTGCTTCTCCGAGGTGATTAAGACAGAGGCCCTGGTGAGACGGCCAACCTGTGCCAATGGACACAGATGAGAGACTCTTCCCCATCCTGTGTCTCCTCTCTACCTACTTCCATGAGCAAGCCCAAGGGGTTTCCAATGGCCATGGTGAGGGGAACCAGGGTAAAAGTACAGCACTACCTCTGACAGACAGACCACCAAGCTGGCCTAGCACAGAGCAGGAGGAGGGCATACCTGTCTATCTCTGGCTGCACACCATGGCTGGCTGCATAGTGTTTTTATGGGGAGACTTGGGAGGACTTCTCAGGTCCCTGGTACAAGTGTCTGACTTCACCCGTGCATGTATCCACTGTGGGCTGAGATATGGGTGTGCGCAATCCCCTTTCTCTTGCAGGATGTTGCTTTTGTGACATGGACAGCTTGGTACATCAGCTAGGAGGGGAAGTACAGCAGGCTCAGCACAGCCCTGGCATGTGCAGAGAGCACCTGAGCAAGCCTCATTCCACTTTATGTAGGGAAGTAGTCTCCACAAAGCTGGCACCATGAATGTTTTTTATGTCTCTTAAAGCAGAGAGAGTATTGGCACTGGGAAGAGGTGCCGTTAGATTCCCATGCAGGAACAAAGAGATGTGAAGTAACATTTTCCAAGTGATTTTGAAGTCCACATGACACAGAATTACCTACTGAAGTCACTTTTGAAACTCTTCCCTCATAGTTTTTCTGGTAATAGGACTCCTGCTGGCATCTTTATTTTGGAAACGCTGCCTACTCATGCCAATTTATGAGGTTGTGTCACAGCACTGTGCCTGCTTCATCTCTTGTCTCTAGGGTCCATGATCCATGTGTGGCCAGAGGCAGGGGCTGAAACTTCAGCCTTGACCTTTATTATTTATTTGCAAAATCACTCTGAAGTTTACTGTGGCCTTTGCATGTGCTCCAGCTACTTAACCATAAGTATGCTGATGCAAAGGTCTCCTATCCAGGACACAGAAGCACTCCCAGGAGAGGATTCTGTTGCGATTGCTTTGATTGCTGATGTTCCCACATTTAGAGGGGCTGGGTGGGGTTTAGTGGGCTTTCTTGTTTTCTGTTTTTGCAAGTCGTCTTTCTCACTTGGCCTTCTGGTGGGTGGCTCTTTAAATTTAGACAAGGCAGAAAGCTGCTGGTTCAAAGTGACTGTTTTTTAGCTGCGTGCTTGTTGTTGCATCTCCTGTTCTTCCTTCTGGTGGGTATTTTTAACTTCTCTCATATTGTCAGTAAGTGTTTCCTATTTATTCCTGAAAGTTTAGACTATAAAGTTTAGATGCAGCAGGAGAAACAGTCAAGTTGTGTGAGTGCTTCTTCCCATGATATTCTGACCCCCATGTTAAACCAACAGTGTTGCAAGTTATTTTAAAAGTTCAGGTCCTTTCCAGTGCAGTTGTATGCAATCTAGGAAACTAAAGAAAAATAAAAAGCATAGTTTCACAGGAGAACAATCTAAAATTTCTATTCTGTGTTGTTTGGTAGCCATTCTGAGCCAAACCCTCTGGCAGAGGTCAGCTTTTTTTCCATATCTACATTAAGCTCTTTGGTTTTGTGCATCTACAGCCTCTGCACAGCACAACAGCCATTTCCAAATGGTTGTGGTGAGACTGTCCAAAAGGTACTGTTCTCCTTCCATCATGTCAGAAGTATTAGTAATAACAATAATAATGCATAATTATGATAAAATGGTCCTGTGCTTTTTTTTTTCCTCCCTCCGGGGCCAATTTTTCCTGTGGTCCTGAAATGTACTTTCTTGCTTGACTTGGCCTGTGTTTTTGTCATACGTGACAGTCTCAACAGTTTCCTCAATATTTCTGTTCATCTGAGGACTCGTATAAAAGATATTCGGCCCTTTTCCTACGTCTGTAAATCACCTCTGTATCCCTCAACACATGTTCTTCTGTAACATCTAAGGAGTCAACATTCTTTTGGCATTAAACAAAATCCTCTCTGGTCCCTAGAACTGCTTTTTAAATTGATGATGCTGCTGAGGCAAATGCTTCCCTGGCCACCCTATGCTTACAGAAGGAATTAAATTCCTCAGACTCTACTCCTCAGTAGAGGCTCTGGCAATCATAATTCATGTACTCTTTGAGACCAGACATTTGTTTGTTGGTTTCTTTTAATGCAACAGAAGGTGTATTGATCACATTTATTGAATGCTCCAGAAAGTGTGCATGTAATCACTGAAACTCCCTTGGTTTGGATTTTCCTGGTATGTATTTGTAACTGAAAATGCAATCCCTTTGTTCTCGAGGGTGGGTTTTTTTGCTATGCCCTTGTATCTCTCAGTGCTTTCATGTGTCTGGTGGGGCACTTAACTGCTCTGTCCTTCGTCTCAGGATCTTCCAGTTTGTTTGACTCCAGGTCTCCAGCATTCTTCAATAATCACTTGGAGCCAAGCTGCCTGGAAGAGTTGGGGTTCATTGGGTGTCTGACTGTCCGGTACAGCGTGGTGTAAAGCACCGCATAGCACAGTGTCCAGTTACAAACGGTTTTCATTCTGAAGACTTAGCTGCCCATACCCATGACTTCTTTTCTGAAGGCGATACATTTTAGCTTAATATTTCTGCTGTCAAAACACAGAGGACCAAAGATTCTCTATGCATTTGTGAAAATGAAGCCAGTCAGCCTTGCTGATAGGAAATCTATTCATATTCCCCCGTTCAGGCAAAGTAAGACTTAAGACAAGTTTCAATAGAGACATCAGAATAGATCTTGGGAGAATAAGAGCCCCTGCACAGAAACGTTTCTTCTTCAGTTTTTTTTTTTTCCCTTTTTGGTCTGTTATTCTGTTTGGTGTTCTTAACTAAGGACGTTCTAAGTTAGGTGCCTGTGCTTTAAGTGTTACTTCAGCTTTCCTCGTGCTTGTATTGCCAGCACTTCATGCCTTCTCTATTATGCAGACATAATAGCTTGCTGTGGCTTTCTTTAAGTCTTGAAGATTTGAGTATGCATTTCAGTACTTACCCTTGACGTATTTAACTTTCGTATAAGTCAGTCATGTCAACTCATATCCAGGAAAAATATAAAGCTGAAAAATGTGTATTATTTACTAGAGCAATAAGAAAAGGGCCTTGATTACAGTAAGTAGTGCAAAAGATTGTCGTCTCTAAGGACATAAAACACATTAATAAGCAGTAATTGCAGAACAATATATTCCGGTAAAAATCCGAAGGATCTCTAGAGTGTTCACTTTCCACATTCTTAATACAGTAAAATGCAATACAACGCAATGATAAAGTTCTGAGAGTTTCCCAGTCCAGTTTTTGGTTTGATGAAGAAGGAAGGTAATGTGCAGATTGTTCTTATTACATAACTCCCTACCCACCACAAACCCAAGATTTAGGTTTTATTAATCAGCTTTCTTTAAACTTTGGGTTTCTGCTAGAACTGAAAGGTAGACTATGAGGGTACTTTGGGGCCAATGGTATGAGGAGGCACTCTATTGACCCTTCTGGAGTAAATTCTGCTTCTCTGGTTTGGCTGCGACAGCAGGAGAGAGTACATTCAGTGACCCATTTGTCCCTCCTAGCACAGCTCTCCAAAACAAGTAATGGTTTATGTGTCAAATGCATGCAACCCTGCCCCAGCCCCCAGCTGTCTCTAAACAGACAATCCTACAAGCTAGATGCTCTGGCATTCACTGTCACATTTACAGGTCAGTCCTTGGATACTTTGACCATGGATGATGATAAAAAGTTAACAAGTGAGTAGCTGTGGGATGGAATTACAGGAACTCTCATAGGAAAAGGCCAGTTAGATTCCCTGTGAACAGTTCACTCCTCCGTAGTGTGGCATTGTGCCTGATTATACGTTCTCTAATAAGAATGTGTTTGTTCAGTCTCATTTGTGAGGCATCTGCTAATAAAATATTCACTCTTTCTTTTGTGCAGCCATAGCTTTTAGGATAATGGAATAAAATGTTTTCTCTGTTTTATGAATAAAAAAACCTCAAACATTTTTTTTTCTCCCAAGATTTTTAAGGATGACTTATCGCTGTTGTTATCATTCCTGATATTTGCAGTATTTACTTAAATGTATGTTTGATTTCTTTGGGGCTCTAGTTTTCTTTTTGTGGGTGAAAATGTTAGTTGTCATAAGAAACTGAAAAAGGAAGTGTTAAAAAAACAAACAAAAAAAAAAACACCAAACCCCCCAAAAAACCTCACCAAACAAAACCCAGAAATCATTGGGGCCAGTCATTGCTGTTGTGATGTGGAAAGAAAATCATCAAGCTATTGGAAAAACCTGAGTCACTGCTCATTGGGAAAAGGCTCATGTCAGGGACTCCTCAAAGTTATTTTAGTCTTGGGACATATATTCCTAGAAGTTCCACTTTTGTGAATTTTACAGAGAGATGCACCTTTAACACAGTGGTCAGTGTTGCCATCAAATCAGTGCTCACAGGAGGTGAATACTCTGTATCTGGCATGGAAGACTGGAAATGTGCATATCAAGGAAACTAATGGAAATATCTGGTCCTAGTGGTGTCTCAAGACAGTAGCCAGTAAAATATGCTTCACATAAGGTGTTTGGAAGTTTAAATTCTACTATGTAAAATACTGAAGTAATTTTCTTGGCAGGAGAGTGTGGAGTTTGACATAATTCATCATGTTTTGATCTTGATGTTTATAAACCTGCCTACTTTTTTTTTCCTCATGAATGCCTTATGTGAAATATTTTGGCTAAATATTGGTTATTATTAATTTTTTAAATTTTATGCAGTGTTCCCTTTCTGTATTCTGACAGCAGTAAATAATGATGTCTGGTTGACTTGGTATTTAAAGTAATAGCTAGCTCTGAAAGTCTCCCTTCCCTGCCCCCTTCTTCCCGCTTAAATAGGCCAATTCATTTGATTTTTCCCTTTGCTGGAAATCTCCCCATCTTTCTTTCCTTTATCTTTACATATCACATTGATCTTTTTGAAATAAGCTTGGCAAATTATATGCAGTAGTCAGGAGAGGGGCAGAGGGCTGGCTTCTTACTAGCAAGACAGACTAGTATCAGTGCTAATACCCAGTGTTAGTTCAAATTCTGGTTTTAAGAGTGATCATCTTGCTTTGTTCTTGCTGCCACTTTGTGTTGACAACACGGTCTTGTTTAACTGCCCACTGTGATACTCAGGCCTTCTCCGTGAGTGGTTACAGATGACAGATGAATCACATGTGAACAATACAAATTGCTTTTTCCCTGTGTTTCAATCTGAGTTCTTAAAGCAGAAATTTGTTTTCTGTCTTGCTCCAGACGCTTGCTGTTCTGAAGTCATCCATATATGAAGTTCAATATCTGTGCAGATCACAAGCCTTACCACCTTGTTATTTCTCCAGATGGTTTAAAACCCTGATACAATCCAGTCTGTTATTCTGTACTAGTGCCCTGGAAAAATTTATTTATATACTACCTTGCCCCATCAGTTCCCTTGGCAAAGAATTGGACCAAAACCTGAAACAAAAAGAAAATAAATAAACTAAGCGAACAACTGGGCTAAAGTTAGTTTAAGTTTTGGGTTAGTTTTCCAAATCAAGTTTTTAATTTAAGTAGTGAAAGGAAGCAAATGTTTCAGACATTGAGATCATGAGGATAGTAATTTATCTGCAGTAACACTTATGGGGAAGAAGAGGAGGTGATGCAAAACACGAATAAATGTCAGAGAGAAACAGACGTACATCAGGCAAAAAAAAAAATCGATGGAAAATGAGCGCGGGCCGAGGGTGAGGTCGGGCCGCACCGGGCGGGTTCCGGGGCCTCCCGCAGCGGCCTCGGACCCGGCCGGGTCCGGATGTTCCCGGCAGCGGATCGGGCGGGGCCGGCGGCACCGCGGGGGGTTTGAAGGGCCCCCGGGGCGCGCGAGCGGGGCGGGCCGGGCCCTGCAGGCCGCCCCCGGGCCCACAGCCCAGGCGAGGGCTCCAGGCCCCGCCGTCACGGTGCGCGCTCGCCTCAGAGCCCAAACCGGCGTTTGTGCAGAGGAGGCCCCTGGGAAGCCTGGTGCTTTCACCCAGACAGAGCCAGAAAGGAAAGAGGCTTCAGTACAGGCGGTGCCCCAGCCCTTCCCCTGGTGAAAAGGTGAGTGTCTGCTGAAGGGGTGCACGGGTTGATGGTCTGTTACATGAGGTGGCCGAGCTGAAGGAAACAGAAGGCTGTGCAGTATTAGAGGAGCGGAGGCAGGGATAGATAGGTGGTATCAGCACCATGCCCCCTTAGAAGACACCACTAAGAAAGAGGCTCCTTGGACCCCCGTGACCCACAAAAGCAAGACTCCGCCTCAGTCTCCACCCTCCAGTATCACAACCAAAAACAGATATGAAGCTTTAACAGCTATAGATACCCACGAGCAAGATCCACAAGGTGTAACCATACCAGCAGCAGACAGTGGATACTGTAAAAAGAAATGACGAGTGCTCGTGGTGGGTGACTCTGTTGAGGGGCACTGAGGCGCCCATCTGCCGACCTGACAGAATCACGAGAGGTGTGCTGCCTTCCAGGCGCTGAGGTGTGAAATATCGCCGAGAGGGTGCCACAACTTGTTAAGAGATCAGGCTACTATCCTCTGCTTCTCTTTCATGTGGGCATGAATGACACCACGAGCTGGAACCTGGCTACGATCAAGGAAGACTACAAAGCCCTGGGGGTGCAAGTGAAGAATATTGGTGCCCAAGTTGTCTTCTCCTCCATTTTACCCATCAGAGGAAAGGGGGCAACCAAAAAAGGATGTATAATGGAAATCACCTCTTGGCTTCGTGGTTGGTGCTGTCGTGAGGGTTTTGAGCTATAATACTACAAAGAGATAGTAATTTGGCATAGCACAGAAATTGGTTGTTTAAGCTTTATCAGCTTGTGTGAGACAAGCGTGTGGTTTGCTGTGCTTCTGAATTAAAGTCAAAACTTCAGTTGTCATTTCTGCAGCTGGTCTGCTATTACTCTGAATGGGGCTTGATGCTATCCTGTTGTATGAACTGCTTTCTGCTTCTTAAGCCACTTTTTTTTTGCATATGCAGTGACTGCAGTGCAGTAGAACTGAAAACCACTTTTCTTGGCAGAAGTGAGGCTTCATATTCTGTGATTGCTGCAACACTTGGGTCAGAGGTGCCTCTGTACAGTGAATAACACATTGCAAAGTAACAGACAGAAAGGAGGGTAATCCAGTTAAGACTATGGGGCAGTATTTCAGGGTGAGACTTGGCCACCGTGTTCTTTGAAAATCTTGCCTAGAAAATCTAGCAGTTCACACCACTGAGTGAACACATGGCACTGTGTTTATCTTTTTGTTCTGGGGTATGTTTGCAATGTTGTGGTGAACCCTCTGTGCCTCAAATCTCTACCATTAAAATACAGAATAATTTCTGAGGTATGTAAAAGCCATAATCATTATTTCCTGTCTCATGTTTATATTACCACAAACTTGAGAGATGCTGCAGGTGTGCATACAGCCAGAAAGGTGGGGAAATGCCCAATGGATGTCGTAATGTGTAGCTCCACTAGCCTGACCCCTACTTGCTTGAAGGGTAAGCAGTGATCTCAGAATGTGTGGGGAAAGAGCAGAGAAATCTGCAAGCCCAAAAGATCTCATGCAAACTGAGCAAAATCTTAATTGCAGTGTTCCAGGTGAAATGGTTCAAATTCATAATGATGATATTTTGCACTTTCCTAAAACCCCAGAACTCTAATGAAATGTTTGACATGTTGCTTGTTTTACTTAGTAAGCTAATTTCTACAAATTAATAGACTTCGTAAAAAACCAATTATATGTACCCTTTAATAGCCAGAGTACTTGAGAGAGGATTAAAACTAGTATGGTTCATACCTCTTGTAGTAAGTACAGTTAAGAATACTTCATAAATCTAGTGTATTACTCCATCAGTAATTTAGTGTGACAGCAAAATTACAATGAAAGTCCTCTGAAATTAAGCTATTTCTGTGATGAAGGTCCAAGTCTTTGAAAAAGGAGAAGGTAAACAATTTTTTGTTCCTCTTCTCAGATCTATTGATGCGCATCACTTTAACATCAAGTGATTACTACTGAATAGATTAAGAACATGAGTTAAATGAGCATTGATTGTCTTTAATCCAAGGAAAATACACACTTCAGAGGTGTTTTCTTTCTTTCCTTATTTTTAGACTCTAGTTCAAACAACCTATTGAGGGACTGTGTAGTGCCAGCCATTGAGAAATGTGCCTTTTTGAAAATCAGACCACATAGGAGACTGTGCTGGGGACCGTGCTACGTGTGGATAAAAGCCTCTGACACAGAGTGCTCAGTGCAGATGTGCAGGATGGTTCTGTGAGAATCTGAAGGCGATGGGTTGTACAGGAGCCTGATCTGGCAGATTTCACTGCCATTACGAGAAATCAATCCCCTGTTCAACAGACCCAAGATAGAAACTCTTTTGCCTGCCTGGTAATTAGTCTCTTGCACATTTGCATCTCATTGGCTTTTTCTCTACACTTAATGGCGCAGCTGCTTTTTGCTCATGATAAATTAGAATGAGGATCAGGAAAACATATCCATTTGATAGTAATGGTGTGTCTAATAAACTTGTTGCCTCCTGAGTTTCTCAGTCATAATGGTAATCTTCTATTAGTTCCAGGAACACTTCGCTTCTTCCCTTCCTCCCTCTCTGTTCCCTATTAGTTAAAGTACAGGTTTAGTGAAACAGATTTCCACATCAGCCACCTTCTACTGAAATCTCAGCTATCATTGGAAAGCTCATACATCACATCAGACATTCTGAATTGGTGCCTGCACAAACCTACAAATAATAAGGGGAAAGAATAGCAAAGTAGAGAGCAAACAGCTAGTGCAATTTAAGCAAGGAATATATTTTTGCTCCATTGCACTTCACCTACAAGCTGCATAGAGCCAAATTAACATTGTCCAGGGCTGTTGCTTCCACGTAAGGACCAAAAACCTTCCTGTCCCACGATTTGTACGCACCCTGCTTTAGCCAACAGGAATACCAAGCAGGCCCTAGTGCTTAAATAACCTGCTGGTTCTCTCAGCCTTCAATGGAAAGAATGAGTACAGTGGAGAAGTGTATATAAACAAATTGCTAACTCTTTAATTTGAATAGCTGGTGAGAATTGAGGATCTTAGTTAGGAAGAAAACATCAGTGTTAGAATTATAAATCATGGCAGAACTCTCCTGACCACCAAGTTTAAGTCAGAAGCTTCTTTGTTGAGAGCAGGGGGAGTCAAATAGCCAGAGAGAGCTTTGTGGGTCATAAACTGAAGGAAAATTAAGACAACATAGGCTGTATGAAATTTGAATTAAAAATTGGAATTGGAACCTGTTCTGCACTGGATTGTGCTATGTGAAATCACTGCCACACGAATAGCTCTGTCACTGAAATGTTACCCAGGAATTCCATGGTTCCACTTCTGTGATACAGAAACTGCTGTGCAACCACGGCAGATTCACTCTCAACACTGGACTCACAGTTAACAATATGGTTGTGTAATAAAAATAAGTTTTTCTTAGACAGAATGTCCTGAAGTTTACATCGTCTATACCAATTTTTTCTTCAGATTGTCTTTCTCTGAAAGTACTTACATTTCTGGCTTTGTTTTTAGTATCAATGTTTCTCTTATTCTGTTCCTATTTTCCCCTTTGACCTGAAACTACTTCTTGCGAGTAGATTGCTGATGTCAGGGCTTAGAATTTGAGATCAAATTCTTTGCAGAAAAAATAAACTGAAGTGCAGGCTTTGATCCCCGCTTTTTCCAGTGTACAACCCTAAAATGACTTCACACCAGCCAAGAATTATTGCAAATGTCTTGGCATTTCTGCTTTTTCTTCTGACATTCATTAGGCTAAATCAAGTGATACATCTGTGGGTAGAATTAGTGGACTAATTACTTTAACCTTTCACCTTCTTAGGATTTGTTGCCATGAAAAAGAAAAATGTTGCATGCTGTAAATGGTGAGTTTGTCACAGTACCATGAAAATCATTAAGCCGCATTTATAATTTGTTGTGTTTGAATGGGCATAAAAACAGTTTCCTATTTGCTACGTGACATAGTGTTGAATCCTGAATTGAGCTCACGGGAACATGGTGTAGACAGGATGACTAATCCAGCCTGAATTTGCACTGGTGTCACTGGTGATTTGAGTCTACACGGCTCCTGAGCCCAAGGACTGAAAAAAAGGCCAACCATAAACACCTAAAGGCTCAGAGAAAAAGCAGCCAGAAGCTGTGTTGAGGAGAAGAAGAAACACGAGGCAGTCATCAGAGAAACTGTTGCAGAATAAGGTGAAGAACCAACTGATTGAACAAATGTACACAATTGCAATAATTATATATTTTAGTTTAGGATGAGGTTTTTATGTGCTATGACAAATTTAAAGGCAATCTTCCTCTCCAAGCCTTCTAAAGACCCTGAGGACCCTTTCTGGATAACAAGGCAAAGGAAAGGGATTGTTCTAAAAAAAAAAGTAATTATTTAAATTCTCTCTTTTTCCTAGCTGATAGCTGTTTGCCCTTGTTTGAGAGGAGACAGAGAGATCCACCGGGATTTAGCTGAATGGTATCATGCAGTCCAGGAAACAGCACAAGAGAACTGCAGTGTTGAGGATGCCCTGGGCTTTCTCTAGCAGGCACTTGTAATATTTACCATCGGTGTGAAAAGGATGAGAGCTAGTTGCCTGCTTGCTTCTGATTTGTAAAGATGAGTGTTTCACTGTTGATGAACAGCGGTTTGAAAGGGTAAGGTTTGTAGTGTGCAACTCTTATTTCCCTACTGAAAGGGAGGAAGTTTCTTGTATCAGAGGACAGGAGGAAAGAAAGCACAGCAGGTCTGTCCCTCCTCACTTGGTGATTGCCCAGAGAGGAAGAGCTTCACTCCCCCTGCCATCATCTCAAGCAGCCCTGTGCTGGGGGTTCCACCAGTGCCATGTCACAGACATTTGGATCTTTTGCAAATTCTTGACTTTGGAAAAATGTGGAAACAAAGTCTCTGGTATAAGTAGTATTTTGTTGTTTTGGGGGTGTGCCTTCATTCATCTTCAGATGTCTGTTTATGGCCTGGTGAAAGGGAATCCTTTTCCTCATTGCATACTGGGAGCTTAAAGAAGGACAATTTTCTTTGAAGAGCAGGTACCATATTAAGAATATAAAAAGAAGAGGGATGCAAAGTATCGTAGTGCACAGTGGGTGAGATAAATGTTTCTTCAAATACATAAATTCATCTGCCTCACTAGCTATTAATATAGCTATTGTAGGACTAGAACATCCTCCTACTGTGAACTCTGAACAACCTCTTCTTATCGAAGATCCTAGTTTAATGGAAACTAGGAACTTTTGCTAAAATATTGGGGTTTTTTCCCCCCTATAAAGCTTGTCATCTTGAGAATCAGGAGGGGTTCAAAGGTGATGTTGCCCAGTGAGGCCGTGGAGACTGCATCCATGGAGGTTTTAAAAACCCAAGTGGACAACGCCCTGGGCAACCTGCTCTAGCAGGTGCTGCTTTGAGCAGGAAAGGTTGACCAAAACCTCCAGAGGTCCTGTTCAGCCTTAACTATTCTGTGATTCTAGAATGACATTCACTGCTTTGCCATTCACTACTTCTCCAGTTGTGCAAGGTAAAGGGAAGATGACCCCCAGGCAGCATTGAAAAGACTCTGTTCTGGATTTAAACCAATAGAGATGATGTCAGCCTACCTTACTTGCCAGGAGACCTTATCTATGAGAACTCATGTAATTTGTTGTCATGAAGTGTCTGGTCTAAATGCATTTGCAACTCTAAAAATAACATTTCATTTCAAAATTAGCATATTTTCAATTAAGGCTCTCCTGTCTATTACAAAACAAGAAACATTGCACATTAGCTACTAATTGTTCTGCCATGGAAAAACATATAAATTAACGTGACAGATGTAAGAATAGAGCTCTCTTTAAGTATGAGAGCTGTATGTGTGAAAGCTGTGAAACAAAGCAAGAAGATTAAAATTGGTGAGACATAAGCTTGGCACTGGAGGAAGGGGGGGAAATGAAGGAGGCAAGACATAACCATCAAGGCACAGTACTGACTTTTTTTTTAAGCACAGATCATCGTGTTGGTTATCTTTCAAAATGTTAAGGTGTTCTAGATGATTTCTGAAGACAGCCTGCTGAGAAATCATCTGTGTCACTTGCAGTGTTCGAATAACCAGAAACTACTTGGAAAATACATAGAACTATGCTGTGTGTGCATTGATAATATGTGTCGTCAGCCTCAACTGCTGTCCAAAGATGACTTTGAGTTTATTGTGAAGGGAGTTTTGTGTTCCTTCTCCTGAAAATATGGATTTAAATTCTTATCACTTTTCTTAAGCTGTAGCAAACCACTTTGGGCTACTCTGTGATATGTACGTACTGCCCTGTGCTGGGGATGCTCATTATCAGCCTGTCTAGGTGAGCCCTGTGGGAGTGATGGTCTGTGCAGACCACTAGATCCCTTCAGGAGGTACCAATTCCCCAGGCCACGCCAGGATTGGACACCCAATTCTATTCTCCCTCTCCAGGCACACACAGAAGTGGTGAGGATGTTGGTAATTTGCTAAGCCAAGTTGTCACTTGTAGCTGTGCCTTGAAATTTCTGGCTTAAATGCTATAAACAAATGCTCACAAGACCAGACTTTGAGCTTGTAAATGAGTTCTGGTTGTGGAAGGGCATGAAAATTAACCTACTAATAAACAAATTATATATCTTACCTGACATACTGGAACCAAGCAAGGAATAGCAACTATGGAAGAATTCTGGAAATCAGGAAGAACAGAAACTTTGGGAAGAAAAAGGATAATCTGGTAATTAATTGATATCTTTAGAGTGGCACTTGGTCATGGATGTTACTTGAGCAGAAAGAAACACAGGCCAGATTTTTGTTTATTAATTTGCTTTAGGTTTTTGTTGCCTAATATTCTCTGGACTTTGAGATGGTGCCTGTTAATAGTTATTCAATCTTGACCATTGTTGCCTGGATCACTCTGTTGCGGGCTGGGGTTTTTTTTCTGTTTGTTTTGGTTTTTTTGCTGAAATGCTGTGTGCCTCTAAGAAACAAAGCTTCAGTGCTTTAGAACCAAGTTTTCAAAACTAGATATAAGATTACAGGCACTTCTTTGACTGCTTAATCTTACCAGCACCAAATAGTTTATTTGTTGCAAATTATTTGCTCAGTTGTCATAATGAGAATAACCTTCACGATCTCTTTCAATGCAAATATGATCGAGACAGATGGTGACATCACGAAGAAACCTCTCTCTGAAAGGTTAATCTGCTTCCTAACTAGGCTGCCTCACTAGCCAAGAGCTGTCATTCTAACTCCAAAGCTCACACCTGTAGTAGGGGAGACTGACAAGTGGCACGTAGACTTGTAGACATTCATCACCTTTCAGCGAAATGCCTTTTAAGCACTAAGTTCTTGCGTTGCTCTCTCCTGTCTGTTGCTAAGCATTGGTATTTTAATATTTGCTCTTTGCAGCCTGCTTTATTGGCTGTCTAATTTAACTTCAATGCATTTAGACTGAAGCTCAATCTGGATTCTGAAATTTGATCTACCTCTGCAAATAGTTGTTTTACCCCAGCGAAGCTGGGACACACACACACTATCCCATTGAGAGACCAGCAAATTGAACTGTACAATGGTGTAGAAAGATGCAAATGACCCTTAATGTGATCTGTTTTAACTGAGCCACTTCAGTACCACAGACTATCCGTAACACATTCAGGCTGGGTGATACATTGCATTAATGCTTATATCTCAAAACCCCAGAGGCACATTTTGCAAGAATTTGGGTCTGAATGTTGTTTGTTTGCTTTCCCTAGCTCAGACTTTAATACCCTGATCAATAAATCTGTAACAATTTAATCTTTCTCCTTTAACTTTTACACTGTTCAAAAGATAGTACCCTCACCACCATTTCTCTTATTATAGGAGGCATGTTCACAGGTAGTGTCAAGAAGATAGAAAAGCTAAGGACTAGTCTATGACTAGTGGGTGGATGGGCAGCGAGCCAGCCTAACTGAGCTGAGACCATAGGCACAAGATACTGTCCTCCTCCAGCGTGCTCTCACCATGCTACTCCTCGCGGAGAACTTCTCAAAGTACACAGCATTATAGCACTGGGCTCTGAGCTCCGAGTGTCCAGCTTTAACTGTGTTTGGTTATCATGCAAAAATACCTAAAAACATTCTTTCTAGGGGTGAAATATCTGAACTTGGATAGGTTGATGAAGTGCTATAATATGTATATTTAATTATTTATGCATTTTTATATATATATTTACATATATAAACCCAAAGGTAATCCTACTAAACTGTCCCAAGTTTACTCTTTAATGTCAATTGCATATGCAATAGGTGTGCACTGTGGGATTTTTTTGATGTTGTTTACTAAAGACAGGAAACATTTTTTTTTCCTGTTGCTGTGCTCAGGTTCAAGGCAGGGAAGCTTTTCCAACATCTTTTTACACTCTGCCTGACTGAGGTCTCTGTGTTAGCCCATAATTCTTGTCAACGTCAACTTCATATTTGAAATATCTGTGCTTTAGATAAAATATTAATGAGATACTTTGGTTTCCTTTAGTTGAAGACACTTCAGCATCAAATCAGCCCAACTCTGCAGTAGGTTTTTTTTTAACAGGAGTTTAAAAGGTAATTAGAGTATCAATGGGAGACAATTCCTCTCTGTATTTTAGAAATCCATCCTGAAAATCGTCCAGTTTCAAATCTGCTTTTCTTATTTTAAATCAGTTAGATGACTAGACTAAACTCTCCATGAGAAAAGTTCCCTGATCTGAATGTGACCTTCAAAGGGAATTGTCATAAAATAGTTATTGTACTTTTAATGTTGCTGCTGAAAATACTCTTGATACTGCTTTTATCAGTACCTATTTGTTTGTTTATTTAATTGCTTACAACAGTTGTGTGTTTCAACACAAACATACTTGATGGTAGTAGGAGGGTTGTTTATAAAGGTTGGTAGACAGCTGCTATGACTATTATGGGTGAGTGTAGGCAAATAAACTTCTGGGTTGATCAAGAGCAACTGAACACTCTATTACATAAATAATTTAAATTTGGCTATTTGGTACAACATTAAAAAAAAGGTGGGGGTGGAGGGTTTTTGGGGTGGAATGAGGGTGGGTTTTTTTGGCTCTTTACGACACCTGAGTGAATCAAGCTCTTAAATGTCTATTGGCCTCATTTTTCTGCTTATGAAACATCTTAGAAAACCTTGTCCTGGACTCCAGCTGCCAAGCTGTGTCTAAAGCAACGTAATTTATGAGCAGAACAAGTAGAATTCATTGGACCGTTGTAGAATGGTGAATATTTTACCTTCCTAAACATTGCCATTTGTTGCAAGCTTAAGGAGCATTTCTCCGTGTGTGACACAATGTAATAATTGGTGCTTTTGTGTACATTTGGGGTTGTTTTTAATGGTTTGCATGTTTTCGTCTACCTTGATCCTGATTCAATGCCCATGAAAGTAAATGGAAAACTGTTATTCCTTCTGTGGCTCTTTTTTCCCCCTGCCATTCCTTTCAAAAGACTTACTTAAAATAAAGAATTTTCCCCACTGGGTCATCAGGAGAGAGTTACTCGGGGCTAAGTGTCTCAAATAACATATTAATTTGGCTAAATACCTTATGTTTTCTTTGGACTAGATTAGAATTTTCTACATGCTTAAAATCTTTCATGAAGTTTGGTCACTACTTGGAAAAGTGGTGGCAAAGTGTATGTGCCCATTAGCATGAGCATTGAAGTCGGAAATTCTCATGGGAGCAAACTGGTTGCTGAGAGTAGTAACAGGTTCACTCTGAAAGATTTTTAATAATAGTGGACTGATTGTTTTACTACTAATATCTAAGGAAAACAGGTCTTCCACACCTTCCCATTATCCAGATAATAATTTCTGTCTTGAGGGAATGTAATAAATATTTAAGTTTCAGTGTTTTCTTAGGCTTGGGTGCAGACATGTGATCCACACACACTGCGCTCTCACTGGATTTTTCTCTGTAATGTATCTTTTTCTCATTACTATTTATTAATATCTTGAAAAACACCCTTTGGATCGTTTCAATTTCTCTCATCATTCAGAATGGTGACTGCTAGACCCTGTTTGTTTAGGGAGCTGTGTTCATGTGGTCAAGTGCAGACAGCATCATAGCTTTGTCCAGGTCCAAAATAATCCGGTGCAAATCATTTCTTATCCTGGTCCCGAGTGCTGCTATTTGCAGGCGTTGCCCGTGCTGTTATCTCCTGCCCCTGGCTGGACTTCGCATAGAGCGAGGCTGATGCTTGTGAAGTGTGGAGTCAGGATGTCAAACTGGAGAGATGGCTGAGGCTGCTCTTTTTGCCTTATGTCAAGTTGTAAATAACACAGACTTGTTGCAAACTAAGTTTCTGTCATTGTGGCCAACGCAGTTTGGGCTGGTTATAGGGAATTGATGATGATGCACAAATATCTGCACTTCCAGCTCAACGGTTCAGTGACTGATGCCACTCTGCTTTACTCCTGCATGTCACTAGCAGTCAAAGTGACTAGAAACCCAAGTCTAAATAACTGTGAATGGATAAAGTCAAGTAGAAAGACACCAATACCACCATTTATAGAGCAGCAGAGCACGAGACCTAGGGTTACCTAGAGAGAGTGTGTGCTAAAACCTTTCTTAAGCTGGTAAGAACTTCAGTAGGTAGATAGCAGCAGTTCTGTCATAACCTTAAATACTGGGTGAAGGCAGAAATACTTTCATTAGGGATGTTATAGACCACCTGCATAGGGATGTTATCTTGTAGTCATGATGTGATGCCGTGGGGAGTGTTCAAAGATTTCTTATACTGCTAGGAACATAAGCATTAGCAATCTTCAATGCCTCTGATTCGTGGAAGTGCTTTGAATCTTAATACAATTGCTGTAAAGACCTTGGAGAGGAGGGTTTGCCTCATACCAACAATTTCTCAGTTTTATTGTCCATTAAAATGATTTTATGCCTTAAAACCTCTGAGCCCATAACAGGAGAATTTAACTTTTCTCTACGTGTGTGTGCATGTTGTGTTCCATGTCTTCCCTATCCTTGTCCCTCAGAAAAATTTTCACAGTTACTGTTGCAGGTGTCAGTAAAAATGATGCGGAGTTAAGAAACAGTCACTGAACTGCAGTGTTAGATGCCTCATTTCTGAATAGATGTTACCAAAACATAGCTTAAAATATTGTTGCATTTAGGAGTCTGAATGCCACCGTAGGCATACTTTTTCCCCCATCCTAAAAAAAAAGATTTGCCAAAAGATGAAACATGCTACACAGTATTGAGTAAACTTGGTGATGCTGAAAGAACAATGAGATGGACAGTCAGTTTGCTGTCTCTGAGTTTGCAGATGATCTTTGTCACAAACATGAACCTCAATAATGTGTATGGGTTTTCTCATGTGAAGAAGTAGGGAATTTGAGCAGTTGCCCAGACGAGAAACTATTCCATGATGCTGATTGTGTATCGTGACATCAAGACAGATGATTGAAGGAGTTAGGCTTAACACCAACGATCAAACTCAGACACGTCCAGAGGGGAATTAATTATATATTACCCAGTAGTCTGATGTGGTGAGAGAAACAGGCAAAGCTGCTCTGTAAGGTTTTGTACTGGTCCAGTAACACCTATGAATAAGAGATACAGAGTTGTCTGAAATGTGCTAGCCCCAAATTGAAGTGGGCCTCATTTGTCAGGAGAAACCCGTAACTGTCCCAGATCATTCCTACTCCAAGACCAAAATGAACCTGATTTGAGGTGCTATATGGACAATATCCTTAGTTTGCATACACAATTTATCATCTCTCTTGAGTTCTTCTGGGCTCTGCTAGTGAGTGTTGTGCTACTGTTGCCTTGGCTTCTCGCCTGGTTTTCTCACAAGCTGAAGAATTTGACTCCTTTGTGGACAGAAGAGTGCAGAATTTGTGCAAAACATGTTTTACAATATGCATACCTTTGCCTGCAATACTGACTTGGTAATAAAGCAGTGCATTAACTTGAGTTGTCCCTTAGCCATCATCTCAAACCTTGCATCATGTCTACCTCTTAATATAAGCAAAGAACTTCCCAAGGCAGAAATGGCACTTTGAGTTCTTGCTAAATGATATTGCAGGTCTGATGGGACCAAGTGAGATAAGCTACTCTGACCCTAAACATGGTTTCCTGCCTTCTCATTCTTGCTGCACTGAACTCTGTCTAAAGTAGTGTGCTTAAAAATGTTTGAATTGCATCCCAGTAAACCCCTATAAAGCCTGAAAGAATAAAATGCAGCGTGTGTGAGTAACAATACGCATACACACAGTATAGTTCAGTAGTAACTTGGGAGGAGTTCAGCATGAACTTTCTGCAGTGTGGAATGACCGCAGCCTTTTTCTACTTTTTACCTTTCAGTGTCTATCTATATTAGGTGCAGGAACTGATGTGGTTTTGCTTTCCTTCCTTCCTTTCATATTTTGCTTAGAAACCTGAGGTACCTGGGGTTATGGCAGTAGGTACAAACTAGCAGTTAGTTTGTGTCCTGTCAGGGCTGGGAGAAATATAAACTTGCTATTCATAATTAGTTATGAGACACTTAGAAAGCAATACTCAAGTTGATGGAATAATTTTGCATTTTACTCTTCACGGTGCTTCTACTTTAAATTCCTCTTTGGGCTCTGCTTCAGATTGTGCTGTGGGTCATCTCATACTAGCTTTTCCCAGGAACCATTCACCAGTTTAGGGCCCTTAGGGTGTGGGCTGATAAACCCTCGCTCTCCTCTTAGTAGCAGCATTTGCAAAAGGATGTCCTCAGGAGCTGGTTAGGCAAACACATCTTGCTCTGCATTTCAGTGGCCTGGGCACATACGTACAGTTCGTTGTTAGATTTCAGCAGCTCCAGTAAATTCTGAACAGCAGAAGTACACACTCCAATGTGTTATACAAATGTGGTCGTTCTGTATTCCTGTGTTTATTAGATCTACGGGTTGTTTAGCTGCTTTCTTTTTTGCCTTTTTTTTACTGATCAGTGGTGCAGTCCCAAGCACACTTGTAGCTGTACACATATAAAAATTTTGTAACCTTATATCCTAACCTTCTTCTAATGCTAGGGATATTGTAGTGAGAAATGTAGTTAGATCCATATGGTGTATAGGCACGGCTTGTATTTGACTTCTAAAGACAAGGAATGAGAAGTAGGTTTTTAAGTTTGTCTTCAAAATCACATTATGCTGCATCCTGCTTTGCATTTCGTAGCATGCTTTCTATTGTACATGCCACATGGGTCCAGGTGCCTGTAGAGAGCTTTGGTGAAGCTAACAAACGTCGCCATGTGGAGATATCCAGCGGATTAGGACCTCTGTTGGCCAGGCCAACTAAACCAGGAAATAATGTAATGAGCTCCTGTCATCTATGTTTATTTATACTTGTGGGGTTTTCCAGAATTTTCTCTTTGTTTTTAACATTCAAGCACTTAAACATTTGTATTTTTCAGAAAGCACTCTGAGTCATGTTCTGTGAATGCTGCTGTGTAAATCATGTATTTCAATTCATTAACAGTTTAAAGCCTTCTTTCCTTAGAGCAGTTGCTAAAATTAGTAAAACCACAAAAAGACTCTGTCTGTAAGCTATGATAATGTCTTTGAAATAAAACATTAAGTTATTCACTTGGAGTTGAAGCTTATGCAAGCTATTCTGTTTTTTTTTTGGGGTAGGTTCTCAAGCAGATTAGATTGCATTAGTCCATAATTAATGAACGTATGGTGCTTTGAGACCTATCAATGAAAAATAGCTGTAACAACTTCTTATTATTACATTTGTTCACAGTTAGAAAATCCAGCATCTTACAATTAGTCTGGATGATTTCGTTAACTATAATCTTGATGTGGAACGTTACGAACAAGAGCTCCAATCTGAGTGCTTTCACAGTTCCTGCCATGGAGATGATTAAGGGAAGTGTGTCTGTTTTGTAATGATGTTTAAAATGCATTTTTACTTGGTTATTTTGCAGGAATCAAAATGAAACACTTCCATCTTCCAAAATTATGCAAAAATCTTCTACAATCTGCTGTTTCTTTTGTTCTTTCCTCCTTCCTGTTCCCATAACTGAATATATTATAAGTGAAGTTAGTGACAAAAAGCTCTAAAACTCCAGCCTTTCTGAAACTGGGCAAATTTCGAAAGTGTTTGTTTGAGAAAAAAAAATACATCATGGTTAGTAGTAAGAAGAGAGGATGGTTTGTACTCTACAATGCAATTCTAACTTTTTCTCTACAGCAGTTCTTGGTCACGTTTCAGCTTCAGAGAATTTTGTCTTTTCAGTAAGATAAAGCATTTTCCAGCATGTTTAGTCCTGCATTGGTAGGAGGAAATTCCTATTTCTCTAGAACACAATCCAGCTTTTTCAAACACTTTCCAGTTCTTTGACTTCAAACATTCAGGGTACAAGCAGGACTCTTCATTCCTGGTTAAGAAATTAAAGAGGAATTAACTTTACATACCTTCAGCTGGCTGTTCTTCTGGCCCCTCTTTCATTCTGAGCCCAGACCAGCATTAAAACATCCAGTTTTTCACTTCCGAATACGTCTGCAGGCTATATTCCATCAGCCTCTTTTGTCGATTCACAGTAATGGGCCCAGAATGAAAAAGAGAAGGACAGCACAGAGGGCAAAAAACTTTTATGATCCACTCACCTGAAAGGTAAAGTAATACTTTCCTGGTGGCAGCGCGTGTACTGTGTCTGAGGGCGTGTGGGGTGGGGGACACGTGGCTACTTTGCACACATTTTCCCATGCTTTGCTTTTCCTTGGCTTTAAATGGGCTAATTGTCAGTGGGTGTTGGGTTGAGCCTTGATACCTAAAGGGTCGCACAGCTGAACAGTTGTCTGTTCAAGGTACCAAAACATATTCCTGCTGTTTGTTAGGCGCATTAGAGCTGAGGATGCGAGATGCAGATGTGGGAATACACATCACAACATTGGTCATGGCACGCTGCATAACTCTAGCCATCAGAAGCAGGAGGTCATCCTTTGTGTGCCTCAGCAGGCAAAGGACATGGGGAAGCCACTTGTTTTGCTCACAGGCTATAGAAAGTTACAAACAGATCCTCCTGAGCTGCTGTAACCTGGTGCAGAAACATTGATGATGATTTACACCAAATTTGTGGGCTTTGCATGGAGTGTTCTTTCCTCTTTAGCTTTCATTTAACTCTTTGTGGGGAGTTGGAGTCCTCTAAAGCTTTCTAGGCTATACAACTTATTAGTGGGCTTGACTACCATTTGGTGTGAATTGGCAAATATCAGACTAGGGTGAAACTACTTCGCTAAATATCAGGTAGCCACATGCCTTGTGTTTATTATAGCTAGTAATGCATCGTAATGGTGCTGAACTGTCAAGGAAGAGCTCCAGTCTAATGTAACACCCATCTGGTCTATCTGTAGCTATAGAGAGAAAAGGTATCACTCACTTTGGTATACCAAATTATGCTATTTCTAAGTATGTTCCTCAAATTTTCTGTGTTTACTTGAATCTATCAATTCATCCATCCCAAGGTCAGTATCTTCACTCTTTCTTGTTATAGCTGAATATGTCAATGGCTATGCCTTCCCCTTCTTTCCTCAAGAAATAATGTTTTCTCGTGGTGTTTATTTTACACTCCTATCACAAGGTATCAGGCACAGATAAATTAATGTAGAGACCCAAGAGGATGACCATGGGAGCATGTTGCTACTTCTTGTGTCCTCCTGGGATTGAAGACACTGGTCCTGGAGAAGACAAGATTTCATCCTCTTAGGAAATTCGCTTTAAAATTCTTAACAAAGTTATCTCTGAGTCTTCCACCGGTCTAATTCAAGACAGATTTCTTTTTTCTTCTAAATTCATTTGAAAATAGTGGGAGGAAATGGGCTTCTCTGGGACTTTTCATTGTATAGCATATATCATTGGGCTCTGTATCATGCTTTCCAGCTCTGAATGACATAAATATTTAATTTAGAAACACAAGGCACACTGCTGCCCCATGCATATTTATGGAGCTTCTCACCCTGTGAACTCACCCCAGAGGACTTTGAAGAACAAAGCAGCACTCTAGTATTGTGACAATAAACTGTAATATAGTTTATAAAACTGAGGGTACTTATTTACCAGTTCAAAGCCTCTATCAAACGAGTGTGCCTCTTTATTGTAGTTTAAAAGTACAGCAGGAAATGCTCTTCTCCTTTATTTAAAGGTGGAGTGAGTTAAACAGTGAAGATGAAAACAAACCTGTTCTAATCCTAGGACTTCCAGAGGAAAATTAATATGTATTTTCTGTTCTTTCAGTCATCTGTCATTCATCATTCTTGTGAATTCAGATTGAATATAGCCCAAATATCCTAAAACTTTCATTAAAACAATAAGTAAATAGAAGGCAAAGTACTGCTTTTTTATTGGTCTGCAAGCTTTGGGAGAGAAGATGGGACATGTAGTCAAGGTTTTCCCCATGCACTATGTAGCAATCCCTTTTGTTGCAAGAGTCAAGTTTTTTTTGCAAATTACATATATCTGTTAGTTGGAGCACTGAAGATGATGTCAAATTTTGAGACAAAATCATAAGAGTATTGTTGGATAGATGTGGAAAGGAAGGATTCTCCCAATTGTTCTTGTTGTAGAGGAGAAGTAAGAAAGGATGTCAATGAGTCTTTTCCTTATTCCACATAAGTTAGATGTATGATCAGCGTGGCTTTCTTTTGCTCTCTTTTTCCTCTACCCTCTACAGGATTTACCGAACGATTGCATCGGGTAGGTGGAATCTGGCCTTTCCTCCCAGAGCATCTGTGATGTCCATAATAAATTCTCTCGGATTCCAAGTAACCTGGGGCTCTGCCACAAAGCTGTTTGGGGTTATTTTAGTGATGATATCTTTTTAGTTGCTTCAAATTGATTCCAGTTCCATGAACCTGTTCAATTAGATTTTGAGCCTGTGCCAGCTTTTAGCACCTACGATATCATGCAGCAAGAAGCTCAATTAATGCATGTGATTTGAAGAACTTTTTTGTTTGTCTTGAACCTGCCACCTGTTAGCTTTAGTCAATGCCTCTGCTTCTGGCGACACTTGATGATCATTCGTACTTTCTCTTCATGTCCATCTCATTTAGTTAGAAGAGCTTTGTGGCAGTCTCTTCCTGCCCTCCCTCTGCCCGTGTCCCTGCAGTGACCTCCCGGGTTGAGAACTTGAGCTTCAGAAAAATAGTAACCATTTCTCACTCTGTCACAATTCTTTTTCTATCAGGCAATATGTTCATCATAAATGGTGTAGATGTTTAAGAAAGTTAATTAGGAAAGGTGGTTAGGTACTCCTAATCCATAACCACCTTGTTAAATTTTCACTTCATCCTCTCTGTGTTTGCCAGCTGATGTTGTTTTGACACACTTTGAGTGATAATCACTGTACAAAAAAAGCCGCTGTCCTTCACTGTTCATGTTTCAAAAACTTATTTGTATGTGTCCCAAGGTTTTTTGTGTAGTCTTGCTCTTTTGACTGCTTTGGTAATGAAGCTGGGTCCTGGTATTTGATCAGGGTGACTGGTGTCTGCTGGGTTATCACTGCGGCGAGTAAAATGCAACAAATAAAAAGAGAATCCACAAGAAACGCATCAGGCTGGGGGTGGGTGGGTGGGATGTTGATCCCCTGTCCCTTTATAGAGGAGCTTTGTCTCCCAAGCAGGAACTGTAGGCTTGCTCCTTCATCAAAAGGACAGCAGCATCCACAATTGTGTTAGGGAAGTGATAGGGCACCTTTCTGGCCGTCCCCTTTGGTTTATGGTTCTGTTGTCTCCTAGAGTTTGAGTGTACAGAGAAACTCCATTGGTAATGAATTCTTTGTTGCTCTGCAAATAGCCTCTTTCTAGAGAGCTCCAGTCCCTTTACAAACCAGGTCTTTTCTTCCTTTTAAGAGAAATAACTTGGTGGGAGGGGGGAAGAGGTGAGGAGGGGGAAGAGGATGGGGAGAGAGAGAAAGAGAGTCACTGTATCGTCTGGCCTAACAAAGGCTGAATAACTTAGTAACTGTAGATACTGAATTGAGTTTTTCCACTTAAGTTTTCTTTCTGACATTATTCTGTTGCTTGTAACTTTCCTCAGTAATATTTCACTAATATTCACCTTCTATTTTTGCTAGGATAATTTACTTCCTCCTCCTCTCATCCCATTTTCATGTTGAATTCTGACACTCATAAGCTAAAATTGCATCCTGTTTGGGTGTAGTGAGCAAATATCTCTCTAGTTGTTGTGAATTTAAGCGAGACATGTTCAAAATCATTTCAGTAATCCGAGGATCGTTCAGGCAGAAGGGACCTCATGAGGTAAGCTAGTCCAACCTCCTACTCAAAATGGGGTCAGTATAAGCCTCCTTCACTTCATTAGGGAACTTGCATTAGTGAAGCACGGGTGGGTGAGTCTTTAGCCACCATACTTTGAGATCATGCATTAGCCAGTTTGTACAGAATGAAATTAAGTTGTAAATTTTGCTGGCATGGTATGAATTGGTCACTGTTGGCATCTTGGATATGATCATAAATTTGTTCTGACAACTCTCTCTGCAGTCAGCATGCTGATCTTGTGGGAGCAGCAATTAACATATTTGCAGGGCCTGTTCATTATCTTCCTCCTAACTGCCCTCTTCTTTGTTTATCTTTATAAAAAAAGAACAAGACATGAAATTTTCCTAAGGACCTTTGCACCTTGCATGTTCCTAACTGGAAAGTGAAGTGGAAGGTTCTGACACAACCGTATTGTTGTCAGGCACAGAAGGACAACTCCTAAGCAAGCTGCACACATCTCCTCATCCACTACTATCTGCCTACAACTCCTAAGCAAGCTGCACACATCTCCTCATCCACTTCTATCTGCCTACAACTCCTAAGCAAGCTGCACACATCTCCTCATCCACTTCTACCTGCCTAGCATTCTGAGAGAAAGTCACAAGGGAGAAGAAAAACAATTTTATACACAACATGTGACACCCACCTCGAGCCAAAGGCCTTGTTAATATGATCCTGAGGGATGGGATGGCGCAGCATTAAAGGGAGACGTGTTTTACAGCTACTTCAGTCACTTTGCTCGTATCTTGGTTAGCTTAGGGCATATACACACTGAATCCACAGCAGTGAGTGCTAAAGTCTGACTGACATGACTGCAGCAAACTTCTTCCTTGTGCTTCAGATCGCTTTCATTTATATGGCAGCGTAGCCTAAGATACAGATGTCTTCAAGGACTGCGAGTATGCTGCTAGGAGCACAGAGCTGATACATTGCTAATAGATTGCGTGTCAAGAAGAGGATCTTACTAGAATGGTGTTAAAAACTTTATAGGTTTGAGGGAGGGAAAGGGGAATAGAAAAAGCTTTGGGACTATGAAGCAGCTTCTTCGCAAACCACTTCCGTATTTTTGTGCCAGAGTTGCTTTGCAATGCCACTTTCCATCTCCAGACTCCCTTCAGCATGGAATGTGGAAGCTGTAAGGCAGAAAGAGAGATTTCATATGGTTTTACACCCTTGAATTGGCTGGATCTCCACTGTGCAGTCATCAGTGTCTTTCTTCCTGAGGTAGAGTAAGATGAAAGGCAAGAGAAGCTCTTGCTCTGATATATAAATGAAGAGTTTTTAAAACAAGGAGAAATACCCTCAGCACCAGAATACCATCTCTTCCTTCCCTCATTTGGTGTTTTCCATTTTGAATTAATAAGGCTTTGTGCAACCCAATGTCACTTTGAAACTGGCCCAGACTATGCAGTTAGTTTGGACCAGATTGCCTCTAAAGGTTCCTTCCAACTTAATTATTCTATTATTCTAAACAAAAAACAACAAACAAAAACCCTACCCCAGACCCCTAGTCTTAATCCTATCTAGTAGTGGAAAGTAGATATGTTGTTCTTCTTTTTGCTTTATGTTACTGCAAAAAATTAATGCTTAGGCAAGAATTTTGGATGCCTAGAGAATTCCAAGGACTAAGATGTACAAGGGCACAAGATGTGAATCTAGAAAGCAGTCTAAGTCCAGAGCTTAGGGTCTCTTGAAGTCTGGCATTGTGTTACATCTTGACAAGGACAGGATTCTAGGGAAAGCAGGTTGTTGTTTGAAACGTATGATAGCTGTTGATTCTAGCTCCTCATGCCATTACCATACCGTGCAAAGGATCAGGCAAGCAAACAGGCCACTTGGATTGCAAGTCTGCTGTGTCTTTGCCTCCCTGACGCTTCTTGTGAGATAATATGAGTGTCAAGAGGAAGAAGTAAATCTGTAGCTGTATCTTTGAGTGTGTGGGACCTGAATTATGAGCAGACTTTTGAGCACATTTCTCTAGAATGTACTATTAGTTGTTCTGACAGATGGAGTGTGGCTGGGGGGATGTTCCAGTGGATATAATTAGATTTAATGGGCCACGATGAAGACAAAGGAAATATGGGGAAAATATTGGGGAAAGCTTATTATTTATTCAGTACATTGTAGCATCCTAGAGAACTTAAAGCTTACGTTGGTACTCAAAGAAACAGCAAAGCAGAGAGGTGGGGACGGAAGCAGAATCACTGAGATAATATTATGTGAGTTAGAAAGGCGGGTGCAAAGTACATGTAATAAAAGAAAACTGTCTTTGACTCCCTCTTTTATTGGCTGCTAGAAAGAAGTGGGACTTTATGGGTGTTCAAAAATCATGCTGAGAAGTATTTGAATCCAGTCCTCCAAGCACCTCCAAGGTATCAGCCAGCTAACACTTCCCAGATTACCTCAGCCTGCCTCTACATTGGCATCTTATCTGAAATGAGTAATGCTGAGTTGAAATCAACAGCAACAACAAACAGTCTTAAAAATTGAGATGATTCTCAGCCAGATTGCAGTTGGAGCGTCTGGAAAGTGTTCATCAAGCTTTCCAATTGCTGCCTTTACTACTAACTTGACCACTGTGTCTTCTGCCTTGCTTCTCAACAGGAAAGGTGGTCACTATGTACCCTAAGTATGTGCATCCTATGGTGTTCCTAGAAAGTGTGGTTTGTCTTCCTTACTTTTATTTCCTGCAAGAGTTAAAGGGGAAAAAGGTTCTGGCAACAATATTTTCCATAAACAGAATTTTTCTTTTGCCTAGATCCTGGTTTCAAAACCCCTATATCACATTCTCTTGCATCTAATCCTTGCAGGAAGGAATCATGTGTCTTGAAGGGTGTAACTTCAAAAAGTATATTGGCTCATCGAGAGCAAGGTGTTTCCAGCCATGGGCTGCACTGTAGAAGCAGCACAGTGTACTTCTGGTGTCTACTATTTTTGCTTTGAGATCAGTTTTATTTGTAGGTGTCTAAGTAGAAAATACTTTTTAAAGTACACATCTGGGGTAAGCAGCAGAAGAAATGAGACAAGTGGGGACAAACAGAACTGTGTGTCTCTAATCCCATAAACTACTTGCCTACAATTCTCCATCACTAGGACCTAGTCCTTTCATTTTGGAGGGCAAACATGAGAATGCCACCATGCCAGAACAGTGGTACCTTATATCCACTTTGTACAAATGTGACTGGCTGTGTGAGACAAAGACAAATATAGCCTGAGCCTCTTCTGTGCAGGGTTTTTTCTTCCTACCCTACCAAAGAAAATCTGACCTGGGGAGTGAATAGAGCAGTGCTTTGTGTTTCTATTTCCTTACTTTCTTTTCCTGTAATGCATACTTTAAAGTTTATCTGAACTTCTCTTCTGCTTGTGATCCTCATGCTGATGGATGATGACAGAACCCTGTAAAATATTGCCAAAAAATGTTAATACATGGTACATCATCTATCATCTAGGGTTTGTATGTTCTAAAGTCATTGCCCTTCTTTATTTAAACGTAATGTGAAATCATAGCTTTTTGAGAGCTCTGAAATACTACCCACACCTTTTTCAATATCAAGGGTGTAGCGTGAGTCACTGTTTCATTTAATTCAGCCAGTGACAGCTGTGTTCATGCAGCCTCAACGCAGGCAGAGTAATGTAACACAGTCCCTGAACAAAGCGCATTGTGGAAAGCATCACAGAGAGCCTCTGTAGGGTGACTGGGCAGCTGTCTTGGAGGGCTTTTTTTCGGCAGTGGAAGAAAAGCATCGGTTAAAGGAGAGGGCTTGTTCAGCTTTGTTGCTGCAGCTGGTTGATTTGGTTGAGTAACCAGAGGCTAAAGTCTGGAAAGGAATTACAAATATGAAGCTGTAGGGTGGTGCTCTGTTCAAACCCACTTTGCCTTGAAATTGGTTTTGTTGCACAATGATTTTCCAGAACCACCTGTGTTTCCTTTTAGTCATTGCTACTGGACAAGCGTGGTGCTCTGGAGGTAGTTAGGTTACAAAGACATCTGGGAGGTAAGGGAAAGCAGGGACTACTTGCTGTTCCTTTGCATTTAGGGGAGTCAGTGTTGCTCATAAGCAGGTAGTGCTTGGGCATGACAGTTGTTCAGGCTCGCAGTCTCTTCCTGCAGTGAATAAGATGCTTAAAAGCATTAACTTCAGCCTCACAGAAATTCAGTCATCGTGTCTGAGGCCTTTGGGCCCAAGACTGTTGATGGCTGAGGAGGAAGAGACCAAGTCTATGTCTGTATATGGGACTGAGGCACCTGCAGGTATATCCCAAAGTGTGAGGGCACAAGTGTACATGTAACCTCAGCAGACAAATGGGAGAGGTTTTTACTGCTTTCTGTTAAGGAAATTAGGAGATTCTATGGGATGTTAAGAGGGACAGACAAGACCAAGTTTTCTCAGTCTCTGACTTTGCCTGGTTCTTTCACTCCTACCTGAGATGGCCTCACTGGCTTGGTAGAATGAACGTGGCATTCACATAGCCCTCACTAGCTAAAACATCTAGATCACTGGAGAATCACAGAATCACAGAATCAACCAGGTTGGAAGAGACCTCAGGGATCATCGAGTCCAACCGTTGCCCTGACACCACCCTGTCAACTAGACCATGGTACTAAGTGCCATGTCCAGTCTTTTCTTAAACACATCCAGAGATGGTGACTCCACCACCTCCCTGGGCAGCCCATTCCAATGCCTAATAACCCTTTCCAAAAAGAAATTCTTCCTAATGTCCAACCTGAACCTCCCCTGGCGAAGCTTGAGGCTGTGTCCTCTTGTCCTATCGCTAGTTGCCTGGGAGAAGAGTTCACATTGACTTAGACTGGCCACCGGGGTGGCCCTGGACACAGAAGGTCTCACCTCACTGCTAAAGGAAATATTGAGTTCTTAGGTAATATCCCAAAAGGGCACTAAGGGCTCAAGATAGGTGAGAAATCTTTTGCTAAGGTAAATCCCTTGCAATGTGTATGTGTTATTTATAACCAAGACTTTTTAAACCCCACAAATTGACATATTTGGCTGCCTTGAGGATGATTCTGCTGAAAACACAGATTGTGTGACACAAAGATTTGACTCATCAGATTTATGAATATCAAGTGTAGGACAATGTGCTTTGCTCAGAATTTGTAATAATTCAGCATATGTTATTTTGTCACAGACTTTCATTTGAAAAAAAGGAAATTGCTCTTAAACTGTTAGCACAGAGGGCCCATATATATGGATATTTGAGAATTTATTTTCTTGTACAAGGTTTTTGGCTACCTCTAGGCTCAGAGGTTTTTCCACCTGGTCTAGAGGAAGGTGTCCCTCCCCATGGCAGGGGGGTTGGAACTAGATGATCTTTAAGGTCCTTTCCAACCCAAACCATTCTATGATTCCATGATTATCTCTTTGGGATGCCTGTTTCTATTACAGAGAATTCAGACAGGATATAACTCTATTACTGCTGAACTGTATTACACCTTTTTGTGGACTGTTCCGTGGTGTGAACCAAATGACTGAAGTTAAGCTTGTTTCATTTTATTCCCTTTTTAAGGGAAACTGAATGCTGGCTACTCTTATACTGAGTAAGTGTTAACCTATGGGTTTTAAGGCCGTGTGGCCAAACATTAAAAAATATTCCAGATGACCTTTCCTGCATACAGACCATGCCTGGATTCACTGTCTTCTGTTCTTTTCAGCAGTTTCTGCAGAGCTTTTATATAAACCTTTCCTCCTCTTTTCTCACTCCCAAATAATTCTGAATTTTTCCACTCCACAAATATTCCTCTCCACCTCCACTTTCCTCCCCTCCCCAACTCCCAGTGCTATGGATGGAGCTGAAATTATCTTCGCTATTTTTATTTGCTAACTTGAGTCTGCAGTACATAGCACCTTATTTGACAAAACATCACACTTGTGCACAAGCATCCAGAGTGATACCAGCAGAGATCTGAAAGTAGTGTGTGCTTGCCAACATTTCTATTAATTGTTAAAATCTCTTCCCGTTACTCTCTCCCATCACACATGGTATTTATTAAGAAAAAAATCCTCTGAAGTCTGAAACTCGGAAATAATCCCTTAATTTTACTGCTGGCTTCTTGTGCCAGTTTTAAATGGAGGACAAAGAAAAAAATAGAAAAGAGCACTCTTTTGCAGGTCAAGGTAGGAGCGTCTCTAACTTTAGACCTCAGTCACTTACTTGATTTTCCTCTCCCTAGTTAGATGTAGAAAGTTCTGAGTTCTGGCTCTTGTGCAGTTTTATGGTTCCTTTTTATTGTGTAGCTTTGCAATTCAGAAGGTCTTGTACCCCCTCCTTCTCGCAGCTTTAAGTTTGGTACTGCTGAATGAAATCAGCAGCCCAGGAAGAGGTCGCAATGGCTTTAATGGTAACACTCTCTTCAATTTCCAGACTACTCTGTAGCCGGTCGATCCCTTTGTGAGGAAAGAAATGAAAGTAAAAACACAATAAGCCTAATTTTTTTTAAAGTATCCAAATAAGAAAGCCACAGCATCCAAAGTCTTGTACTAGGCTTTCCAGCAAAACATCTCCTGATTCATAGTGACAAAACTCAGCCCTAATAAAGTGCTGCCACGCAATTAGAGTCATCTCGTGAAGATGAAACTGTTCTGCCCTCTGAGAAACACTGCGTTTATCTCATTAAGGATTCTTGCCACTTTACATTTAATAAAAGGCAAAAGCTTCACCTCTGTTGCAGATGGAAGGTAACTTGAGAGGAACATACACAGTTATGTTGCCAGACAAAGGCTCACCTGCATCCAGAGGGATGTCGGTAGCACTGAGCTGCCAGCACCTGCATTCAATGCAAGGTATTATGTGACTGTGGCTTCCACTAGAGAATTTTAAATATTTTGGCAGGGCTGAAATGATAGCAACTATAATCAAAAGAGGTTGTTTTTCCCCTATCAAGAGTTTTACTTCAGAAATACGTTTTGTGACCATTTTATCTAGAGTATTCCGTCTCCTTTTCACAACATTTTTACTTCCTTTGTGATGAAAGGCATTTAAAAAAACATGCAATATGCTAACGAAAACACTCTGATAGCGTAAAGTGGTGAGCACGGACTTTGATATTAGTCCCTCCACTGAGCAAACTGCTAGTACCCACCCATTTCTTCCTTCTGCATTGTAACCCAAAGCGGGTCTGCACTGACGGTGATTTCACTGCAGGTTTACACTGTGCTGGTACTACATTGCAGCAAAGGACTGGACTTGATCTCTGCTACTAACTCTACAGATACTTGGAGCAAGTCACTAAATCTTGTCTTCGGCTTGTTTGTTTATGAAAGGAAGTAAATCAAACCAAATATGGTTCAGAGTGGTGAAGAGCTCTCACTTTTGATTTGGTAACACCTATTGTAAAGCATGAGCTTGTTCATGCTAGATGCAGGGAGGTGCTGCCTCTGCTTCTAACATGCTGTGGTGCCACATGGGATGTGTGGTTGCCACTGGGAAGTACGGAGGAAAATAAGATCTAGGGTTGAAAATCCATGTAGGTTACTGCTCTGATCTAGAACTGGTTAGTGGCAATGGATATTTTTCCAGTGAGTTATGAGATCTAGACGAGAACTCAGCTGTCCACCATGAGGCTTTTGACCTCTTAAATGAAAAGAGGTAGGCTTAAAATTAGCGTTAGTGTATCTGTGTCTCATAGTATTGGATTTTTATGAACTTCTTATCCTACTGTTCAAATACTCTTAAAAATTTGGTAATGAGTACATGCATAAGATAGCAGATAGTATAGTGCTAAGATTCTTGCTAATGGTGATCATTTGATTCTTTGAACCTACACATTGAACAACGATTAGCCAAGTGTTTGAATATTTCTCCATCTTCCTTTACTGGGAAAAAGGATTAAGAGCATATAGATGGATAAAATTTGTTAATTTTGAGATGATTTCAAGAACGTATATATAGCTTCCTCCTTGTTCCATTTGATCCAGCAAGCTGGGTCTTTGTTTGTTGCTGAAACATGAATTAGACCATAGAGACAATTTCTTGGAGTTTTCAAAATGCCAATAGTATTGCAAACAGGGCAATGCTGTCCTTAAACACCCTGGTAGATATGCAGCCTCTTTCTGAAGATGAGATGTGAAATGTTGCATGAAACCTTGCGTGTATGTGAGCTGGCGGAAAATTATCATCCATCTTCCAGGAGGAAATTGGAGGTGTCTTAACAAGCTTTTTTTTACCATGATTGCAACAATAAAAATAAAAAAAAATCCCCACTAAACTGGTGATATGCTGTGGTTCTTAATCCTCATCTATTTCTTTTCATAAATCCAAGTAATTTTGCAGGAAGAGGCTGGAATATCCCCTGTGGAAGACATTAATTAGGATAATGAATGACATGACAAATACTTGACACACAGAATACTTATGTCTACTACCATTTATTTACTGTCTGACAATTCAGATCATATCCTGTCTTTAGATGGTTTCATTTCCTTCAGGTACTCAATGGATACAAACAATTAGCACTTTGCAACGCCTTTTAGGCCTTTTGGTTACATACTGAGTTAATTGCTAGTTTATTTTGATGGCCACCATGCTGCTATCTTTAGATAAACAAACATGTTTATTTTGAAGTCAGAAGTGGAAGGAAACTCATCCAGTGTTTTTTTTTAACCATACCTATAGTTAGCAAATGCAATGCTTATTCTCAAGTATCAATGCTGGAGAAGAGCCATAGCTGATAACCAAGCTGGTCCTTCTATAACGTCTAGGGGAGTACAAGACCAGCTTTCTGGAAACTTCCAAAGGCACATTTTACCTTGGGTATTTCTCTGGGCTGAGCTGCTCTGAAACCTCTTTCCCTCAATTCCATTCCAGGTGTAAGAGAGGTGGTTCTTTCTCTTATATCTCATCTTCTCTGGCCTCTCTGCATGTTTGGATCCTTCCTGTGCTGCTCCTGCAGCCTTTGTGAGAAAAATCTTATTGTAGCTGTGGTGAAAACAGTAAGTCTTTCATTGTTGTTATACTTGTCTGTCAAGATGAACGTCAGTAAAAATCTGCCCTTTAATTGCTCCTATGCTCCTCTTAACTTACAGGAGTAATATCACAGAATCACAGAATCAACCAGGTTGGAAGAGACCTCAGGGATCATCGACTCCAACCGTTGCCCTGACACCACCCTGTCAACTAGACCATGGCGCTAAGTGCCATGTCCAGGCTTTTCTTAAACACATCCAGAGATGGTGACTCCACCACCTCCCTGGGCAGCCCCTTCCAATGGCTAATGACCCTTTCTGTAAAGAAATTCTTCCTGATGTCCAACCTGAACCTCCTCTGGCGAAGCTTGAGGCTGTGTCCTCTTGTCCTATCGCTAGTTGCCCGGGAGAAGAGGCCAACTCCCACTTCACTACAACCTCCCTTCAGGTAGTTGTAGACTGCACTAAGGTCACCTCAGAGCCTCCTCTTCTCCAGGCTAAACAGCCCCAGCTCCCTCAGCCGTTCCTCGTAGGTCAGACCCTACAGACCCTTCCCCAGCTTGGTCGCCCTCGTCTGGACTCGCTCCAACACCTCAACATCTTTCTTGAAGTGCGGGGCCCAGAACTGAACACAGTACTCAGGATATCGATATCGAGTAAAGGATTTGGCCAGTTTTTCTTCCAAATTGGCTCTCCATAGAAGCATAAATTTTTAAAAGTTCCTTTTCGTGGGTTCTTCATTTCAGTGCATTCTTACAGCAGCTTTAAGGAGACTTTCCAGTTCATAGAAATGCTTGGGTAATAATGGATTTAGAACATCTGTGGCCTAAGAGTAGTGGTTAGTTGTGAATGTGTAGGAGACAGGAGAGGAACGAGCATTAACTTGTGCCATTTTTTAGACAGTGAAGTGAGAGTTTTAGGGAAGTCAGTGGAGGTGGATAAGAATGTAATACTGCACTTATTGATAGGTTGTTCTTTCCAACCTTCAGACGTAGAATAGCGAAACACAGTAAGATTATTTTCATATTTACCAGCGGAGCAGTGAAAGCCAGTGAAAGTCCCTCCTTGCTTTGTATGAAATCGGAGATGAAAGGTTGGGCACGTGTAAGTTGGGAAGGAACTGACTGAAAACAAGAGGCGTAAGTTTTCTAGTTGGTACAAGACCAAACCATGAAGTATGGAGCATCACAAGGATAGGGAAGGTGACATGCTAAAATTAAATAGGCCAGAAAAAATGTCTGGCTTTTATATCCTCACTAGGAACACATTAAGACTGTGCTTCTCTAGGCAAGGGATATCGTTATTTGAATTGCAGACTTCACTGATCATGATTTTTGGGGCCTTGATCTGGCAGCAGGAGTTTCATTTCCTAACAGTCTGTTACTCCAGGTATGCTTAATTTGAGATAGAATAAAAGTGTAGTTGTACCCTATAATAAAACTTTGTTTTCAATGTAATTTCTTAGTTCCTAAAACCAGAATGTGTTGCTTATACATAAAATTTTTGGTTCAGCCTTCTTGTAAAAATGGCATGGAAACTTGGTAGCTGCTACATCGTCTTGATAATAGGTCTTATATCTCAGTAGACTTCAGCAAATTTTTATTAGCATGCAAAATGTCATTAATATTCCACATTTCCACAGAAAGCATAATGACGTCCAGTATATAGATACACATTCAGAGCTCATTGGCTGTAACTTCTCCAGTGCATATAATGTGTTTACATACAAGAACAAACTGCAGTTTTGAAGAGTGACTCTTACTGTGAGCAGTAAGAGTTTGAAAGACAATTAAAGTAGTTACATGAAGCACTACATGTGACCCAAGGGAACGAGAGTATCTCAGGGCCAGGTTTGGGGAATGTATCAGCTATAGCAGGACAATTACCTTTAAAAAATGACTATTTAGAGTGTTCTCATTGACTGCTATGGCATATTCTAGATTGATGGAGTGAGCCCGAAATATTTTTGTTTTGCTATAATTGTACACCATTATTTAAGTAACCTCTGCAGTCTGACTTGTATTTCAGTGGGATAGTTTAAGTATCTGATGTATAATAGATGTTTAAATCTGTAGATGTGTTTAAATATAAAAACCAGTCTCCAGAGACATTTTTTCCCTTTTTCTTTAGTTTCTTGCCATGCCCCCCTCCTTTTTTTTTTTTTTTTTTTAAATTATTTGAGCCAGTTTCTCTGGCACGGCCCAGATCTCGTCTGTCAACAAATACGAAAGCAACAGAGGAATTGTTGACAGCTCTGTGATTCTCTGCTTGGCTGGAGACTGTCCTTGTCACAGAACAGGCCAACTTCAAGACTTCTCTAAAACTGTTTGTCCAAAATAGACATTAAAAACATTTGATGGGGACCGGTCCAGTCTTCCCACCATCCCCATCTGTTCATGCTTACCATATTCCAAGTCCAAACATACAGTAAATCAATCCCAAAGGACCTATACAGTCAAACCAGCAAACCTTGGGAGTACCTGGATGGCTCTTCTGATAATGCCTTGTTCAGTCACTGCTTTATGACTATTTTACTTTACTTTTTTTTTCCTTTTAACATTTCTGGCCATATGTGTTTTTTTTAGCTTAAGCTCTAAGGTACATTTTAAATGACTAGCCACAATTGCTATGCTTGGGTCATGTCTTGGTTTAGTCATTAAGAGAAAATAAATTTCTTAATAATTTATTCAATAATATTAAGTAATTTATATCTTTTTGTAAGTGCTAGAATCCATGCCCTTAACCCTTTTCCATTCAATATACCAGTTTCTACTAGCTTTTAAAGTCACTTATTTATTGAGACTACACCTTGATGACAAGCGTTGCGTGCTGTTCTTTCCTGTACTGAGGCCATCGGAAGGGGCAGTCCCATGGCTGAAGGCATAGTCTAGAAATCCAACACAAACACCACTTCCCAGAAATTAACTTTCAGATTTTGTACAAGTCATCTGATGTCTTCTCATAGAATCACAGAATCAACCAGGTTGGAAGAGACCTCAGGGATCATCGAGTCCAACCATTCTCACCTGTTTCTCACCCCCAGGTTTAACAAAAAAACCCAAACCAAACAAACAAAAAAAGAATAGTGAGGGATTTAGTTGCCTGCTTCTTTCATTTATCTGACGTGCAATTTTCATGCATGGGTATTTATAAAGAGCAAGATTTCTGATAGCTTGGGTGCCTAGCTGGAGACTGTCGAGGGGAGTTGGTTTTGGAAAAGCTGAATGATCAACCTCGTTATAAAGTGTTGCAGATTAAGCATGTAAAATGGGTCATTTCTGAATTTTTTTCCAAGATACATTGAGATAGTTCTGTGGAGGCTATTAAAGAGTAATTGCAAAGTATCGTTATTTACGTCCTTAGGCTGGCTTTGTACAGACTATATTATAACCATGCTCATGTCTGGCTTATATTACCTTTAATAAAAGAACACAGGTCCTCAGGCTGTAGAAATGGAAACCCATATATTATGCTTAACACTCATATTTTAGAGTTATTTTGTTATATATGAAATTGCGTAGCATATAAGACCACATGCAGGGAAATGATTTGTCGACAGTATTATTGCCAAACAGCGCTGGTTTCATGTGGGGTATAGGGGAGATATGATACCATACACTAGAAATTCTCTGTTCAGTGTTTTACTTACAGTCCCTTAGCAATTCTGGCTTTGGCATCCTGTCCCCTAAATGCCCTATCTTAATTAGATTGCACTTTTGGTAATTAGTTATCCTAATGCAATATAGTCAGTCCTCTCTGCAGTTTTCTTTTGATGCCTAGGGACACATCGTGTCGAAACCTGATGAGTGCTATAAGCTTATGTATGCAAAAGATTATTTAGAGTCAAGCTCACTCCTCTACACCGACATAGTGAAGAAAGGAAGCACTAGTACAATAATCTTTTTGACATCCCCAGCAGGAAGCTCAACTTGTTCTTCTTCCATTATAAGGTTAATGTCTTCCAATACTATGAACCATAGACGTTTACCTACAGCCACTGAGCATGGCAAGTGTTTTCCATTTCCATCTTTCATTTGTTCTGGTGGATCATCAACATCTGTGGATGTATCAGCCGTGTGCACTGATCACGAAATAGCAGCTGGAGTAGAAAAGAGCAACAATTTTTTTAGATTTCTTTTTCTTTGCACCCAAAAATTGTAGCTTTGACTTGACCAAATTAGTTTTCCAAATCTGTTTATTTTGCTGAACTGCTTAGAAAAGCAAAAGGGGATTAGAATATTTTGTTTGATGCTTCTTTCAGTGACGTTTTCCAAACTGATAACACCTAATGTATCTAAGTATATTTCGCTGTGAATAACGTGTTGAAAACAATCAACTTTCTTTGATGAAACCGGGGGTTTGTTTTTTTTTTAAATTTCTTTGCTCACTGGGGAACTTCCCGCACCCCATAAAAGGCTGGAAAAGTCTAATTACCCTAAAGAGAACTGAAGTGCTAAGTCCATCCCTTAAATATGTTAAATTGCTCTGTATCATTATTTCACAGAATCACAGAATCAACCAGGTTGGAAGAGACCTCAGGGATCATCAAGTCCAACCGTTGCCCTGACACCACCCTGTCAACTAGACCATGGCACTAAGTGCCATGTCCAGTCTTTTCTTAAACACCTCCAGAGATGGTGACTCCACCACCTCCCTGGGGAATTTCAGTTGCTTCTTATTTTATTATGCTCCTTGAGTATTTATCTAACTTGAAAGCACTATACAAAGCTTAGTAAGATATTTCTATACATGATTTCTAATGACATTGAAATAAAAACCCGAAGGATTTCTATCTCATAGAAAACTATAGGATATTTTGTAGGTTGGTGAAAGTGGGAAATTTGGAATAGCTGTGAGGTAAAAATTCTCAAGTCATCCAATTTAGAAATGTTTCAGCAGTTCCAATTAAAATTCTCAAAGACTGATTCCTTTGAGATTACACGATGCTTTGTGGTAACTTATTACAGTACATTTTCACATGAGCATGAATTTTAAAAAAAAAGAAAATAGTTGAGAAATGCAGGTTCTTCTGGACCTCCATCCAGATGGAACGTCCATCCCATGGGATGCATCTCCCGTAACACTCCCGTCCCTTGGGCATAGTGAGTTATATGGATGGCCGCAAGGGACATGACACAGGGACAGTCTGAGGGTGTGCTGCACTTGGGGCATGGTGATCAGGGCCATTAGCAGGTAAATGCAGGGCAGCTGCCCCAGGCTGCCCACAGCTGTGTTTTATATCATCAAGATCACTATAAAAGGGAGGGCTGGCTGGGGAGAGGCGGGGTTGGTTTTGTTCTCCTCTCTTCTAGCCTCCCTTTTCCTCGTTCTCAATGACTGGAGTTCCTGGAACAACCTGCTGCAACTCTAGCTAAGTACACTTTTGTGTGTTTTGTGTTATCATTGATATTGGTTTCTTGATTTTATTAAATCTGTTTAATTTTAACCCACGAGTCTCCCTCTTTTTCCCAATTTCCTTCCTCGGTTGGGAAAGGGACATTGGGTGAGAGAAAAACTGTTATTGTTTAGCCCAGGTGCGGACTGAATGAAGACAACCGGATAAATTGATATATTCTGGGTTGAAGAGGTACAAACCACAATATTTCATTTTCTTCATGTAAAATCAGTTTTTTCTTATTGAAAAACTGTTGATATTTTTTCCCCAAAAAAAATCTGCACGTTCTGTCAAGAAGTTGTTCTAATAGAAAATTCCTCACTGGTTCTAATTAAGTAATCTAAATATAAAATGTAATGGACACATTAAATGAAGTTTTTAATGTTTGGGGAGCCTTTGCCAGATCTAGAAAGCGTGCTCCATTTTAGTGCAGAGATAGTGCTACAACTCGTAATACACCTAAAATGGGAATGAACTAAAATGAACTCATTACAACATTGTTTATGGCAGGCAGAAAAGAGCAAACCACAAGTATGTCAGTCAAAATATTTTGTTTTGTTAGTTCTTTTGTGTCATGTTAAGGAAAATGAGAACAAAGAAGAAAAGACCAGTTGGACATGTTGGATGACCATGAGCCAGTGATGTTGGACAGCAGGATGACCATGAGCCAGCAGTGTGCCCTTGTGGCCAAGAAGGCCAATGGCATCCTGGGGTGTATCAGAAGGGATGTGGTTAGCAGGTCGAGAGAGGTTCTCCTCCCCCTCTACTCTGCCCTGGTGAGGCTGCATCTGGAATATTGTGTCCAGTTCTGGGCCCCTCAGTTCAAGAAGGACAGGGAACTGCTAGAGAGAGTCCAGCGCAGAGCCACGAAGATGATTAAGGGGGTGGAACATCTCCCTTCTGAGGAGAGGCTGAGGGAGCTGGGTCTCTTTAGCTTGGAGAAGAGGAGACTGAGGGGTGACCTCATTAATGTTTATAAATATGTAAAGGGCAAGTGTCATGAGGATGGAGCCAGGCTCTTCTCAGTGACATCCACTGACAGGACAAGGGGCAATGGGTGCAAGCTGGAACACAGGAGGTTCCACATAAATATGAGGAAAAACTTCTTTACGGTGAGGGTGACTGAACACTGGCACAGGCTGCCCAGAGAGGTGGTGGAGTCTCCTTCTCTGGAGACATTCAAAACCCGCCTGGACGCGTTCCTGTGTGATATGGTCTAGGCAATCCTGCTCCGGCAGGGGGATTGGACTAGATGATCTTTCGAGGTCCCTTCCAATCCCTAACATTCTGTGATTCTATGTTGCCCAGCTCCCTTTTCTATGGAAAGCCCACCAAAGGCATGGAAGACAGAAAATGGTTTTCCTCTAAGCTGCAGTTAAAATGCCACCAGGTTGAGCTCTCAGCTCTGGGAAGAGACTCCTCCAGTTTACCTGCAAATTTCTAGCCTCAGTTTGCCTCCGCACAAAATGGGGGCAAACACATCCCTTGGCATCCTCTGGATGTGGATGTGCACCGAGGGTTTTAAGGCAGTCTTCCTCATCTTCACAGTATGCAACACAGTTGCTCAAGGTTGAAATAACTGTCCACGTGGGTATTTTAGGTGGGCATTTTTATCATGGGTGATATTCTTCCATGGATTTTTCATTCAATGACTCTCTTGTTTAGGGATATTTTCTCTTACAGATTTTAAAGGCAGTGAAGCCTGGGATGGGACATTTAGTCTGTGAAGCCAACGAGGGGATTAGTCTGAGTTACTGCATTCAAGTAGCCGATACAGTTATTTAGTACAATTTTACTGCATTTAAAGGTTGTTACACAACATGCAAGAAACCGTTTGCTGTACATTTCACCTTCATTTTGTAGGAAAAATATGGGTTTGGCACAGCTCCATTGCAACATGGGTCCAGTGGATCCTTTTTGCCCTTTGTACTGTAAAGAAGGGATGACCATTGTGCATTGCAAGAATCTGCTCTCTTTCACCAGGATGAAATTTCATTTTACAAGCTCTCTACCTGCACACAAAAAATGGGGAGGTTTCTTCAGGCAATCTTTCATCCTCTTAAGCAACAAATAAGTTCCCAAATTTTGGACAGGGCTAAAAGAACCAAAATTGAGCTCCATACCAAAGATTAAGTGCCCAAAGGGATGGGGACTAGTTTCACTTAAAGCCTTGACTGGAAATACTGATGCTTAACAGAACTAGTATTGACTGTTAACAGAACTAATCAAATCTTTGGCATTTACACCATTTTAGGCTTAGGAGGAAGAGTCTTTCTTATTTCCTAGCGCTTTCAGATTTGCTCAAAAACTTGTAAGAAAATTATTATCGGCTTAGTCTCCTAAATGAATAGAGGCTTAGAGAGGAAGACACGTAAATCAATTCAGCCTTCTCTCTACCAACACTGTGATCTTTTTAATTACAGCCACAGTATGTTTTATAAATATTTGTTTACAGCTTCCTGCATGAAAGCACAGGGAAAATATGGAAAGAAATTTGTATAATTACGGTTTAATGATCTGCATTTTAATTGAGATTTTACCAAATAATTTTGTAGGAAGTCAGGAATGCTCCAGTAATGCTGGTGTGTGGTTAGGCACTTGGGGTTTTAATTCTTCTACTTTGTTATATTAGCACAGATAAGGGCATGAAGACAGGGGTGTTAAAATATTTTTTCAATGTTAGGATTTTTCTTTTCCTCACTCATATCCCGGGCAACTAGCGATAGGACAAGAGGACACAGCCTCAAGCTTCGCCAGGGGAGGTTCATGTTGGACATTAGGAAGAATTTCTTTTCACAGAGGGTCATTAGCCATTGGAAGGGGCTGCCCAGGGAGGTGGTGGAGTCACCATCTCTGGAGGGGTTTAAGAAAAGACTGGATATGGCACTTAGTGCCATGGTCTAGTTGCCATGGTGGTGTCAGGGCAATGGTTGGACTTGATGATCCCAGAGGTTTCTTCCAACCTGATTGATTCTGTAATTCTGTATATTTGCAGTACTCTAGAAAAACATGTCGTCTTTTCTTATGTCTGGCTTCTTCTGATCAGTCAAAGTATTTTGAAGAAGCACGTTAATTAAAGTTAATAGTGAGGTCTTACACACGCTTGCAAAGCACTTAGCTGTGCTGCTGTTACTCTCTGAGATGCCCTCTCCCTAATTCTTCCCTGAAAACAAAACCACACTTTCTTTGTTTTGCATTTGCCTAGTCCTTTGGTTTCTGCCCTATTTTCCCAACTAATGCTTACTTGACAGATACTATCACTTACTGAATAGAGAGTTAAGAATGAGGTAGTAGAGGAAGTTGCCAGAACTGCTCCTAAGATATATTTTTGCATAATTTATGATAGTGTGACAGTTGCCACGTTGGCTAAGCAAGCAGGAATTGAACCAAGATCTCTAATGGCCTGTGATACTACTATTTCATCCTTATTTGGAGCTGTAACAGACTCTTCTCCCCTGTCACTTTGGTCCAAAGGGCAAACATACACCCAGTAATGCTAAAATTAACGCGCTTCCCATTAAATGGTGTTGGGAGACTAATTTCCAGAGGGTTTTACTGCATTTCCTAGGACGCCAAAGTGTTGACGATCACAAAGTCTGGCTACCAGTCTCCTCCCCTTCGTTTATCCCTGGTAACTTTGATACCATTAGCAAATCTTAACCAAACTTGCCAGAAGCATGGAACTTTTTTGTGAGAACAAACTGGGTGGGAGAGAGAGACCCAAGCTTGTGTCACTCTGGGAGAGGAGGTGACCTTGTTCTGTGTTAGTCACATCTATGCAGGTTCTCACACTTCAGATGCAGATCTGCTGGAAATCAGGTCGTGTTATGTGAGGTATTGACAAGGTGGTTACCAGTCTGTGTTTTGCTGCTTTTATTATAGATCTTTTTTGTGTGTGTGTCCGTATTTCAGGTCAAACACTGAGAAAAATACCAAATGAATGCAGCTTACTGTTTTCAAAGTGGTCCTCTGTAGTAGCTCTTGTTTCCCTACTCCTATGTTCATGGGGCTAGGGTTGTCAACTTAAAAGTATTTCTTTTGTGATTCTTCTTTGCTGCCAACTGCTCAGGCCCACTTAACAACTGCTAAATACACGTTTTGTGATTTCTCAATTATTACAGGTGCTGGGATATTTTTTTTTTAGTGTAATAACAGTAAATCAGAATGTTCTCAGCAAGTGCACCAAATAAAAATGCAGCTTTTCCCACTGACAAAGATAAAACCATTTGAATAGCATTCTGTGATGTCGTGACTGAATGGGTAGATGGAGGGAGACCAGTGGATGTAGTCTACCTTGACCTTAGCAAGGCGTTTGGCACAGTTTCCCATGACATCCTCGTCAGCAAACTCAGGAAGTGTGAGGTAGAAGAACAGACAGTGAGATGGATTAAGAACTGGCTACACAACAGAGCCCAAAGGGTGGTAATCAATGGTGCCAAGTCCAGCTGGAGACCTCTAACTAGTGGAGTCCCCCAAGGGTCAGTGCTGGGTCCAGTCCTGTTCAACATCTTCATCAATGACCTTGAAGAAGGGACAGAGTGTCTTCTCAGCAAGTTTGATGATGATACAAAGTTGGGAGGTTTGGCTGATACACCTGAAGGCTGTGCGGCCATTCGGCGTGATTTGGACAGACTGGAGAGCTGGGCAAAGAGGAACCTCATGAGGTTCAACAAGAATAAGTGCAGAGTCCTGCACCTGGGAAGGAGTAATAAAATGCACCAGTACAGGTTAAGAGGCGATCTGCTGGAGAGCAGCTCCGTGGAGAAGGACCTTGGAGCCCTGGTGGACAACAAGTTATCCATGGGACAGCAATGTGCCCTTGTGGCCAAGAAGGCCAATGGTGTCCTGGGGTGCATTAAGAAGAGTGTGTCCAGCAGGTCGAGGGAGGTCCTCCTCGCCCTCTACTCTACTCTGGTGAGACCTCACCTGGAGTATTGCGTTCAGTTCTGGGCTCCCCAGTTCAAGAGGGACAGAGATCTACTGGAGAGAGTCCAACGGAGGGCTATGAGGATGATGAAGGGACTGGAACACCTGCCTTAGGAGGAAAGGTTGAGAGACCTGGGACTTTTTAGTCTGGAGAAGACTGAGAGGGGATCTGATTAATGTGTATAAATAGATGAGGGCTGGGTGTCAAGAGGAAAGGGGCAACCTCTTTTCACTTGTGCCCTGCGATAGGACAAGGGGCAATGGATGCAAGCTAGAGCACAGGAAGTTCAACCTCAACGTGAGGAAGAACTTCTTTACCGTAAGGGTTACAGAGCACTGGAACAGGCTCCCCAGAGAGGCTGTGGAGTCTCCTTCTCTGGAGACTTTCAAGACCAGTCTGGATGCGTTCCTGTGTAACCTGCCCTAGACTGGGCCTGCTCTGGCAGCGGGGTTGGACTCGATGATCTCCAGAGGTCCTTTCCAACTCCTAACATTCTATGATTCTATGAATATATCCTCCTGTGTAAGGTCATTTTCCAGATGTGCAGAAGGATTGCTACCCTTTTGAATTCAAAAGATCCCAGCTGGGCACAAGAGTCACTGGGAATGGATTGAAAACTGTGTTCGAAATTTATTCTTGTAGAGTTAAGGTTGTAATGTAACTTTTTATGTCCTGCTTTTAGTTCTCTCAGAAACCTTTTCCTCTTCAGCCTTTCACTGTCCAGCCTTGCCTCTTCTCTTGCGAACTCTCATCCATTTAAAATAGCAATCTTAGTCTATGGAGCCATAAACTGGAAATTAGGGTATTGTCACTTCTGGGCATTGAGGTTTGCAATGTGTGAATATTCACTGAGCTCTACCAGAGAAGACTCTCTATTTGAGTGCAGACTTGAGTAGCTAGCGTGTACCGTTCCCATTAAACACTAGACTTGGAAGAACCACCTGTGTCACATAAAGTACACGATGAGCAGAAAGCTCATTTCTCTGCAGGTACTTTTCCAGCTGTGTGCGTGTGTAGAAATAGGTTATGTGCTTAAATTATGCATAGAAGTCATCCATAAATAACCTTCTCATTTGGTTAAGAAAGATCCCTCATGCAATATGCACGTCTCTCTTTTGCATATAGCTTTTGTAATCCATGTCTTGGATATTATCCTATGCTTTATTTTACGGGGTATCTTTCAGGCTAAATATCTTTTTACTTTATTATCTTTCTCTTGCTTTACCTTTTTTGTACGGTAAGTTTTCTCTCCCAGGCACAATGTACGACTGTCTCTAGGTAGATTGTAGCTGAGAGTCTCTGGCTTTCACTTCTTATGTTTACCTTTGTTTCCCATTTTCAGTTAACATATTCTGTACTTTGTCATATGCTAAGCAGCCAGCCTGATGGAAAATATACAATCACCAAACAAACTGGTACTTAAAAACAGGAAAATCACTGCTGTAACTAATTATCTGTACTCTCATTTAACCCTGTCTGATGTTCTATTAGTTTTTGATCCAAGCTTCCAGCAAGCGCCTATGCACCCCAGGAAATGGTTAGTAGCGAACAATACTGTGTTCTTTTCCACAAGGAAAATACAATCTCATCACTGCAAAACAGTATTGCTTGCTATTGGTGTTCCATCTAGGCTGATAAAAAGAATGCTCAGTTGCATTAGACAAAGTTCAGTGTCATGAAGGGTCTAAGCCCAGTACCTTAGAAAGGCATTTTGCAAAGGACAGGCTAGTCCATAATATATATTTTTTGCCTTTCTTTATATCAACCTACTGACCAGTGGTGGAAAAAAGATAATGGATTAGAGGGAACATCATTGTGGTATCCTAAAGATAACTCATAGCAGATCAAATTTAAATACAACAAGTTGAACTGTTCTTCCTGTACTGAAATCAGCAGCAAAGTTTCCAGTGGGATCAGGGGCAAAGCAGCTGGAGTTGCTTAATGCAAGCTGTAATTCTCAGGAAAAGAGAGAGCTCAGCCTATGACATTCTCCCATGGCTGAATATAGGGGAACTAAGCCTTTCTGTCTCGTTTGTACTATTGCAAAGTTGTGGAATCCTCAGAGTATGAAAGGACAGATCTGAGTGTGAAAGTGCATTATATTTTCTGAGCAAAGGATGTTAGTTTTATGAATCTAAATATAGAGTGTGGACAGCCTGCATAATGGTCACAAACTCCTAAACTCAGTGTGAGAGAATTATAATTACCATGAGTGTAAAATTGCTGTTTATGTGATGTCAAGAGAGTCCTGACCCGCAGCAGAAAGAAAGGAAGCCAGCATTTTCAGAAAGTCTTGTTATTCACTGCTGGGAGCTCCTAACGTAGGCAGAAGGATGTGTCCTGACTTGTGAGAATGGATTTCCTAAACAGAAGGTAGATATGTATAGAAAACGAGATGATGAGAACATGCAACTTCTTTTGAGGATCCAGGATTCAAAGGATTAGCTGCAGAAACTGAATGTAAATAAACCCCACTCCACTCCAAAATTGTCTTTATACAGAAAGCCAGATTGTATTCCAGAGCCCTTTAGACTTTTTCTCTGACTTTTTTCCTTGACATGCGTTTGCTGACACCAGGAAGCATGGAGCAAATTCATCTTATTCTTTTCCTCCTCTTCTTCAGAGCGAGAATTAGTCTGCATGAAATTTTGTTCTTTTATGTTGCCTCCTTCATCTCCTTGGATGTTATTAGTAAAGCTTGGGTAGGTTGCTTGAGAGAGTTTTGTGGGGAGGCGTTGGCCTTTTGATTGCAAAGATTGCACAGCTGCCAGTAAAGAAGGTAGATGTGCTGTAACTTTGCATGCTTCTCACCCAGGGAAAACATCCAGATGGCTGTAAAATCAGAAGAGATGAGCGTGAGAAACTCCCTTTCAGTCTAGGGGGAGGGTGGTTACTTCACACTCTAGTGGTCTTCCCTTTCAGGCTGCCAACAGCTATTTCTCTTCCATTGACAAGAGAGAGAAACCAGGACTGCCTCTACACTTATTGCTGTCCCCATTCATTTGTTCATACTGTGGGGAATCAAGCGAGAAGCTCTTGTCCCTCCCATTAAATGCAGAATTTGTCTGCCTGAGGCTGAGCAGGGTGACGTTGCATTGAACATACCCCACTGCACTGATCCAGTGCACTCAGGGAGGGCTGTTGCATCTTGTGGCTTTGAAATAAAGGTTTTGTTCCCTCTCTACTGCTAGGGGATTTTTCCAAATCCAACAGCATGGCTTGCTAGTCATGGGTGTGGTGCGAGTTGCTAGTTAGGGAACAGTTAGAGAGAATTATTTACCTAGAGGGAAACTCATTTAAAAATCCTTCTAAACAAAAAAAGCTGTGTCTGTTCTCTAGCCCTTTTTTTTTTCCCCCCTTTGGTCATAAAATAGAAAAATAATGATGAAAGTCTAAAGGGGAAATGTCGAGATGGTGAAGAAAAAAATTTGATGGCCCTAATGAGTCATAGCACTACTTTGCTTACCATCTTTTCCAGTTTCTTATTAGCAGCCAAAAGGACATCCACACAGGAACATTTCCTCACACTGGCTTACAGCAGAGCTGCGGGTTCAGCTGTTTATGATCCCCCAGCCAGACATCTCTGCCTTTGTATAAGTGACTCCTCAGGATGCTGTTGCAATGGTTGGATGTTTTGGCCATTTCCAAAAATAATCCCCTGTGAACGTCCCTGAGTTTTTAAATGAATCATTTCTGACTCTGAATCACTGAGATGCGCTACCAGGGGAAAACAATAGCCCCAATCAGTTGTAGTTAAATTTACGACTGAAAAGCTATAAACCCAAGGCTTGGAGAAACAGGATTCTAATTTGGTGAAATGCTCCAAACCCAAGATGGAGAGCGAGGACAACAGCTGCCTCTGAGCAGCTTCTGGTCAAGCTGCACAAGCTGCTGTCTGTGGTTCAGGGTGTTGAACTGCAAAGCTGTCCTGTGCTGCTTTTAGGAGATGCAAGTCTTCAGCCTCCTCTTCCTCTTTCTTTTTGCTGTTTGGCAGAGCACAGATGGGACACGCATCTCCTGGGAAGCATTCAGATCTTATTTAATTGCCAGCACGTGCAACCAGTAACGACACTGATGGCCATGACTTGGATGTGTATTTCAGGCAGGGTCTAATGTGGCATCACCCGCTAGCATTGCCTGGCATAGCTGCAGCAGGTAATTTGCCTTGATTAAGGCAAATCAGAAATTAATCTCCAAAAGAAGATTCTTTTGCACTTGAGTTGGTAACATCAGCCACAACCTCCTAGTGTCTGTTTTAATGAGATTGTTGGCGACTTCAAATGGACAAATACAATAAAATAGCTCTCTTGGATACAGAAATTGGTATGGTTTATGCCAAAGAAGCTCGATAGGCCCCAAGGCCATGGCAGACCATTTGAATTTCTGCTACACACTCCTATGCTTCAGCTTCATCAGTGAACTGCAGGTAAAGGCAGGGAAGTGTCATCCTTATTAATTACCAGTTTATATGTCTACGTGTTTTTCTCAGGAGGAAAACATTATGGTATATTTGCTATAGAGCACAGAGCGAGGATATAAATAATCATAGAATCATTTTGGTTGGAAAAGGACCTTGAAGATCAATCCTTTTTATCCCCTCTTCTTTACATCACAAAAAAATATGCTTCCACATTAATTGTCCATTTTCTCTTCCTAATGCTTTTTTATCTCCTCCTAGCCATAGTGGGACTATCTACCCTGTTCCTAACTCTTTTATTAACCAGCTACGTTTTTGTACACTATTACATACAGGTTGTTTTGGGGTCTTTTCCAGCACTGTAGTTCTGTAGGATGGGATTTTTTTCTGTCCTGATATTCTGTAGACCTTCTTAAAATGCATGTCAGATGTGCCCCTAAATGGCATCTTCTCATTTTTTTTAAGGTGCACAGAATGTTAAGTGTAGGCATTTGTCTGTAAGCATATTTTATAAATACATTACTGTGCTCGAAGAAATGTTTTTTCTTCCACAATTACACATTTTTCATATGTGGTATGACATTTAATTTTGAGGACTGGAGGGCTCGGTGTGTTAATACCTGTTGGTGGGTGCTAGTAAACTCTTGGGAATGTGCAATCAGAAAAGACCAAAGCTTTTAATACGCTCCATATAAATATGTGGTTACTGAAATAGATGGGATTTAGTTGAATGTGCAATTACTACTTGATTGAATGACATATCTGATGGTAGTCTTTAATTAAATGTTAACAAACCTGGAAAGTAACCTATGAAATGAGGTTAGGACAGCTGAACTGGTTTTGACAAAATCAGATGTAATGTTAGATTTAGGCAAAAGTTTTCACCTGTGTTGTTTACTAGCTGAAAAGTCAATTTCTGCATGACCTAAACAATCTCCCAGTGGGGAATTAAGTTCAGAAGAAAGCTTCCTTTGGGAAAACTGAGGACCTTATCATAACATTCTTCTTCATATTTCATGCAGCATTTTCAAAGTGAAAACATTTTCTCTTTCCAAATCCACATTTTAGATGATGATAAAATTAAAAGTTAGGAAAGAGATAACCAATGCCAACAGAAAAATGTAACTTTAAATTCTAAAAAATGTTTAACCTAGTGGAAATTTGGAGGAGGAAATATTACAGTTCAGAGCACCTCATCCAAATTAGGTTGTGTTTGTTGCTGGCTGGTTTATGGTTTCAGTCACTAATTCCAAATAATCAATTATTTCTGTAGTTCCATCTTTCCAAGTGCTATGCTGAAAAATAGTTTAAAAGTTTTGAGACTTTCATTAATTATTCCTACAGCTATGGACTTTTGCCTTCATACAGAACTTGTGAAATAGCAGAGGGAAAGCTGTCTGTCTTGCTTTTGTGTCTGAGACTAGAAGGATGAGGCTAAGAAACTCATGAGATGACCTATTTTACTAGGCACAGAGAACTTGTCAAAGTTGGCCAAAAGAAAAAAAAAAGCTGCAAGACCTTCAGAGAAGTATTCAAACGGCCTCACCCTGCTATAACTGATTCCTGAGCTTCCCACCTTTTGAGATTCTGCCAACCTTTGATGAACTTGTTTCATTTAAGCAAAAATAACCTCCTCCCCTCCACTCCTTCCAACAGGAATCAAATGTGGGGAAGAATACAAATGGTTGGCATTTATTCTTTTGGCTGGGAGTTCAAATTAATTCTTCCATGTGTTTTATCGTATTCCTCATGAAAAGAAATGCCATTTTAGAAAAGTGTTCTTGATTCTAAAATAATATAAAATTTGCTATAATACCAAGTCTTTCTTTAATCTTCTATTTGTGTTTTTGTCCTAGTAAATACACTGTTTTGGCCACCTTAATAAAGAGTGAGGGGAAAAAAAAAAATCTATAACAGGAATTCATCATAAAATTTCCTTGTCAATCTAGTTAGAAATTAGCTGTCAGCCTTAAAAAAAAAAAAAAAAAGATAAAAAACCCCAACATGCATTCATGCTAGCACAAAACAATACAAAAACTCTAGAAGACCTTATCTGGGACCTTGCTGCTTATCATTCTGGCTGTGAATTTGTCGAAGTGAAAAGCATTTTGACATTTCGTGGTAGTGGCTGTGCCTACATAGTCCTGTAAAGACGTCCCCAGCAGCAAGTTTAAGGCCAAATGCCTCAACTGTCTGCATGCTGTAAAAATTCTGGGAACTGCCGTGCAAGCACATCACCTGACATGCTGGGAGTCCACAGAGGATGTTTGTAAGTGCACCTGACCCCTGTTGTGCTGACAATAGGAGCAGGTATGAACAACATGGCTGACACTTGCTCAAGCTTCGCCAGGGGAGGTTCATGTTGGACATCAGGAAGAATTTCTTTTCAGAAAGGGTCATTAGCCATTGGAATGGGCTGCCCAGGGAGGTGGTGGAGTCACCATCTCTGGATGTGTTTAAGAAAAGACTGGACATGGCACTTAGTGCCCTGGTCTAGTTGACAGGGTGGTGTAAGGGCAACGGTTGGACTCGATGATCCCTGAGGTCTCTTCCAACCTGGTTGATTCTGTGATTCTGTGAAAGGCCACTACTTCTCCCTCCCAGGGATGTGCACCCCTAGAGCACTGTACTGACCATGCCCCTTGAGAACCTTGGGCCTTACCACCCTTTGCCTTACTGGGCAACCCCTAGGGCTGTGGCAACCCCAGGCGTTCTGCTAGACCCATGCCTTTTGCAGGCACCTTTCCAGTTGTTCTTAGACCATTTGTCTTTGGGAATGTAATCTGAACAAAAGTTATGTGGTCCTCATGTTCTGGGCCACATTTTCCAAACTAATTTAACTCACAGTAAGCATTTAGGCGCTGGGCTAAGAGGCTGGATTTTTAAAAGAGCTCAAGAAGTTGGATCATGTAGGTGCTCAAAATTCCACCACTATAGCAGGAAGATGTTGAGAGTTCTCTAGTTTTCAAAACAAGCACCCAAACAAAAAAAAAGAAGTTCTTTGTCTTGGTAAGGGAAGAGATAATTTGAAAAATCCTCCTATATTTGCAGACACTAATTCCTGGAAATGGTACTGCAAATACTCATGGATCAATTGTCGAATATCACAGAATATACTTGCTGAAAATCCAGTTCTTCCTATCACTAATAGAGAATCGCAAGAGTCCTGTGTATTCTGGTAGCAAAGAAAGTTTATATGCCTTTGTTGCCAAGTTTCCTGTATTTTATTTTTCAGAATTTAAATCAAATTTGTTTTGCCATCCAAAAAAGATGTTCAGGTCAGTGCATTTTCACTTCTAGTTTAATTGGAGGGCAGTGTATCTGGCTCGGTTTTTTTGTTTGCTAGGGTTTTCACTTCCTTGAGATTACAGTGGTTTGTAACGTCTGAGTACTTAAAGGCACAGTCAGCATACAAGTGTTTTTCAGGCCTTGTTATTCTGCTGTAAAGCTACCATGTTCATAAAGGAGTCAGTGCCTACAGATAATGAGCAACAATCAATAATGTTGCATAGCAAAGTCACCCTCTTCTTTTCTTTTTGTGTTGTCTTCAAAGTCCTCTTCTCTCTCCGAATATTCTGCTTGGGCTGAACAGTTGCTGGTGCTCAGTGAACACAAAAATAGTGAGGTTGGCCTACAAGGTAGGATGGATCTCTAATTCATCACTGAGAGGGCAAGGCTTTAGCATAAGCCATCCCCAAGGTACAGGATTAGATTTACACTTGGGATCACAGGCCAGAAGGGTGCTGGCAACAGGCTACGAGGTTAAGGAAAAGCTGTGCAAGTGTTGATGCTGGCTGGAAATGACGACTCACTTCTTTCCAAGCATGATGCATCACGGTCTAATGTTGTGGAGGATTTCCCAAGAGTCCCCTTGATCTCAGATTTCCTTTATAGACTCAACTCATCTACTGCTCATGCATCATTATATGGGTATGATGCCAACCCTAAAATAAAAATTAAGAGTGGCTCTTCAACTCCACTTACAGAAGAGGAAGGTTTCAGTTTTGTATTGACGAAATGTATTGTTTCCACAAAGCGGTAGTGATACCAGACGGTTCGGTTCAGCAATGGTTTAGTGAGAGTAGGCCTCAGGTTTAGCAACGGTTTAGCAAGAGTAGGCCTCAGAGTAGGCTCTAAAAGGCCTGCTCTGTGTTACCTTTACACAGAATTAGCTTTCCTGTCAGTAATTTTCCTTTTAGCTAGAATAATAGAGCATAACAATAGGTTCTGAAGCAAACTACATGTTTTGTAGATAGTCTGTTTATGGGATTGATAACAATGTTCTAGTAGACAATGATTCATGCTGTTTATGCTTAGTCTTAGAAAAACAAAGGTGTCTGCTAATTATAAAAAGGCCAAAAGACAAGAGTGTAAAGAATAACTTTGTGATGTCTAAATTAACTTGATTCATAAACTCTTGTGTCAGAGGAGAGATAAGTTCAAAACGATATCTTCTTCTTGAGAACACATGTACTTGTAAACAAGAAGGCCTCAACCACACTTGCGCAGAAGCACAATTAAGGGGGATTGCAATCACCAGAGACCCCCAGAGCCCACCCAAGACCCCTTCCCCAATTTAGTAAGCATGCGCAAAGACAATTACATAATGTATTAGCATACGCATAAGTTTCTTGGAATAGGTGGGCTTTTCTTGGAATTATATGAATATTCATATTTGTAATGTATATAATGAGTGTGCTTTTGTTCCTAGGTGTGCATGCTAGGAGGAGAGATCCCCCATGCACCCAGCGCTGCAATAAACCAATGTCAGCTTTCTAAACTATCATTTGGTTTAGAGAGTTTTCTTGGTTACTATTTTCTGGTAACAGTAGCATTAAGAAAATGTCTCCATCAAGCCACTAAAATGTCCTGTATGCAGCTGGGAAGGAAGGAGGATTAGGGAAAGAGGAATTGGGGAAGAAGTGTAGAAAATTGAATCAGAAGACTATGAGACCAGAACTGAGCGCTACTTTAGTCTCTTTTTGATAATTTAAAGAGAGAATTTTGAAATACCTTGCTCCTTTCCCCTTAACAAGAATCAGTTCTTCTGACATACCCTGTTATAAACTTTGTTCCGTTTCTTTGTGGCCTCTGGCACATTCAGGATCCTTACCTTCAGTTCTTATAACTGGTATTAACAGCCATTTTTCAGGAAACTTTCTGCAGACATCCTCACAGAAATGCTCTAAGACTGCTACTCAGGAGAGAATTATCAAGCAGTGAGAACAGCACAGCAGGCAAGCGTTTCAAAATGGACTCAAAGCTGTAGTGAAATGTTTGCCTCAAGATAAAATAAGCCAGGTAGACTAGAACTAAAGCAACCACGTGGTGCAGACACATTCTGAGTCGATGTAGCATTGCTATTTTATCATCAAATCTTCCACACTTCATTGTGTAACGTAAAAAGGCATCAGCTACTCAGCGCTATCATTCTCTGTGCTCTCACGGCGGATTAGCACTGTGTGCTGGCCCAGGGCTCCCAGCTATCATCCAGATACGTATAAAGTCATTGAGAGTGAACCCAGTGCATGCTGGATGTATCTGACATACTGTCCATATGGAAGTTGATTTTACAGTGACTGCATCTGTGTCTTTCTATCTGGAACTGGAACTTAATCTATTAGATGTACAGTTAGGTTATATACAGTTGTCCTGGGGCAAGTCTCTCCCACCCAGAGTGTCCAGGCTCTGTACATGTGTGATGTACATGTGGCTGATGCCTGTAGAAGGGCTGTGCAGACCTCTGGATTTTGGGTAGTCCACTAAGACTTAGTGTTCCAAGGGGAAGTCTTCGTATGTTGAAATCCCAGGGGAGTAGCTAAATGCCTTATCTCTTCCTGAACAAAATATGTGAGGGACAAGAGGTCATGCCCAGAAAATTCAGACTCATGGTAACTTTATCCTGGGAGAAACAGGTTCATCATTTAATATACCCACTTTATGTATATTCACTATCTTTCTGATTTCAGAAGGATTTTTAAATTTTTTTTTTAATCTTTAAATTCTGCTGCCTTCTTTCTATCCCCTATTCGTTTTTAACCCAAACTATTGCTATAGGAATTTTGGCCAGAGTGCCCAGCGGGGCAGCGCGGGTGCAACACGCTGAGTTTTGGCTGAGATTATTAAGAAGGCTTTCCATAGCAGCAGGGATCCTGGCATGCTTGCACAGCTCCACTTAGGAGACTGCGAGCTGGATGGTGGCTTTTAAGCCAGAGCACTGGTGTCTAGCTCTCTCTCCATTAGAGGTGCTCTCCATGCCCTTTGTGTGGACCTGTTGTGTGGGTGGTAGAAAGGGAAGAAAGCCCTGTCACGTCTCCAGTCTTCCTTAAGCGTCCTGCTTCCCCCTCGTGAGAGTAAGAGTGAAGGAATAGTTTCTGAATGACCTAAAATACAGAGATTGCTCTTGTTGGCTGCCCCCCTCAACTGGCTGCTTGCAGGGAGGATAAGTCTGCAACTGAGAGATGTCAGAAGGGTAGCTGAGGTTGGTTTTCTCTTTTCAGTTGGCAGTATAGAAGCATAATAGCACTTGAGCATGTAACTTTCTGGGCGATCTTTAAAAAATCATCACTAGTTAGCCCTGGAGAGAAAGGCTTGTGCTGTTCTACTGTAATGTATACATACATTCTTTCTGCCTGGCAGATTAAAACAATTGCTTTAATTGTGCAGCAAAGGAGGAAGCAGTATGTATAAATACTTTTACCACCATTAACCCTCCTGACAATATATAAGGAGATGCCAGCATTTGAGAGCGATTGAGCTTGTTCTGATCATACCCTAAATAGATGAGAGGAGTAGTTGTTTCTAAGATTCCCATTCTTAAATGTTACGACAGCACTTGAAATGACTCAAAGTTCAGTGTAAATGTTATGTGTTGGCTGCTCTATGTTGATATTACTGTGGCATATTTTCCAGTAGCAAAGTAAATAATTAGCACATGTGAAGAGGTTATTTTGTTAATAAATAGCACAGAGTGCCAGTTTGTCCAATATAAACCTATTGCATCTGTTTGTCTAGACAGCACATACACTCCATAGGGCCACGGCCTCATAAATTCTAATAATCTGGCCAGGGACAGGGGGGTTGCTAAGTGGCTGGAAACCTGAAACGATGCAGGAAAAGATGATTCAATAGTTGTGCTTCTTTCTCAAATTCACCAGTGATCCAGAGTAGCTGTAGGGGATACTCCTCCTCTGGACATGCTGCCAGATTAATAACATTTAAAAAGGAAGGCCCTGATGAACAACAGGCATAACCTAGTCTTATATGCCTTGCCATGAGAGTGGAGTTCTCCTATCCATCCTAGTGAGGATAATTGTGTTAATGCCCGTCTCAATTTCTCCTTCCAGTCAAACTGAACGTGTGTAAACTGGAGCAGACCTACTCATGCCATGCAGGAAAGGGCAGTTTAATTTAGCAGAGGATGCAGCGCAGCACCCTTAGAAAAAGTTTCCTAGCGAACCCTGTAGTACAGGTGGATTTGGCTGAACAGTTGGTCCCTAACCCTCCTCTGACCTCCTTGAGAAGAGGTGAGGATCTGGCTTTTCATACAGGTGTCGTTGAGAGGAGGAGCTGGAGACTGGAGCCCACCTGTCTGGTGGGCCACCAGGCGAGTTAACTCTGAGTGCAAGAAGAGAGACCCGATTATCAAGAGAAGGTTGATGAGCCCTTTTAAATCAATTCACAGTGATCCAGACAAAATTAACAGATATTTCAGCCCCTGAAGTTCTCGCTACTTAATGATGAAAGGAACAAAAATGCCAGCAAATTTGGACAGCACCCAGAGCCCAGAGACACACATTTTGAGTTGGCATTTGCCCAGATGTGAGACATGAGGGGGGGGGGAGGGTGTAATGGGATGGCAGAGGGTTCAAAATTAAGATGGCTCCTTTCCTAGGACCAATGGGTATGAGTTTCATTTTTCCTGAAGATGCAGCTTTCCAAAATCTGTGACACTCTCTCAGGCTATGGCTTCTTAGGGCTGTTTTTTTTTTTTCCTTCTATCTGTTGTGCAGTCATCAAATGAAAGTGTAGTTGCTGCAAGCTTGAAAGTGAAGCTTCCCTTACCTTAAAAGTATTGTTTCTCACTCCCCTTTGTCATGCTTCGAATCACTGTGACAAGAAAAACTGCTAACCTTAGCTCTCCTCCTCCTAATTAGGCAACAGCATTAAAATTCTTTATTAATGCCACCCCTCCTGGGTGGTTGCAGATATATATACTTTCACGGAGTAATTGCTTTCTGGCCCTCGTTTTAATTGGAGTCAGTGGGGGGCCCGTGGAATTCCACTGCCTACATCTCCCACTGGCTCATTGTGCCTGTGACAGAAATTCAGAAACAGGGAACTACTTTCCAGATCTGCATCTGAAAGAATGTGCAAGCGAGGGGGAAAAAAACGTCTCTGAGATGTAAGAGGAATTAGACTGAAAGAAAAGAGTCTTTCACTTTGGCTCCTTCTTTCACTGGGACAAAAAAAAAATAAAGGAACAAGTTGGTGAAAAAGCTTTCCAGCATTTCTGTTTTCTGGCTTTTGTCTAACATGGTGCAGCTTGTAACTAGGTTAACCAGATCCTGGAGGAGCTTAAAGACCGTTGAGGCTAAGCTTAAATGTTAGTTAAGGTTACACCTATTTTGCAGAAATGACCCTCAGTTTTCTGGGTCCTTGGAGTCTCAGACGAAGTGTGTAGGGAGAGGTAACACCATGGCACAAGGGAAATGCAGTACACAATGTTACAAACCCAAATATGAAAGGAACTCCTCCTCCCAATTCAGATTTTGTTAACTTTAGCTTCAGAAAAAATGTTTTAGTTTTATTGAACGTTCATATTTCACTGGAAATGGAGCGGAAAGAAACCATTTGCCAGAAGAACATTTCCATCAAAGAAGCTCCAACAAACCAATAGGTTGGAAGGAGAATACCTGTTCCTGCTTGATTACACCAAATATAGTCGGGGTTTTTTTATACTTAGAATATAAGTTTTTGAGATATGCGCTTTAGCTAGATATTTCAAATGAAACGAACAGCAGTGAAATGGTAACAGTATTGTTATTATCAGTCTCCAGAGTTAATATATGCTAAGGTGGATGAAGTAATTCATATCCATCCAAGCTATTGTTTCAGACAGTGACTGCAGACACTTCCACTCTGTATAGTGTTCCAATTAATGTTTTCTAAGTTATAGTGATAATCATAAGGACTAGAAACTATAATTATTCAAAAATGTGTGCAGATATGACAGCATGAAAAGAAATTGTCTCATTTCAACATTTTAAAATAAGAAGTTTTGTTCAATTCTTTTTGTATTAAAGCAGAAATAACTTCATAAAACTGCAGGAATATAAATTACCTTTTTGGAGATTATTTTTTTTCAACATCTCACAGTTTTGACAGTTTTCAATTAATTCCTCTAGAACTTGCATTCATCCTTCATTCTTCTTTTTCTCCTTTCTCAGTAAGCCTAGCTACTGGAGCACAGTTTCATGACAACCTAAAAATTCCCCAGCGCCACACACAACTACACAAGGCTCTGCACCTGGGTGTCATTCAGTGGTAATTGCAGTGCTAATGTTTTACTTCGTGCAGAATAGTCCCTGATAAAAGGCTGCTTACTGTTGCCAGCTCTAGGCACAGTTGGGTGTTTCTAGAGAGGACAGTAGCTCCTCATCACGTCTGTCTAATTAGGCTGATTGGTTCACAGTGCTGAGCCAACCTGATTGAGAGGTGCGCTTGGCCAAGTGTCCTGATTTCTAACTGCTTTTGCCTTGTGTTAAATGAACCTGTGCTGAGGCTCTCCGTGAGATGCCCTTCCAGCTAGAAGCAAAGATGCATGTCCAGTGTAATACTGAAGGAGTAAAACCTGTCCTGCTGACATGCTGTGGGTAAGCTATGCCACAAAAACACCCATGTCTTAGTTTTAAGTTGTGGCTGCATCGAGAGAAAAAAAATGGCTGGGGGCTTCACAGATTAAGGACTTGGAAAGACCTTCATGTAACAGTGGTCTGTACATGGAGATTAGTAGAGCTTAATTTAGCCTGGAGAAGAGGAGGCTCAGAGGTGACCTTATTGCAGTCTACAACTACCTGAAGGGAGGTTGTAGTGAAGTGGGAGTCGGCCTCTTCTCCCAGGCAACTAGCGATAGGACAAGAGGACACAGCCTCAAGCTTTGCCAGGGGAGGTTCAGGTTGGACATTAGGAAGCATTTCTTCTCAGCAAGGGTCATTAGACATTGGAATGGGCTGCTCAGGGAGGTGGTGGAGTCACCATCTCTGGAGGTGTTTAAGAAAAGACTGGACATGGCCCTTAGTGCCCTGGTCTAGTTGACATGGTGGTGTAAGGGCAACGGTTGGACTCGATGATCCCAGAGGTCTCTTCCAACCTGGTTGATTCTGTGATTCTGTGAATCTGGTTTGCCATTTAAAGGTAGTTTGGCCATCCCAAATTGCTTTAACTCTGCATTGTAGAAGGTATAAACAAAAGACCTGAGAGGACTGTGCTTGTTTCAGAGGCTGTGAGGCTACAGCAGATGTAGTTTTGGGCCCCAGTTCTTGCAGACCTTTCATAATTCAGTGATCCCATTGAATTCTCCTCCAAGGACTGAGACATTTGCCTAGGACCATTGACCTCGGAAATGCAGCTTCCAGTGTTGCATAAGAAATGGATTTTGTAGTAGCAGCAGCATGAAAACATAAGGAGGGTGTGCATGATAAGTTACACTGGAGCAGCGAGAAGAATGGGATGGGGTTGTGACTGGAACGAGCTATCAGCCTTCTGGGCTGCAAAATCGAGAGGGAAGCAAGGGAGAGGAGGAGGCTGCATGGTGTGAAGCAGGATTCAGATGTTGGTTTGTCTTTTAAACCCCAAACTTTGAGATATTTAGATTCATGAGATTTATTCACTCCATAATGGTGGCCCAGCAGATAATTCTCTGTTGGCTGTAATTCTTGTAATCAAAAAAATTAGTACAGCACACCATGCCCAGAAAAGCATTTGCAGCATTCATGTATATATATATTTGGGTTTTGATCTCTCTCCTAAATGTGGGCTTGCCCTACTCACAAAGAAAATGTAGCTCTTACATTAAATTATCCATTGCCTTTGACAATGCTGTGATAACATTGAATTTAGTGAGGGCAAATGTTCTTTTTTGTCGACCCTTGTAAGGAAAATGGCTCTAAGTCTGGAAACCTAAAACTATCAGGTGCTCTACTCAGTTCAAGTTCTGTTATGGTTGCGTCGCGGTTAATGTCAAGTGCATCAAAATCTACAGAAATTGTGTTCCTCTAAAATAGATGAACCACCTGACAGATTTACATCAAAATCACAGGCGCATTTTGCAGTTTCATTTGATTGCATATGAGAGTGTTTCATAATCTGATATTCTGCCGTGTAAATTTAGTGCTGCCACTAGCCTTGAAAGCACTGCAGTAAATTCTGCCATCCGTGTATCTGACCCAGCAAAACTAAACCCAAACCCCACATTCCTCATCAAGATCTGAGTTCTTAATATTCTCCTCTTTTTACCTTTATTTATTCTTAAGTGATTAAAAAAAATTAGCAAATTGTTCTTTTTTGGAAGACAAGGAAGCTGATGCAGCTGCAGCGCTGTGCAACGTTTGATCCATTTTCCATTTCAAATGTGCGTTGGTATGTACAGCTGACATTCAAGAAGAATTTTACATTCAGAATGAAAAGCTCGTTTGAACACAGTATATCCAGTGCATTCCCTCCTTTTTTAGAAAGACCATTGCTCAGGAGCAGTTGCCTAGAAAAAGGCTTGCTTCCAGACACACAATAGATAAGAAAGCAAAGCATTTCCACCAGCACACTCCTTCCTCCTTTCATGAGCTCACATGGCTTGATCAGGATCTAACGATTCACGGGTTTGAAAGGCTTTGTCCGTGTCATAAATGATAAACACTGGAGAGATCTGTCTGAAAAGATGACAGAAAATATGCACAACTATTCCAATCAAAGGCCAAGGTAGAGCATGGGTGGGACAGAGTAGTTTGCACTGGTCTAAGAGTGAGGGAATTAGGAGATATGTTTGGTGGTTCAATAAGTCAATATAGGTATTAACCTTTAGAGTGTATCACCTAATGTCTTCACGCCAACAGGACTAAGGCATTACAACTGAAAAGCTGTGCTTAGGAAAGGCTCAACAGTCACTGAGAGGATACTTTACATTGTTGATTTAGAATTTCGTGGAGTAAAAAACCCACCTATTCCTCTTCAGTTTGAATGACAGACCTTCAGGCTAGCATCAAGCCAAAACAGCCAATGAGTCTATGGATAGGCATTTATTTCTGATAAATAGGAAGCAGTTATTCTTCTCCCCTCCATCTAAGGAGGCAGCTAATCAGTGACCAAACCCTAGCTTTCTCCTAAACATGTTTTGAAACCTGCCTGCAGTCCATTCCTGAGTCCACATGGTGTGAATACAGAGGTTTTGTATAGACAGAATCACAGAATCAATCAGGGTGAAAGAGACCTCTGGGATCATCGAGTCCAACCATTGCCCTGACACCACCATGTCAACTAGACCATGGCACTAAGTGCCATGTCCAGTCTTTTCTTAAACACCTCCAGAGATGGTGACTCCAACCACCTCACCTATAAAGAGACAAATCACTTTATAACTCCCTGCTCTTTCCTTCCTCCCCTGGGGAAGAAGGGAAGATCCACTGGCCACAGCTCAAAGGGGCGTGCTCACATACACTCAGAACCTGTGTGCCCCAAGAAGCCTTACTGTTGATGGCTCTCCACCAGGTCTGCAATGAGTCTTTAATAAAGGCCAAGACACCAGCAGTGTTCTCACTGAGCAGCAATTCGCCTCCTCCACATTGGGAAAACCTGTCCAGCTGGTTACAACACTGTCTAAGCTGACAACCATGCTTCTCTACATCTCCTGAGAAATCCCAATAGAGATTATAGTTTAGTGGTATTCTCTGAGTGGAAAAAAAAAAAACAAAGTAGGTTAAATTTGTTGGGGAGCCCTGACAAACTGTTAGATAAGGCCCGAAATATCAAAGCGAGCCTTATAGGATATATATACATTGTTTACATGTCCAGGACTGATAGTGGAATATGAGTTGATAAGTAAGGTGACTAATTAAAGCAGAAAATCCTTGTTTCCTGAACTAACATGTAACATTTGAAGGGAATTGATAGGAACCTCTGAGGGTGAAATAGGGACATGGCATTTAAATTGTGCTGAAATGTGTTGGAATCGTTACACTTCTTTGTGAGACAGATTATACAGACAAATACACAAAATAGGAACGTGTGTGCTAAAAACAGGGACTGTCCTTTCTGAGTAGGAATGTCTGACAGCTAAGACAAATTAGTTCAGCTTTGTCGTTTAAGATAGTAACTGCTATTTTGTCATGTTGCTCCCTCATGGGTAGAGTCTTACAAAATGAGAGCAATGATTCCATTAATTTATGCCTCTTCTGTGGTCCCAGGTGACATATTTAATATAGTTTCTGTAATGTGAAGTTAATACTTGTTCTTTTGTAAATTTGCCCTCAGCTTATATTATACCCTCTGGTAGTAGAGGAGTTGAAAGTTGAGAACAGAGACTTTAGGCTTGATCTAAAGAGAATTAGAAGAGCTATCAAAATGAATAGGTCTGGGGAAGTGATCGTCCCTCTGTACTCGGCACTGGTGAGGCCGCACCTTGAATCCTGTGTCCAGTTCTGGGCCCCGCACTTCAAGAAAGATGTTGAGGTGTTGGAGCGAGTCCAGAGGAGGGCGACCAAGCTGGTGAAGGGTCTGGAGGGTCTGACCTCCGAGGAATGGCTGAGGGAGCTGGGGGTGTTTAGCCTGGAGAAGAGGAGGCTCAGAGGTGACCTTAGTGTAGTCTACAACTACCTGAAGGGAGGTTGTAGTGAAGTGGGAGTCGGCCTCTTCTCCCAGGCAACTAGTGATAGGACAAGAGGACACAGCCTCAAGCTTCACCAGGGGAGGTTCAGGTTGGACATTAGGAAGAATTTCTTCTCAGCAAGGGTCATTAGACATTGGAAGGGGCTGCCGAGGGAGGTGGTGGAGTCACCATCTCTGGATGTGTTTAAGAAAAGACTGGACATGGCACTTAGTGCCATGGTCTAGTTGACAGGGTAGTGTCAGGGCAATGGTTGGACTCGATGATCCCTGAGGTCTCTTCCAACCTGGTTGATTCTGTGATTCTGTGAAACTTCAACATGTGTCTTCAGATGCAACTTAGGTTCTGGCTCACCTGCTTTCCAATGCTACTTCATGCTTCTAAACCCATTTGTGTAAACTAACACACCCCCTAAATCCAGCTGAGCTATGGCTGTCTAACCCAGCTGCATATCAGCCAGTGCCTGGCCAACCCAATACCTGCACATTTCACAGATTTTTCCTCTTCGTTCATTCACCTTTGTGTCCACTTTCCTTTTTTGTGTGAAGAGCACAGTCCCATAGCTTCGTGACTTGTGAGAATGACAAGGTATTTCAGCAGGAAACCTTGGGACAAAGTTGCCAAATGCAAACCTGCTCTTGACTTGGATGATGTTTCCCAAGAGGCTTGGAGAAATAGCTGCTCCTCAGTCCGGGGAACCTTTAGGTGGAAGATAGAAAGGAGCCCAGTAACACTGGTCATCAGATCTCCTAACTCAGCTGTTTCATATCTTGAATTAGGTGAAACAAGCTGAACATGTATGCAGAAAAAGCTTCTTTTTCAGGAAGGAATTTCACCTAAACTCTAATTTCTGTTTTATGTATCAATCACAATTGATGCTATTAAATAGTTAACAGCAGTTATTGATATTCTCACGTCTCTAGGAATTTGTGAGTGGTCTTCTCAGAGGTGAAACGAATACTGGTGTAAAACAATTACAGGGTAATTTGGTACAGTCAGATGGTACAAGAAGCGTTGGAAAGGGGTAAGCATTTGAAGGTAACGTAACCCAGGATTTTTTCTTTCTTTTTTTCCTTCCACTTGAAAAGAAAAACAAACCCACAGTCAAAATTGATGCTGATCTCTCAGGCTAATGTTGTCATGAGTGAAAACTTCAGGGAAGTTTGGCTGTATTCCATTTTTCAGTTCTGTGCTCTTTTAGGAATTTGAATTTTTTCTGGGATAATTAGGTCTCTGACATTAGATGCATATAATTAACAGGGGAAATGGTTTGCGTGCTGCCTGTAATAGCACTGTCTGAGCTGTTTGCTAGATAACTTTTGCGGCCTGGTTTTTCAGAATCATTTTATTCCCACATAGCAGCAGACGTGCCTAGCTGGAACCACCTGCATTTGTTTGCAGGGATACAATCCTGGGACCCTTCACTGAGTTCAGTGGTCCTGGGATCTTGCATTCATCCTCAAAATTTCCCTTTAAGATAATCCGCATTCAAAATATTTATCCTTTTGATGGTTGAACATGAATGACTCCCCCATGTCAACAGAATAACGCACAGAAGCTTTTACTGTCATTTCAAAATGTACCTCTCTGGGTGGGACGGAGTTGTGTTCTCTTTAAGGTAAAAATTAGCTTTATCTGTCTTTTGGTAACCAAAGTTCAGGACTCTGGTGTCATCCATATCTTTTGGAAAATTGTACCCAAGTCTTTTTTAATAGCCTATTTACCCGCTGCTAGGAAAACAACACCTAACAATAAAGGACTGGGAAAAAAATGGTTGCAGCTGCTTGTTATCATGTATTTTATGCTACTTACAACTGATTTTTTGCTTTTAGATCTGATACAGTTTTGGTTCAGTAGAATAAAGCTTTCAATCCTGACTTTTTAAGGAGTAAAAGTATGGACATGAGGCAAGTGAAGCCAGCACCAGATTACTTTTATTTTTATTTCTGAGCATGGGGTCCAGGAGTAATTTTTAGGTGCCTAATAATAATAATAAAAAAAATAATAACAAGGAAAATAGATCTAAACTGTTTTGGACTAAAGTGGTGTTAGGATTTTCAGCGAAGTGCTCGATTATGGTCCAACTTTTCTGTCCAGGTCAAAGGAAGGCAGCTTTCACATCTGTGGAAAAGAAAAGTCCATTTTTGAAAACTCCCACGATGATTTGAGCACAGTGTATTTCAGTTCATGGAGAAATGGCTTTTAAGACATATTGTAAGCATCCTTATAACTCCACTGGCTGCAATGGGATTAAAAAAATATCCCAAAGAAGTCAAAACCTTTACCAAATATCTGCAGTGAAAGCATATCTTTCACAGTTCTGCGCTTTTTTTGCTTTTCTATGTGGAAGATAAAAATAGATTTCCTACACAAAGCTCTCATTAGGGGGGTCACACAAATACACAGCAGTTGTGTTTTTTTTTAAATCAGATCATTCTCTACACTACTTCTTTTGATGTATGGAGTCTTTACTGCAGTGATCTTTCCTGAGCTTTACTGCCTGTTATTGTCTGACATTCAGCATGACTACAATACATGAAGCCATTACTGTGCTAAGCATGCAGCACACAAACATATATATATATATAAAAAACTACTGTTTAGCTTCTACTTTCTTACTTCAATCTCTTTCTTTAAGCTTTCAGTCTTGAAAATACTATTGTATTGTTTTTTTTTTATTTTTATTTTTAAAAATGTTTTTATACTTCTTCCTCCAGTTTTCTAATAATCAGTGCAGAAGAGCAGAACTTTGTTTATCATAACAGAACGGAGTGTGGCGGGGAAGCAGAGGGGAAAGCAAAGGGAAAATGTTGGTGATAAAATCTTTGAACACAGCCAAATATTGCACAAGTTAGATTTACAATGCTGCTGGGATTGGGCAGACACACATGCACTTCTTAAAATGATTATTTGTTTGGTTTACTGTAATGCCTAAGACCAGGCAGAAAGCAAAACTAGCTGCTAGATGCTGTATAAACTCATAATAGAAGGACACTACCTAGTCTGAAGAGCTCACAATTCAGATATAAACTTTCTGTGTTTGCAGGGGTTCATATTTGAGGGCTGGTCACATCCCCTTGGACAGACGATCTCATCTGTTCTGTTCCAGCTCAATTACTAGTACTTTCGTTTTCCTATTTTCTTGTGAATCAGAGTTTTTTCTGACTGAAGTTATATCTTCCTAATGTCTGCACCTCTTGAACGTTCTGATCATGGGGACTACCAAGTCTGCTGGATTGCCTTGTGTCTGGGATCCCAGGAGAACATCACAGTTTTAAATAGTCCCTGACATTTCTTCTGCCATAAACTGCTTCTTTCTTTAGTTGTTGGTCCCCTGAATTTATATATGTCCAACCACCTGTGCTTAGTTCTGTTAGCTCTGCTTCTGGCTAGATTAAAGCATCCCAAATATTAGCCCTCCATAGGAGTTTGTAGTATCTTGCTTTTCCTCCAGATTTTAGCCATCCTGATGCTCATTGCTCAGTAGTTTTCTTTCCTCACGGTCCAGTAAAAGAGACTAATAAGACATGGAAGTATTATGGACTACAAAATGAAAACAGAATTTTAAAATCATATTTTAAATCATCATTCATGTAACTTTGAGTGTCTCAGTTCTCAAAATCCATTTGACCAATTGTGTGGATGAATCTACACCATCAGTACCCTGCTTACTCCAAGTCTGAAACCACAGGGCTCGGTTATTAGGCATTTGAATTTGAGATAACCCATTCCATGGAACCAACAGGAGAGGTCCAGCTCTTACTGGATCTGGTGTGGAATCCTTTTCTGCCTGAACATTTCAGACGCTCTGAGGCATCAGAATGACAATTACAGAGTGGTATTACTGCAGGTGGTATGACTAACAAACAGAAGGAAGCCTTAAGTGATTTTTTTTTTTTCCTAAATCCAGTGAAGAATAGAAATAGTTATGAATGTGGAAGGTAAAGGCACACATACTTTGGACAATTTTCCCCTCATTTTTCTTTTATTTCTCTTCTAAAAAATCTTGACTATCTTTGCTGGTGAAATAGTTTGCTCTTGCAGCTGAGCTTGACCCCTTTGAATAATAAGAGGCAGGGATATGTACTTATCAAAAGCAGCAGTGACTCCAGAATGCTCTGTGATGAGACTTCAAATGGAAGTGAGGGATCATGTTCTTTCCTATTGCATTAAATAACAGAATATAACAATTGTATACACTGGAGCACTTTAAAAAATTGATGTTATTGCTATGAAGAAATCTGATTGGAAAGGTTCTCAACTACACCGCTTGGTGGTTTTATCACTGTTCATAGACTTAATTGTGAGATTTGATTTTTTTTCTATGTAAATTGACCTGAATCCTTTTTAAAAGGTATTGATTATATTTGATACGCTCATAGGTTAGTGCTAGTGTTGTCTTTACCAAGAAGAAAAACCTATATCCCTATTATAATTTTATTATAATTTTGCACTGGACTCTAAGACTTTTTAGTGCTTTAAATAATACAAATCATTATCGATAACCTCTTGCAGTGTTTTTAAGGTTTACCTTTATTTTTTGCTCAATTCTTATTTTACTTCCCATTGTTACTTTGAACGGCTAACTATGTAGAGAGATAATAACCCAGCTACCATCAATATCTTTCAAATTTTGCATCATATCAAGATTCAAGGAACAAAACCGATGTATTTGGCCTGTAAGATATCCACTTTCTCATCAGATTTATAACAGGCTGAACATTTATTTTCTTTATTCTTGTTTGAGAGGTGTAATAGATCATTACAATAAATTACATAATTGTGGGCAACCCTCATCATACACGCTTCTATTCCAGTTGGCACATGCACTAGTCTGATAGAATGGGATGTTAATCTTGATAATTTCTACAAAGCTTTTCATCCTATAGGTTCCGAAGGCGTTTAAGAGATTTGCTGTGCGTAACTGAGTTCTACCACACCCTGTAGAAGAGCCCCACTTGCCTGACAGTGGTCATTGGCACACTGAGAAATCCTTTTTTCTTCCAAAGCAAAATACGATAGCACAACTGTTGCAGGTTTGCAGTTGACAGTGAGGTGCATTTTGCATTCAGCATGCGTGTTTGTGCCTAAATATTAGTGATGGGCACGCTGTAACTACCTAAGGCAGGAAATTCTGTGCATGCACAGCCTTTTAAAAATTGGTGCGCAGCCATAAGATATCTGTATGAAAAAAAAAAAATGCATATACATATCCTTGTGTTCACCACCAGCTATGCTGGGAATGTTTGCCAGATCTTATTTTGGATTCTATTTACAGTCTAAGCAAAACATTGCTCCCAATGCGTTTTCACTGACTTTAGTTAAGAAATAGCTCACGATGACGGTATTCGATAGCAGAGTGAGTGGAGAAAACAGGAACCTGAGACAAATCCAGTAAAGCCCTGTGAGCTGTAATACCCAGCTCACGCCTGGAAGGGCTAACAACGGACAAAGGAATTTAAGGGACAATTCAGGTCAAGGAAGGTCTAGGAAAGAAAGAGGAAATTGAAAGCTCCCTTCTACCAAAAGCTTTAGAGAAAAAAAAATAAGCCCAAGATCCAGAGTGGTGACCCTGTGGGGGGTTCCTCCCACCTCACCCTGGAAAAGGCTGAGGAAAAGAGGTAGGTAGGGCTGGCTGAGATGGTATGATTATATGAGACCCTTCTGAGTGGCACTGAGAGCCGTCAGGAAAAGTCTTAATGACTATCCAAGGAAACAGGGTGAGGTTAAAGCAGAGTCCCGAAAGAGTGGAGGAGGTGGTGTTAATTATCATATCTTTGTTTTCTCTTTAAATATTTGGAGCATGGATACCCTGAAAGGATTTAGTACATGGCTAAATCACCACTGCAGCAACCCTTTGACCTGATTCAGGGCATTCCTGCTGCTGTCATATTGGACCACGTCAGTAAATGGTTATTAAATGGCAGCAATTTCTAGGAGCATCTGTGAATTGCAGGAAATGGTGCCACTGATTCCACAGGCCTCTTCTTTTTATATCACATTTCTATAGAAAGTGAGAAGGAATCATACTGCCAGCAGAGATGTAAAATCAGGTCGGGACTGTCGCTGGTTATTTAAAGGCATTGCAATGCTTTTTGTAAGACCGAACATATTACATGCTGTATCTCGGCTAAATTCCATCTTTTATAATTACGTTCTCTTCTCCCCTTCTCAAACATTCCTTGCTGTCACAAGAGGATGCAGCATTCTCTCTTTCTCCTGGTTTAGATGCCTGGGTAGCAGTGTTTCAATATCATAGCGATGTCTCTGAGAGAGAAATTCAAGTTGCCCAAGATGCAGCGTGATCTCTGCATCACTCCCTGTGGTTTTACTGTGGTTGGAGAGAAAGATGGTTTTGAAATTAATACTCAGGCAGAGGTTCCATTTTTCTCGCTGCTTAAGTACAAGCACAAATCTGTTGGTTTGGCTTCCTCCACCGTTACTCGTTTGCTGCAGTATAATCACTCCCTGGAGCAGTGGGAGGCTTAATACTTCAACTCTAAAAAGTACTTTGAGATCATTTTAGTCAAAATGCAAACCACCAGTATCCTATTAGTACTGGGAGAGCTTTCAGAGCACTGACCAGGTTGTGCTTCCTGCTTGACGACCTGGTGACTGTAGCCCTTAGATGGCACTTTGATAAGCAGAATCCAGGGGCGGTGGTTACTGTGTTAGCTGCTCCATGAGCTGCCAAGATTGCACTGAAAGCGAACAAGGGGTGTGCGACTAAACACAAAAAAGCAGCCACCTAATACTATTTTAATATTGTTTTCTCTGTGGGTACAGTGTTTGCTGGCAAGAAGTGCCTACAAGCCTGTTACTTGGAAACACAGGCAGATATTCCACTAGAGCACTGGTCTGGTCTTTGCAGTCTGGTAGCTAGCTGTGGGCAACAGTGGGTGTTTGAGAGGAGAGCCTAGTGAAGACGTCCACCAGTACATCTGGCCAAATGCAGCATGCAAAAAGTAAAATACCCATCACCAATGGCACTAGAGGGGTATCCTCTTGCCAGGTTCCACAAAGACAAAATTGAATTGACTAAGAAACGAAGCTTCTCACCTGGAACACTCACAAATTGGACTGAGGGACTTGGGGAGAGGCTGAGATCAAGTTTCACTGCAAGTGCCAGAACTACAACCTTTTTTTTGTGTGTAACGGTTTTCTGTGGCGCTCATTCGACATCGTCCTGGAAGTTGGACTCTTAGTAGACTTAATTCATCTTTCCTTCAAGGCCTCTGCTTTGGTGGCAACTGGCCTGATTCCTCACTGCATTGTATATTTCTAGAGAGGTACATAGTCGTTTAAACCAGTGCCATTTATCAGTAGTATCATCTGTATATGCTCCCTTACACCCTCTTTGCTCAGGAGTATCAGATGGTTTATTCACCAGGCAGTGAATAATGACACCTATAGCTCCCTGTTTCCTTTTTACTTCTTTTTTTTTTTCCTAGTAAATACATGGGGGTCTAAACAGGAATAACATCTTTTGATAAGTACTAATTTAATATCTTTCCTTTGGTGAAATCCAGCTCTACTCATGTACCTCTTTTGCAGAAAGCTGCTCAAATGTTTCAGAGGAATGTCTGTACCAGAAAAAGAAGGCAGAAGAACACAGCATGGGCCAAAACCCCTGCATCAGCTTAATCTTGCCACTGCGGAACTCTACAGCAGGTAAGACTGGGCAGTACAGCAGTGAGTATATATCCCTGGTGACAGGAGCCTCTGGGATGCTCTTGTCGTGCTGGCTGCAGCCAGAGCTTAGGAAGAACTTCTGGAGCCCCGGTGCAGAGGAGTGCTCTGCATCACACCCTGTCACCTTTGTGTGCGTGGCCAGAGAGCAGGAGGGAGGGAGGACAGACAAGGCATAGCACCCATAGAGTCAGCCTCGGACCACCCTGCAGGGAAATGTTTGGCGGTGACTCCAGGCAACGTTCAAGCGCCTTTACACAGTGCAACAACTTCAGCTGGGGGCTGAGAGTTGGCTCTTATGTTTTATTCATCCAAACTGCCTTTCCCCACTCCAGAAATCTACACTCATCTCTTCACTAGAGAATCTGTTCAATTTCCTCTTGTTTAGCACTGTGCTGCAGGGCTCACGTGTCCGCCGAGTACCTTCACTTAGAGACTGCTCGGCAGTGATCACAAGTCCGACTTCTCTGAAGTGAAGTGTGAGAGAAGGAGGGAATGTAGGTTCATCTAATTTGATCAGTGTGTTTTGTTATACTGAATATTTGGTTTTCAACAGCCAGCTCCTGTGGAAGGAAGTAAAAATATAAGAAATCCAACTTCTCTTCCTTTTTGCTTTTTTGGTAAGATTTTAGGTTTGACTCATCTTTCCCAGGCTAATTGTCAAGAAACTGACAGATCCGTCGTGGTTGACAAGTGAGTAATTGGGAGAAGAGAGGGAGTGCAGCAGGTGTCAGCACTAATTTGGTAAAACAACAAAAAAAAAGAAAGAGGAGTGTGGTATGATAGTCACTTACACAGTCATGACGTTACAAGCTTTTCATACAAAATGTGTGCAGGATTTTACAACGCTCCGAGCATTAACTATTAACCAGCCACTCCAAGTCCATTTCAAAGGTGACTTACAAGTTCACCAGAAGAAGATGTTCTTGAGCCTCTTAACAGGAAAGGTTGGTTCACAAGACTGCTGGGGAACTGGACAAAAATTAGTTTCATGGTTCTCACCTGTCACATTGCTGGGCACACAGAACAGTCCTTGCAGGGGAGAGGACCCCATGCCCTGGCCCTGACTTTGCTGTGTTAGGCTGGACTATCAGGGAAGGATACTACTGCCAGAGCATTCAACTGCTGTCACCATGCCAGGATCTCCATTGCCCACAGCTGCCCTAACTGTCCCAAACTGTGACTCTGCCCAGTCCCCACTCATTGCTAAGAGGCTGATTTTACAGCAAAGCCCAAATCTCACTTGCTGAGTGGAGGAAATGAGCTTTGCACCTGGAGAATTCCTCCTGCTCTGAAGAGAACAGCCTAAGACGCTGCTGTATTTTAGAAATCAAACCCTGGGAAATAAATTCTTTTACTTACCTGCCAAATCTACCCCTCTGAGCTCTGTATTTCCTTGCTTCCATCTCAGTTGTCAGTGACGCTGCCTCAACAGCAACCAGTGTTCTCTTTTTGATGTCCATAATGGTGTCAGCAACTACAGGCCAAATAATACGTTCTACTGGCAGACCCCTAAGATGCACTTCTGCTCTGAAGTAGCTGTACAAATAGCTTGCAGCATTTTGTGTTTATTGTCTGCTCAAGATTTCAGTATCTTATATGCTCTATTTCAAAGAAATAAAGCTTTTTTCCCCATCTAACTGCCAGTCCTGGAAATTCACTGTGGTTTCAAAGAAAAGCTGATTTTTTTCCTGGCTTCTGTGTAGTTATTAAGAATACAGAGGCTGCAGGGCAATTTCTGCTCTGACTTTCGTCCATATAACCCCTACTAGCTTGAAAACGTGCCTTCACTTTCACGTGTAGATTATTTGAGGTGGAGAGGGCCTGCAAGCAGCTCCGAGTAGCAGTTGTTTCTAAGGGATGGGGCTGGAAGGGAATCTGGTACCCTCTCCCAGACCTACAAAGTACTGAAGCTCCTCTCGGACTCAGACCTCAGCAAATCACCTCCAAACACCTGTACCTCCAGTACAGATCAACTAAGTGACAATTTTTTTCTTCTCACTTTCCAAGATGTAAGTATTGCTTATTGGAAACATGTTTGGGTTGCTTTTTTCTGTTTCCTTTAAATGAAAGAGGCGTCTCCACCAGCCATGTAGAGTAGCTCCCGCTCTGCAAAGCATCTGTCTGGTGGGGAGCACATCCATTCAACCTTTCACAATATGGACCTTAATTCAGCAGGGAAGGCAGCTGACAGGCACCTTTGCAGCAGATTTAAATCAGAGGCAAAAACTCGAGCAATATAAAGCAATCTGAGCCAGCCAGCAAAGTCGTGCTGACCTTCTGCCAGTATTACTGCAGCCCCAGGCGTGACTTGGGGTGCTGCATCCTCAGGAATAACAGCACTGGGGGAAGCCAGCAGACCCTTTCTGATGGCTGCCTCTGCTCTGTTGCTGCCCTATGGAGTGTTATCACTATGACAACCTACAGGTCTAGGATGTGCGCGGTAGCGGGAGCTCCGGTTGACCCTGATTGCATGTGCATGGCTCAGAGCTGGGCTTCCCTGCCCAGGAGGGGAGCAAAGAACACGTGGATTCACAGGTGACACTCCCCTGACTCTGTCCTGTTACTTGCTAGCAAGTTTGAGATGTAAGGCAAGGTAGGAACTTTAGAGACACTGGATAGCTAGGATTTTAAATAATCTTCTCTGGGACAAGGTAAGGGAAGACTCATTTTTCTCCTCTGTTTCTAGAGTCCTTCTTCAGGAAAAGCCTTGTAAGAATATAAAGCTGCCCTTGAAACTGCCTTCTCCAGCCTGTTAAAAGGTAAAATGCTTCTAAATCTCCTGTACACCGCCTGCATCTCCGTGTGCATGTGTGTGTGCATGCGCGCGCTCCTTTCTTTCACTACTATGACAGCACATGCTCCTCCAAAGCTATTCACAGCATTAGAAATACAACTCCTCCCTCCAGTGCCCCGTGTGTGTGTGTGCGTAGCTCGGGCTTTCTGCTTCGGCTCACTCCCCTCTGATCGTGGGGCTGACGGTCACGACTCTGCTCCATACCTCCGGGCTTCACGCGGAGGGGAGGAGGATCGGGGAAAACACAGAAGCAGGCACACAACTGACCTCCAGAGCCATCGATAACTTACCCCCCTCGCAGCAGAATTGCATAGGGGAGGGGAGGAAGGAAAGAGGGGGAGGAGGAGAAGGAAAAAAAGAAAATCCAGAGAATTCTAGTCTTGCAAGTGTAGTGAAACTGAGCGGTGGGAGTTCATTTGCTCTAGAGGAACAGAGAAGAAGGAGGACGTTAAATGAAAAAAAGAGAGAAAGGTCTGTAGCTTTTGTCCTAGTAGTAGCGGTGTGTTTGAGAGGCAAAATGATTCCTCCGAGCGGCACGACTGAAGTCAGCGTGGATAGTGTGGAGAAAGAGAATGAAGTGGAGAGCCCAGAGCAGCCCCCCTCTCCAGCATCAACTACCAGCCAGGAATCAAAGGTACTCAGAGAATGAGATCTTTTTTTTTCCACTCTTTCTTTGTTTTGAAAAGAGATGTGTTGCTTTGATTTTTGTTTAGAGCCTTGTGCCAGTATCGGCGGTAGAGTGCTATGAGCCACCTCCGATTGCAGTGCCTGTTGTGACACTCCTACTTCTGAATTCTCCCTGTCACCTGGGCAGCTCCGGAGTCTGAACAGGGAAAATACCTGCCTTTTGAGATGTTTGGCTTTGGAGATGTTTGCTTGTTTTCTTCTTATTACAGTAAGGACCTGGGGAAGTGGTGGGGCTCAGGGAGGGTATCAGTGCCAATAGATGTTGTTAATTATTTTTACACCAAGCATCAGATCGCTTAAAGGGTTTTGTTCATGGTTAGAAAGATTTTTCTCACAGGTTCAGAGAAGAGAATTTTACCTGGGGGCTTGGGGTGTTTCACCTGCCTCACCTTCCCTGGCAGACCCATCAGTGAACTTTCACTGTTTAACGAGCCAGCAGTTGAAACAGGGTGTAAGCGACAGTTCTGGCACAGTAATCCTTACGTACACCGCCCAGAAAAGGATTTTTCTCACAGACTTTTATTTATTTATTAATTTTTAAATGTGGTTCAATTTACCTTGCTGAAAACCAACTTCCAGCTCAAATGGCATGGCCTCTGAATTTTTAATTGACTTGCAGATGAACAGTTTTTCTGCCTGTCAGTGTGTTACTTGGAAGACAGAGAGGTAAAGGGAGAAAAGTAGTAACCTTATGTAATGAGTGTTCTTTGCAGCTCACCTGGATAATGTGCTTTTACTGATCCTCTATTACTCGCTTACGATTGATATCTTGATAGCACCTGACAGACCTTCCTGTGAACTTCAAGGTGATGCTATGTGCTGTGTAAACACGTAAAAATAGGGACGTCCTTGTCACTAGGAGCTACAGCTGCCTAGAGCCTTATGAGGTACCGTACGAGCAAAACAGCTGCTTGACAGGGAAGGTTTGTGCTGGCCTGAGTTTAAAGGCAGGGGCTGCCTGGCTCTAACGTAGGGAGACTGCTACGTTATTCCACAGTTATAGCTAGGTTTCTGGAGAGTGAGTCGAAATTATCTGTCTGTGTGGGTAGAGTTCTGACGTGGGCTTTGGGATTTTTTTTTTTTTTTTTATTAGATGCTATACTCCAAGGAGGAGAGCTAAGGTATTCCCTATGTAAAACAGTCTCCTTAAAAGCAAAGAGCTCTCCCAGCAGCAATAGCATACACTATTCACTATACACGTTCAGCACTACTGGGACACTGCTGCAGTCTTCCTGGTTAATGGGAAATGAAAATTAAAGAGGTTATCGGTTTGACTCCAGGCTCTAAAAGGATCTGGTTGATCAGTACCCAGATTCCACCCTGAGACCACTTCTCTGGAATTGCTGAATTGTTATTTGGCCAGTGGGAAGCTCAGCCCCGCAGCGAGGTCCCAAAAGTAACCAGAGCCTCCACTGTACTCCCAGCACCAGCTCCTCATGTATGCTGGGCTGTGCACAGGGCCTGGGGGGCTGTGTGCTCCTTGTGCTCCCAGCTATGGTCCTCACTCAGGGCCGGGCAAGTGGTTAGGGAGCTTGAGGTGCTGCTCCCATGGTCAGGTACTTCCTTACCATGGTGCTTGATGGACTTTTCCACTGGGTCACGGAGCACTGTGCCCAAGATGAACTGACCAGCATGAATCCTAAACTGAGAGAAGGTGAAGTGCTGCATGTAGGGTTCCTTCTTGCTGTTTGTGCGTCCATGCCCTCGTGAGGATGACAACCAGAATTAGGCACATCTAGCCAGAGAACAGATAGGCTACAAACTGGTTTATAATCAAATATTATTGTCATCAATTTTTCCAGTCTTGGGAGCATTTGAAGCGATACACCTGAACAGGCAAAAGCTACGAGTGTGCAGTTGATGCCGTTACTTGTATACAGATATTTTTAGTAAACATATAATCTGAGTGTTTACATTTTAGAGCTGCAAATGTGATCAGGAAGCAAGCTGTATTGTCATTTCAGTAGGTGGAGTAAAAAGAGCCTTCTGATCACTGGGGTAATGAGATAAGCTTTCTTTTTTTGGTCCTAGTAAACAGCAGGGTGGAAACCTTCTCAGTGATTTCATAAAGGTGCTTTTTGTGCTTAGGTTTTTTTCTGAGAGAATGGATGTACTTCAAAAGCTAAAGACTTTGACAAAGGCATAAGTCAGTGCGTGCCAAGGGCCTGTATGCAAGCTTGTGTCCCCTGCTGAGGGAGCTATCCTGTCATTCACAGAGGGCTAAGCTTGCTTCAGGTACTCCCTGTTGCAGAGGTTAACAAGTTCATGTCTGCTGCAGTTACCACAGAACAGTTTGTGCAGTATCTAATTACCGCACAATGACTTGTTTCTGTGGCAAAACACTATTACGACTCCAAATATAGGAACAGAAACAACATGGATAATAACAACCTTCAAAATGCATTTGAAAACATTTCTAGCGGAAAAACAATTTTGAAAAACTCATGTAGAACTAATGTGGCAAGCTTGCTTCCAGTCCTGTGTGTAGGCAACTGTGGCACATAGTCCCTTGTAATACCAAAGTCCAGAAAAAGAGTTTTATCTAGCACACTCCAGGCCGTACTCAGAAGATGCCACGGAGGAGATACTGCAATCCCTGACTAGCATTTGAGAGGCAGAACTTCAGGCTGCTACTAAGTAGCCGAAATTTGGAAGAATGACTCTGGTGTTAGTCACTCGCTCCGTCACAGGAAAGCAGCTCGCTCTTTAATAGCTGCTAAAGCCTCCCACCACCTTTGCCTATGGATTAGAAGCGTATTTACAGGTGAGCACACCCAGATGCTGAAAGACTAGATTCTCATCCATGTCCTCCTCATCATGAGCACCTTAACACCTGGACTTCAGTACAACTGCTCAGAATGAGGAGATTCAAATACTTTGAATTTACCACATTTGGGCCCTAAGAACAACCTCATTCACATGTTCTAAGTGTGTTTGCCTTATGGCGTAGTATATATATTGCTATATAACGTGACTGTGTCTTTGGGATTGTGTGTCCTCAAGTACTTTACACATGGTACCTCCAGTGTACTGTCTTATTAATATAACTTCAAATAGATGTCCGAAGGGTAGTAAACACACAGCCATCCTGTAGCACCATATATACTGCTACTGTGCTAAAAACCCTAGAGCTTGAATGGTGAAGAATGTTGCAAAGCTAATAATTGATTGATTATTAATTTATTGGCTCTTGAAAACGTATAATTCACACCTAAGTATAACTTGAGTGGATACTTAAAGTTTACTAGGAGAATAATTTTATGAGGGTACCATACAAATACATGTAATTGCTAATTTTAGTACATTCGTATGTTTGTAGTTATGGCTCCCACCTGTTTGGGTCCTTCACATCTAGCTTCCAAGTTTGCCAAAGACTTTTGTAGATTTACAACTCGGTGGGGGTGAAAGTCATTAGCTAATGAATCCTAAGGGAAAATTGCCTCCTGGTGGTAGCAATTAAAGACACACTGCACACTTGTACAATCTACTAACTTAGCAATATAAACAGAAATCTGGTGGCAGCAATCGCAGGTCATATTTCTGATGTCTCTTATGTAAAGGTACCTCGGAATTCAATAAAGAAAACTAAAATTTGAAGAAATATGTTTGTAAGGAAAAGATTCCTACACCTGGCAATATTTCTTTATGTTTTGGCATAGTTGGCACATAACTCTGTGAAGATCAATTTTTTTTTTTCGCTGCTTTGCCCATTTCCATCTATTTTTTATCAAGTCCAGCTATAATTGTGATATACTGCAATCACACATCTTTGGTGTGATAGCTTCAAAATTTTCCTTTGAACCACAAATTCACGGGCCTAACAAATTGCTTACACCCAGGTCGGTGAGGTAAGTTGAATAGCTGAAAAATGAAGAAAAAAAAAAAAAAAAAGAGAAACTAGATCTCCAAATAAATATGGCATCTGGACTATGTATTTCACAAAACAAAGGAGTCTGTTCCAGTCCGACATTTCTACACACTGACTGTCCAGCGGCCAGTATTCAGGGAAATCACAGAATCACACAGAATCAACCAGGTTGGAAGAGACCTCAGGGATCATCGAGTCCAACCATTGCCCTGACACCACCCTGTCAACTAGACCCTGGCACTAAGTGCCATGTCCAGTCTTTTCTTAAACACCTCCAGAGATGGTGGCTCCACCACCTCCCTGGGCAGCCCCTTCCAATGTCTAATGACCCTTTCTGAGAAGAAATGCTTCCTGATGTCCAACCTGAACCTCCCCTGGCGAAGCTTGAGGCTGTGTCCTCTTGTCCTATCGCTAGTTGCCCGGGAGAAGAGGCCGACTCCCACTCCACTACAACCTCCCTTCAGGTAGTTGTAGACTGCACTAAGGTCACCCCTGAGCCTCCTCTTCTCCAGGCTAAACAATGCAGGCAATTATCTTCAAATTCAGGTATGGTAATTCAGGAGATGCAGCACAATTGTTCAAACACTAGCTAACCTGATATGTGGTACATAAAATGGAAGTAGCTGAAAAGTAGCAAGCCAAGAAGAGGATTAAGCATTGAAGTACAAGTTGTAGACTTTATTTATGTATATCCCCACATCAGTCAAGAAGATTGAACTTACTTTCCCCTGTCCTTCTGGTCCAATAGAGCAATATTACTTACGTGAGATTTCAAAACCAGGTGTTAATATTAGATACTGAACTAATGTAAACAGTTTGAAACTCTTTGGATTTTAATAGGATTGCATGGGATTTAAATCATGTGGGATTTGTGCTACGCTGTTAAGCAGAGATCTTCTCCACTTAAAGAGTTAATACTTTATGAGGCTCCATAGACGGTTACTCACCAATTAATATTTTAAAAGGGCAGGGATTATGGTGTGCAGTTAGTGTTTCACCCTGCACACCAGTGATAAATATCCAGTATGTAAACTACTGCTGTAGTCTTCAAAGGAATACCAAACAGCTTAAAAAAATCCTGTGAAAGCGGCAGAAAAAAGCGGTTCTCCTTCATAATCTTACCTCCATGCCTCTGTGTAAAATGGTGAGTACATACTGTGAAGGTGAGACTAAGGGAAAGAAATATTCTTTCCCTTAAAGAGCTTAAGTATTTTTATATGTTTTGATGAAGTGTTAGAACAAATTATGTACAGGAAGATTTCATTAAGAGCAGGAAAGTAATAATCTACCCTATCAATAATTTCTTGAGCAGACTTGTTCTTGTATTTACATTTATTTTGACTTTTCTCTCTTTCTTACACTTTTTCTGATTAAAACACTCTGGTATTGTTTTCACTTTGATATATATGTCAGATCAGTTCCTAGGCACATTGAGATATCTAAGGCAAAGCAGAAATGTGATCAGTTCATTCTCTTCTATCCAAAAGATCATTCTTTCTCTTCTATTCTCTTCTTTGACGTTGCCAAAATGAAGAAAATATCTATTACCTTTCAACAACTAAAGATGAATTGAATAAAATCTGGTGTGGTAAAAAAATGGATTTACTAAAAAGTACAAATTTTCACTGAAACAAAACAAGTTGTTTTCAAAGCTGGAAGAGAGTCCAGTCCTACCTTCTCAGTCTCTTATGCTGTATTCTTTTTCATAAAGTAATCCTGTTGAATTCAGGTTTTACCACTACTTCTAAAAGGCTCTCCCAACACCTGGATGCTCTAATGGCTAAGGGATGCCCTCTTCCCCTCTCCCCCTTCTAATTCCAGTCTAAGTTTATTTCTGGCCAGCTTGTGTGGCATTGTAATTTTGATAATGTTGCTTAACTTAAACATCTGTCTTCTGTTCTTGGTGCAGATTTCCATCACGTAAGAATAGACTTCTGTATCTCTTCCCACCCTTTTATTTTCTGTAGTAACCAAGCCAGGCTGATATAAGATAAGCTCTTCATTCTTCATCTCATTCTAGTAGCAGATCCATGCACCTGTTTCAGTTTTGAATAATCTTTCTTGAAAAAGGGTGACTGAATTTGTGCATGGTATTCTACGTGAGATCTTGTACAGTAATGCTTCACTAACTTTCCCAGAAACCGTGCTTCTGATGTTCGTGGCTCCTAGTCACCCCTTGATCAACCAGAGGTCGCCATTCTGTTTCCTCTGTAATTTGCAGTGGATCCAGGATACATTTGTCTGTCCTCATCTGGAGTTGTTTGGATCAGGTCTCGGGTGCACAAGCTTGTGTTTCCACAGCTGAACTTCATCACATTTCCATGACTTCATCCCTCCAGCCCCAGACCTCCTCAGTTTTGACAATGCCTCCAACCTCATGTTAGAGGGAAATGGCCTTATGACATGCCTAACCTTTGCATCAAATTCAGTGATAAAAATACAGAGAGCAATATTGACTCTAAGCCTAGGCCAGTGTTGTTCTTTGAAGAACTCCACTAATGACCTTCCTTCAACCTAGTACTTCTTTCAACAGTAACCATCTCCCATTGAACTTTCCTTAAAGTTTCTTCACTACTTCCCTTCTTTTCAATCTTGACTAATAGATTCCCTTTTGGTAGCATACTCAATAATTTTAATGAAATCCAAATAGACAGAATCTACATTTGACCTAAAACATTTTCTTTCTCTAGAAAATATTTCATTTTATCCAAGACAACTGGTCTAGGAGGGTCTACCTTTTTTTTATTTTTCTGTTTTTGTCAAGCACTACTGAGGCTGGATCTACAAATCTGCATTTACTGTGGTCACTTTTCTTACTTCTTGAAACAGACTTCTGTATTACTTTGTATAGTTTCTGGCTTGATAAAGCTTGTTAAGAAAACTTGTTCCTAGACTTCCAAGGTAAAATTTTGTAACGGAGATTAACTGGTTTCTTTTCTCCCTTTCATCTCAGCAGACATGTTGAACTGCTTTTTTAATGTCGTACCATCCATTTCTGCAACCTCTTTCCTATTATTCCTATTTGCCCCAGGGTCATTGTTCTGGGAAGAAAGTAAGATGAAGTGTTAGTTGAAATTCTGAGCCAGACTTTTATCCCATCCTTACTGTACCACAGCTTGTTTCTTCTTTTTCTTTGCCTAGCCTGAATCAATCCATTGACATTTCTTTCAATGCCTTTTGCAAGGACTCACTCAGATTTTCTTGACAATTAACATACTTAGACCTAAGGAACTCTGCTTGGAATCTTCAGGTTTTTTCTCTTTTTCTTTCTCTTGTTCCCCTCCCCACTATTCTTTGTGGACTCTTTGCTTTTCTAGATTTTCTTTTTGAGGTAACTGTTTTCATGCAGTCTGCCAGGAGCACACCTTCACAGAATCTTTTTATTTCTTTTTGTCTCATATTCCAGGTAGTATTAATATTTGCTCTGAACATATTCTATGCCTCTTACACATCCAAGCACATCCAAGTATCTGACCGTTTCTGATCAGTTGTCTTTATCGATGACGCGTGTCTCTAACCTGATACCTCAAGGCTAGCAAAGGCCAAGGCTGTTCCACAACCCATGGTCATCTGGGTTCATCAGCACTCAGTACTTGCTGAGAGCCAGCACTTGTTAGCAGATGCAGTGACCTGCTTACACAGATGTGCTGCTTTCCACACCGCTGCTAAGACCTTCATACTTTCAGACAGACACTAGCTTGGGTCCTTCTCCGTCGCACTCCAAAGTGTGATATGGTCTAAAATATATCCCTAGGGAGCTGAGAGCACTGAAGGCTTGGATTTTCTTCAAGGCAATGTAGCACATCAAAGGCTATCCTCCTGAAATCCAAAACGTGGCTTAGAGGTTCATTTTTCCCTTACACTTTATTTAAGTGGAAGTAAATCATAATCACCTAACAGAAAACTCTAATTCCTTGTGCAACAAGCATTTCTCCCGTTACCTACCTGAGCCATTGTTGTATAGTCTTCCTAGGTAGGAGATTAAATATTTAATAAATTTGTGCTCATGTTTTTCAGGCAGAGGACTAATCTTTCAGATGTGAGCACATGAGCTGAATATTCTTAACGCAGTATTCAATCCCGCACAGCATCCACTTGCGCAGGCAAATGGTCATTCAACGTTAAATGAGCACTGCCTTTGCCAGGCAAGTGAATGCCTATAGTCTAGCTGAAGTATAAGCAAACTTTACATGTTCGTTAGCAAAGAGGACCAGCTGCGAAAATAAGAAATCTAGGTGTGAATGACTGAAATGGCTCGACCTTGTTTTCCTGTGACATATGCCTCTGTTCGAGGAAACTCCCTTGGTTCAGTAGACCCACTGAATACGATATATGCTCCTTGTCAGGGAATTCAACTCAGGAACCCTGCAAAACATATTTACAATGGATGTCTGAAAAGTAGACTTCTTGTGTCTTTGACAATAGCAGTTAAATATGACGGGTGGCTTGCATATCTTCTGATTTATTAAAAAAAATGAGTCTCATGTCTGTAGTCTCGTATAAATCTGCTAGACGCTCATAGAAGTTTTCCCCTTGACAGGTCAGCATTTTTTAGCTGACCTGTTTTTAACTGATCAGAGCGGTTTGCTAAGCACTGTCAGATGGAAGTTTAGGGGCTGCAGTGGTGAAACTTAAAAATACCATAGCATGAATAATTGTGTGAGAGAGGTGTTTCCCAGATGCAGGAGTCTGCAAGTTCAATATGGAATTGCAGACAAGTAACAGTGACAACTTGAATGCTTTGCTTTTTTGTAGACATAATATGCTCCATTTGTGAGTGCCATTTAAAAGCTTTGTTAAAATGCTACACATGCACCGCTTTATTAATGAAGATCATTTTAGCAATCTAGTGTTCTGAAGAGAAAAGCAAAATACAGCTGACCTGTAGTAACTGATGATTAGGTTTAATTCAGAAAGGAACAAAATACTATAAACTGCTATTCACAAAGCTATTAAAATCAGCACTTAGAATATTTTTTTTTTCTTAGCTTATTCAATAGTGTAAGACAAAGAAATGTACGCTATGGAGGCATAGCTCAGGTGAGAGAGCAAAGCCAACCTGATAGGTTGTTATAGCAATTACTATTGAATATGATCTTAGAGACAGACTTGCACCTCCGTTACCCCAGTATTTAACTTCATTCAGCTTTCACAAAAATTGTTCAAGCATAGTGAAGGGAGGCATCAGCTTTTGTCGGCCAAGAGTCAGATTTCTAGCGTTATGCATACAAGTCACCTCCTCAAACATCACCTGGATAGGTGTACTATTCATTATTGATTTGCCAGCATTTTCCCTGCCAGCTTAAATGCTGTGGTAGCGATTCTCAAACCCGAAATGTCTTGGCATTGAACTGAGAGGCTGAAAACCTTGACCCGGCCTCACTTGCCTTTGTGCATACACAGGGTGTCTAACGGCCTTGGACTGGGCATCTCTGTCCTCACAAGTAAACAAATACACTAGTCAAAATTCAACATAGTGAACTTGACAGTGTGCCACTGACTTCTGTGTGGTTAAATTGGGGATTCAGTTGTTAAGACATTTTTAAAATGCACCTACTGTTAAGTTATCAATCAGTATCAATCAACTCAAGGCCCCAGCATGTACAATTTTTGTTGTACATCTTAGGGTAATTATTTATATTATTTATAAGTGCGTGTAGCTCATTTCTCACTTAAGTTCACACATCCTCTTTTAATTCAAATTATCTAATTAAGGAATTATTTACAAATATACATAAGGTGACTTATAATGACTCTAAGTGACTTATAATTGCCAGACATTTCTGGCAAAGAACATTCCAGTGAAATGTGTGCTTCTCAAGTGTTTGTTTGGGGTTTTTTTCCTTTTTTTTTTTTTTTTTAAATGTCAAAACTTCAATTTTTGAAGAAATGTTCAGTTTTCTTGATTGTGTAAACTTTTGTCAGGAAGCTTTGCCTGGTACCATGTGAATTTTCCAGTTAAAAGAGGAGAAAAATGCATCCAGCTTAAATCATAGAGCCTCACCTGTAATTAGAGACCAGCTTTAGGCAGTTAAGTTAGTAGTTCAATCTCCCTGTGTTATGGGAGACTCCCTATGTTATGGAACGCAGAGCAAAATTGTTTTATCAAAGGTGATTTAGAGGAAAAGCCTGCCTTATGTGCTCTGAATTAACGTCTCTGAGGGGAAATCTTTTTCCATGGACCATAGTAGGCAGCTACAGCTGAGTTAAAAGCTTGAATTTAAGTAGGGTGAACACCACTGTGAACCTGCCAGAGCGAGGTCTTGAACCTTGCCTACAGAAACTGGTCAGTTGTCTGTTCCCCTGGCAGCTTAGTCTGTCTGACTTTCCCCTCTTCTGCCCACAGCTTTCTCAAAGACATTTTGAAAGGCTGCAGTTGTTTTTTATGTCAACGTGGAACAAAATCATTCAAACTTTGAAAATTTTTGTGGAGTGGAACTGCTGTTTTGCAGCCAGCCCTATAATGGAAAGTTAGGCACCTATGAAAAAAAAGAGAGAGAAATGTGAGCCTATCCAGGCTTCAAAATGTGAAGTGCTGCTATTAAACTGTAGCCACGAGATGAATCACGTACCGGTTTCGTGAAGTATGGGCACACAGGAGTCTTTGGCAGGTTCACAGCAGTTAGATCTATCTCCTGTAGTTAGTTGTAATGACAAATGGACTCCATCCTCCTGGCTGTTAAACATCCAGGCGAACAGTTAAGTTTTTGCTAGCTCACCCTCTCTGCCATTCAATGTTTCTCTCTTTCTTTCCTCTCTGTTCCTATTCTCACAAAAATGCTTTAATCCAGGACCAGGCCCTCTGATACGATGAGCCAATGCAAGGTCTGTCTTCACAGGAAATACTTCCAGGTTTCCAAGCTCAGCCAAGTTTAAAGTTTCCTGTTAAGAAAATGGATGGTAGTTCTTTGGGATGGGGGGCGGGACGGGACAGGACCTTTTATAAACACTGTGTGGATGTTGGCGCTCATACCATAGTACGCTTGGAAAAAAGCAAACCCTGCAGTTTGCACTTTCCCTTTCACCTATACCCAAGCCATGCTTGCTTTTTTTCACAAAGAAATGCCTTAAGTTGCATTTCAGTTTCACAGAGTCACAGAATCAACCAGGTTGGAAGAGACCTCAGGGATCATCGAGTCCAACCATTGCCCTGACACCACCCTGTCAACTAGACCATGGCACTAAGTGCAATGTCCAGTCTTTTCTTAAACCCCTCCAGAGATGGTGACTCCACCACCTCCCTGGGCAGCCCCTTCCAATGTCTAATGACCCTTTCTGAGAAGAAATGCTTCCTGATGTCCAACCTGAACCTCCCCTGGCGAAGCTTGAGGCTGTGTCCTCTTGTCCTATCGCTAGTTGCCCGGGAGAAGAGGCCGACTCCCACTCCACTACAACCTCCCTTCAGGTAGTTGTAGACTGCACTAAGGTCACCTCTGAGCCTCCTCTTCTCCAGGCTAAACAACCCCAGCTCCCTCAGCCATTCCTCGTAGGTCAGACCCTCCAGACCCTTCACCAGCTTGGTCACCCTCCTCTGGACTCTTTCCTTACATTGTCTGGTATTACATGGTCTGTTCCTTGCATGTGGATGCCTGTTTATCTCTTGATGTAACCTCATGTTTTCTTTATATGTATATGCAGGAACCTTTACATAAATTTAAAACCTTGGCAATGAAGTAATAGAAAACATTCCTTATGCAGAAGAAATTAAGCCTTCTCCTTTGTCTCCCCTGTCTTAGTCTCCCCCTTTCTGGGTAGGTAGCTGAAGACCAATGCAACTCAGGAGATCCCTTTTCAACTGTACTACCAGTGGAGGGCTTTTGGGCTCCTGCCTCCCCAGCAGCTTAGGCTCCCACAGACTTCCCTGGGCTGCAATTTTGCTCTTCGACAGCACTGGCTTTTTTAGCAGTTCCTGCCCGGTATCCAAGAAAAATGCTATGGACAAATGATTCCTTAGAGATTATCAAAGTTAAAATGAATGCCAACAGTTGTAATAAACCTACTTGACTCCTGCTAGAATGTAGATAAATTAAAAGCATTTCGCAAAGGTTCAAAAAATTACATACAAGCCTTAAAATAAAAATCTTAACAGAGTGATTTGCCTCTGAGGAGAGCTCAGCTATGACTGGATGCTGGCCATAAGAAGTAGCCACTTAGTCTGGTCAAAAAAAGTCAGACCTTTTTTAAACAAGGTGAGAAAACTAACGTGTGTTTTTCTGGCACTGTAGGGAACACACTGCAATAAATACAATATTATTGAAGTAGCAATAGAAGTAACGTCATTTGGTCTTTACTACCAGCTGCTGAGTTCCAGAAAAAAAAAAAAAATCTGCTTTCCATGAGTTATCATCCATCCAGCACAGTCATACTTGTAGCCACTACTGCATATAAAAAAGAAAAAAACAACCATCTGACAGGAGAAAATGGATATAAATCTCCAAAGTTATAACTGAGCTTGCTCTTCAGTTCAGCGGTGGTCAGTAGCTCTGATTTCTGCTGTAATATGTCACACTCCTTGTAAGTCAGTGCTACTCTACTGATACCAAGAATTGTACCTACTCTGACAGTAGAATAGGCTAGGAAAAGTGAGGCACTTCATGGAAATTCCCCCTCTCACACATGATTGATATTCATATTCTTTAAAACTCTCTCTGTCCTAACTTGACTTTCCTTTCCTCTTCCTTCTTCTATTCCTCTATTCTTCTATTGCTCTGCCTGACTGAATTCTTCCTGCAGTCCTGTGCAATATGCTCTTCCTGTTGAAGTCATTGAAGTCACCAAGGTCACCATGGCAGGGGGGTTGGAACTAGATGATCTTTAAGGTCCCTTCCAACCCAAACCATTCTATGATTCCAGTTGGCATTATTTTTGTCAGACAAGGCTTCACAGTTTTACTGGTTCAAGGTCCCTCACTTTCCTATGAAATAAGTAACTCCTATTAAATCTGTTGGTATCTTGTGTCAATACCAACAGCTCTTTTCTCTCTCAACATCAAAAATATGAAGTTTGGATGTGCTTCATGTATTAGGTAAGCACAACCTCATGGCTGTTACAAGATTTTTTTCTTTTTTTTCTTATTAGCTGTTTGTGTGCCATCTTTCATTAGCAACAGTTTAACTTTAGAGGATTCTGAGGGACTTAAAATCTCTTAACATTCAGAAAAAAAAAATTATTTCTTTGGAAAGATTTGTAGTCTTAAATTCTCTACCTTTCTGTTTGTGGTATTCTATACGTAATTATCTTTTTGGGTGAAGCTAGCTATCTCAGTATAAAAACACATTTTTGCAGTTCAGTCATTTTAATCTTGAAACTTTGATAGAAGTAATTTGAGGAGGAAAGCTGTGCAGCTGGTGAGGATAAAAATAAAATGTTTTTGTTTTGTAGGGTTGATCTTGAAACAATAGCTGGCTAAAGACGTTCAGCAGCTTGGAAGTTTAGGAAAAAATATAAAAGAAATGGATTAGCCTGAGGCAAAAGGAGTCAAAGATGTACGAGAAATCTCATACGCAACAACTCTTGCAACTAACAGCTCCAAATATATGTATTTACATTGTCAACTTCTTGAAGCGGTGTTTAGGCCTTCAAACATCTCCATAAATTGCCAAGTAACTGTGTGTCATATATATGACAGTATCCTCATCAAGTTAAACCCATTCTTCATGTGGAGAATTGGCCTGTTCTTTATGTAGGACACTGAATGCCGTTTTTGCTGGGCATGACTAACATGTAATAACAAGAAGACAAAAAGACAGACTGAGATGGAAACTTTCTGTACTAGTAACAGGTTCCTTGGAAACTGGTACTACAGGGATAATTTTCCCCAAAATGATTTGGAAGTACTTTTTGAGAATAAGAAAATGACTAGAGTAGATGTGTTGAAAGGGATAAATGCATGCCATAAGTTGCACTTTGAGAAGAGCTTTAACAAAAAATGTGCCAGATCTGGACTGGATCTAGAAAGAAGCAGATCTCTGCCATGGTGGACAGTAAGATAACCAGATGCAGAATGAATAATCAAGGAAGATGTTATTGGTAGGAAAAAATTTAATTGGCACAACATTTGTTATGTATCTGGTAGCTACTGTAGGACTTTAGAACTGGAAATACGAGATGAAGGAAACTCGGTGGGGTACCCAGGTGAAGCATGGAAAAGCCCAGAGGAATTAACTAGCTTTGCTCAACCTGTGCTGTCAGCTCTTCCCCCAGATCCAGGTCTTCAGGCCAGAGTTGTGCCAGAGCAGCGATGTGGCTCTGCACCAGGACCATATGGGTCCTGTAGGACTTGTGCTGTCACAACAGGCAGTGCCAGGGTGGCTGCACACCCTGGCCTCCAGAGTGGCTGGCAAGAAAGAGTGTTCACAGGATGGGACAGTGTCGGTCTTCAGGAGGGATAAAAAGATGGAAGGCAGCAAATTTGCTACCAGATTGCAAAAACATACACAAGAAGGGGAAGGGAACTGTGAAAAAGAAAAACTGGAAGTGAACCAACGAACACTGCTAATATTCTATAAGGCATAAGTTTCTAGCCCATCTCCCACTGCGAAGAGTTTGAAATGGAAAGATGGAAACAAATTGTAAAATTTGGATCTGAATCTTTGTGAACAGGCAGCAAAGAAGGGAGTGCAGAAACCTGTGGGATCAAATAAGCCAAAATATCTATGTTTAGGGGCTTTTTTTTTAAGCCAACAGGCCATATAGCACCCAAATTCTGGTATTGTGTTTCTGGTTCTTTCTTTGATCAGAAAATGAGGTAACATCATCTCAGAGTTAAAACACAGTAGCTAAGTGAGAAGTTTGGGTAGAATTAATTCACACAAAGTATGAACTTGAAACAAGTGTCTAGGAAAGATAAAAGCAGCAAGAAGCATAGGTGTCCCCCTGGATCTACCTATGTTTGGTTGTAGAGGAGCAGAGATTGACCGAAATGGTTTTAAAAAAGAGAAGGGAATTAAGAAGAGTTGAGTGAAGTCATCCAGATAAGAGGATGCCAAATGAGGCCAGGTGTTTTTTCATGGTGCATGCAGAAAGCCTTTGTTATTAATGCACAGTGTAAAACAGAAAAAAAATTCATTTCAAAGCAAAAAAAAAAACAATAACCCAAGCCTTTACTCAGGAAATATGCTCAGTGAAGTCAGCAGGAGTTAGCAGTAAGCAAAGACATCAGGATTTGGCCCAGTGACAGTAACTTTGTTGTAGAGCTGAGCTCTTACGTGTTTTCATTGCGAAGCAATTTTAACAGCATAAGTTTGGAACCCCAGAAGCAGGAGTGGAAACACTGACAGAATATTAACTACAACAACTCCCAGTAGATCTCAGTCTTCCTTTTTGTTTTAAGATGGTACAAATGTGATTATACAATGTGTGGGATCTGGTGCTGATGTTAATTTGCCCTCGGTTAGTATCAGCCTCCCTGCCAGATGTATTTCCATATTTGCTTCAAGAGACATACTACCATTTAAAGTATCATAAAACAGCTCTGTTAAAGAAAAAAAAAAGAGAGAGAAAAAACAAATGGGTAAAATAAATTAGTGGAAACTATTGCTATAGGTAGACCAGCACTTTTTAGCAGAACACAGGACTTTTGTTTTTTTTTTAAAGGTCCAAGGGGGTCGTATTGAGCTTTATTTTCTCATAAGATCAATAGTGGAAAATAACGATGCACACTTCATAGATGGACAGTCACAAGATACAATCAAGGATGATTAATCTTACATTCGCAATCATATTCACTGCAGATTATTCACGAAAAGGAAAAGAAGCAAAACTCAGGCCCTATTATTATTATTCTTGAAGACTCTCAGCAGGTAGACATCAGTGTAGCTTCCTTCATCTCAGCAGGGCTGCCTGGATTTACATTACTCTGAAATCCAGCCTTTTAATCTCCAAATTTCATTGTGCCACTTACACCGCAGCAAAGATTAGTGAATGACTAAATCAGGAGTTACCGAAGGGAAATCACTGTTCCATTTAGAAGCTGAAATGGAAAAGCGATAACCAAACAGGGCAGCAAAATGCAGGATTCCCAGAAGGGACCTTAGACATAACAGTCCAAATTCCTTCTATGTTAAGAGGCAAGAGATAACCACACGTGTGCCTCATCCTAAGGGGGACAAGGTATGGAGATGGCCGGCTGCTTAGCAACCAGATGCCTGAGGTGAAACCCAAAGTACAAAACAAGATGTTGTAAACACGTACCCATCTTGAAACTGAAAGTACAGGGAATTTAAAAAAAAAATGGAAGGACTGTTCCTAACCATCTCTTGCTTTCTTCCTGAGCTTTCCTGTTGGTTTCAGGAGGAAAGACCGGAGACAATTCAATTGACAGACCATGAAAGAGAGACAGGAGCCACACAGGGGTTTGCAGCTGGTCATTCCACCAGCCAACTTTCATAACCTGAACTATAAAAGATCTCCTGCAGCTGGTGCCACCCATGTTGGAACAGCTGTTTAGCAGCAGGGAGAATATAATCCTGAATATAAATACGGGATTTGTAGTCTTTCCCTCTGCTCCTGAGAGGAGCAGCTTTTCTTTTGCTAGGTGAGGCAGGAGAGGAGATCAAAGGGACAAAACAGTTTCCAACCTCGATATAAAACAAGCAACAGTCTTTGGTCATGGCTGAAGAGTTTCTTGGTTTGATTTGTAACGTGTTTTGATTTATGCACATGTTCACAAAGGAGGAAGAATTGACCATCGTTGAGTTCAACACTATGAACCCAGCAGATCTTACTTTGGGACTGTTAACCTAACTTTCATGAATTGGATGATAAACTTCGGAAAGCTACACAAAAGCTTCTCTGAAAGACCTTGGGAGTTGTTGGCTTGAAATGCTGCAAATTTGAGGGAGATTCACTGTTTTTCCTCTCTGCAAGCAGCAGGCTGAACACAAACCATGGTGGAGTGATATTGCAGTCATTTTCCCCAAACTGAACTTGAATCAAACCTGGTAGGAAGTTTGAAGAAATACCAATAGAGACTAGATCTCTCAGGAAGAGAAATGTAATGTGCACTCTTCTTTCTGGAGTACTCTTTCTAATATTGCTTGATTAAAAGAAAACAGAGGAGTACACCAAAATAGGGCTGTTAAAAAACACAACAGCAAAAACACTGTTAGATATCAAATCTGAGAGTTTTGGCTAAATAAATAAACGTATTAAGTGTATTGGGAGGGGATTTTACTTAGTTTTTGATAAAAAAGCCTTAAAATTTTCTGGATTTGGCAAGCATACAAGTATCATCATATTTATTTTGTGTATGTTTCCTCCTTTTTACAAGCTGTTTTATACTGTTTAAATGACTGTGAGTCTTTTGAAGTTAATATGAAAATGTATTTGGCAGGGAAAGTAATACGAGCTCAGGGTAAGTCACAGTTGCAGAATATCTAACACAGAGTTTACTCTTTTTATGACTTAAGACTAAGTAGACAGTTCTGAACATAAAGGAGACAAAAAAGGATTTCCCTGACATTTGATGGCAGTTGTTATAGTTAATAAATTGTTTGTGTTGCCTCAAAACTGTCACTCCCTGGACTGCATTACTTTGTCCTGTCCCATCTTGTGTTGAATTTTGAAGATATATAAAGGAATTTGGAGCACAAGGGAGACTTTCTGTATTTTCAGGCCTTAAAACTTTCAGCACTTTATTTCACATTTGTCTCACATTTGCTAATCCTGGTTCCTTGCAATATTAGAAGAAGACATACCCAAAACTGTAGGATAATTTCAAACCAACTGCAGGAGCAATTGTTGAGAATGAGATTAATTTTTCAGCTTGGTTTAACCCAAACCAGAGAGTCATACAGAATGAAGAGGTCTGCTAAGCAAACACGCTCTTTGGCTACACATGCAGACTGTGCCTCTTGATTATTTAGAGGTCTGCCAATTAGAGATGCAAACACACAGCCGCCAAGGATGTAGTACATCAAGGGAGGGCTGAGAATGTGTGATTCACAGTGGCATTTGTGGGAGCAGTGACAACGGAGCATCCCTTCAGATTTCATGCTTTCAAACCGTGAGGCGCTCTCAGGGAATTTTGCTGCTACGCTCTGGCATGCCAATCAGAGCGTTTCATTGTAGTTAGGAAGCTAAGTGTGAAACAAAATCACAGAAGGAGCCCTGCCTGAAAAGGCTGATATCCTAAATAGGTTTGAGGATCAGTGAGTGGGTTTCAAAAACAGCATAGGGCAGGGAGGAGAATCTGAGGATGATGATCAGAGCAGCAAGAGCTGCCCAGAATAGTTGGAGGTATCCAATAAATCACTAACAATGTTATTGTCAGGTATTATGGAAAATGTCTCTCCTTTGACTAGTCCAATACAGTATTCAAGCAGACAGTTTGATTTGTTTGTATTTTTACAACAATAACAAACATATTTGTTCTAACGCCAGCTATGCAATCTGTTTGGGAAAATACACAAATATAATAGGTAGCACATTCTGCAACAGCGAACACTCCCTCTTTGTCTGTAGTGGATTAAAAGGATACAGCTTCCAAGAAAGCTGGCTAGGGCAGACACAAATACGTGATAGGGTCAGATTTTCAGACTGTATAAATCAGCTACAATTGAAGTCAGTTTAGCTAATTCAATTTGTACTAGTAGAGTATTTGTACTATTCATTATTTGGAAAGAAGAAGTTAGAAAAGGAATCAGCTTTGCTCACAAATTTTATCACGGATGCTTTGCCAATAAACAATACCAACCCCTTAAGTGTCTGAAATATCCTTCTATCTTGTTAATGCTATAAGACATGGTACTTCTGTCATCAGCAGGCAAGCACACACATTATTTATGAAATTACGTATTGGCTTTGGGCATGTCATAATCTTATTTTTGCTCATTAAAATGCCAAGGCAGTGCATTTTCAAATCAAATCCAGAAAAAAACCCACCTTTGTCTGTGCTCAGAAGTCACTTACTTTTGTATCCCTCAATTTTAAGAAGAAAATCATTAGCCTTCATGCTCACAAAAAGTAAGCATTTCTGTTTGAGCTGGTTCCTCGTTTGCTCCTAATCGGCACAGCTACCTGAAACCTGGCAATGCTGCCAGGCTAGCTGAAACCCTGGTAACATCCAGTCCTTTAACAGATCTAGTTAACATCTGAGGTATGTTCTGAGGGTTGCTAATACAAATTGAAAGTTCCTTGACCCCGAAAATGGACTGTACTTAGTAGAATAGATGCCATACATCAAGACTTTTGTTCTTTCCCTTATTTGAAAGGCTTTTGGGCTGAGTCCCTTTTAGTAATATCCCACGTACCTGACACACTCTCTAGTGAATCTACACAACATCATCTGGGCCCTATGCGCTTAAGTCCTCCTTTTATAACAATGTGAGAGTCAAATAATTTGAAAATGTGCTCTAAGAAGCTTAAAGGAAGAAGAAACAGTTCCTTACAGAAGGTGGATGTTTATCTCACAGCAGAGTGAAATCTGCTGACAGAGCATTTTTAGTCTTCCTGGCTGAACGAAATAGCCACATTTTATAAGAACTGCAGGGATCAAGCTGGCATGATGGCTCATTCCACTCTTTTAATACCCTGTATTACTTGTAATCCATCTAATGATATTGTTAACACTAGTGTGAAGAAAGGGATAGAGAAGAGCAAGCAATATCTTTTTTTTATTGCTAGCACAGTAGCAATACAGCAGACAGCTGATGTCTGAAAATGAGGGCTTAGTTATACGGTCTGTCAGTAAAGTACAGTTGATAACCCTGGTTCATTTGTTCTTTTTCTCCTGGAAGATAGTTAAGAGTGGAAATGTATAAAAATAATCTCCCTGTTGGCCCCACGCTGCACAGGAGCCTCTGCTGCTGGCAAGGATGGTTAGCAATGGCTGAGAAGGGAATAAGACCATGCATGTTGGGAAATAATCTGATGTGTACAGACTCCATGAGGGTTGTTTTGAATCCCAAAGCTGATGGCCCAAGCAAATATGATATAATATAATAATGTAACATAATATTATATAATATTATATTATATAATGTGATATAATATAATATAATATAATATAATATAATATAATATAATATAATATAATATAATATAATATAATCTAGTTTGTCCTCCTAGTAACCACCATTCACTCTGAGATCACTAAGGAGGGAGCTTCAGGAAGGGAAAGGTAGCTTTTGTGTGTAGGATGTAGAGGGAGTGAGGGTTTCCCTGAGCTTTGAATGGTGAGAAAGTGTGATGAAGAAGCTGTGCTAGAGAAATGGTGATGGCATAGGGGACACCGAACTTAGCATTTTAGTTTGATTTGGGAGTGTGTTTTCAACATAAATCTTCCAGTTGTTGCTGCTCACCCCGCTTTGGTCCTTGTTGTGGTCCATAGAGCACAAAATCATAGAAAAGAGTTATGTTCTTCTAATGGTTAAGTCAAATAAAGTCTTCGTGAGGGCAGGTGCAAATCCCATTCACATCAAAAGCAGTGGCACCTAGTTAACAGTAGGAATTAATTTCAACAACTCTCCTTTTGCTGCCTTCTGTTCTCTGTTTACAGCAGCTAAAGAGTTGTAGTATAGGGGAATCAGGAACAGAGGAGGTGCTGATAAGCTGTGGTTCATCAGAGCTTCCTGATCGCTTGAAGCTTGAATATTCAGTAACTCAGAGGAAAATGGAGATTGTGCTGGAAGATACTGAAAAAAAAAAGGTTAATCAAGCTCTGAGGTTGAGCTATTGCGCTTATCTGCCTTGCCTGTGGGGTTAGTATGTGCAGTCCCTGAGAGTCTGCATGACTGATTGTCCTGGTTTGGCCTAAACCAGGCCAGTTTTACTTTCAGTGATTTTTACTTTCAGCTCAGTCCCTTCTAAGTAACTGCACTTTCTGAAACTAACTGCATGTTTTGCAGACAGTGTCTGCTTCTAGCACTGACAACGCTCGAAGTTTGTAGTTATCGCTGAGGCACCGGTAGGGATGTTATGCAGAAAGGCTCTTGCTGTACTTACTCTTAGAGAAACCAAGGTCACTGCTAAATTCCTCACTGCTTACGAGTGAAGAGCCGCAGGGGGGTCGCACCTGCAGGGAGGAGCGGACAGGGCAGGTGACCCAAAATGGACCAACGAAGGTATTCCATCCCATCCACGTCATTCTCGGTATAAAGCGGGGGGATCACGAGGGTCTTGCTCTCTTTCTGCTATGGCCAGTGTCCAAAGAGGACTCTGCCCGTTTTCCTGCTGCCCCTGATCCGTGCATCTTTAAACCGTGACACTGATAAAATGCTTTTAACTAGAGACAAACTTTTTTCCCTGACTCTAATTTCAAACCACAGGAACATCCTGGATTTGATGTTAAAGGTTCATGTTTCTGAAGTGTTGACAATGTTGTGAAGTCTTATGATGCTATCACGAGTCTAGAAAAACTCCTGTAGCCTTCCTTGCAGAGGAGGAAATGCGAAAAGCTTAGGAGATTTATCTTGAATATGTTTCTTAAAGTCTTTTTGTGCTTGATCTGGGGTGTTTTTTTCAGTTCCAGTACATGATTTTTCACTGAAGCGTTGAAGTAAGCGCTGAGTGCAGAACAACCCTAGTCACAGGTTTTTCCAAAGTTTGGTAGTGCTTTTTTCCTAAGATTTATCTTCGGACTCATTCAGTCTGCAGAAAGAAATTATAAATAGTAAAATCTGCATACTGTCCTCTCTGTTGAAAGAACTGATTCCTGCCTCAGGTGAATGCTATAGCAGCTCTATTAGGAGCCAGTGGCATCACAAGTGCATTAAGTCAGTTTACGGCAGATCACAATCAGGCATATATTGCATGATGTATTTAATTACATTTGAAATCTTCCAATAAAAGAACAGGGCTAGGCCATAGTGTTACCGGAAAATAGTAACCAAGAAAACTCTCTAAACCAAATGATAGTTTAGAAAGCTGACATTGGTTTATTGCAGCTCTGGGTGCATGGGGGATCTCTCCTCCTAGCATGCACACATAGGAACAAAAGCTTGCTCATTATATACATTACAAATATGAATATTCGTATAATTCCAAGAAAAGCCCACCTATTCCAAGAAACTTATGCATATACTAATACATTATGTAATGCATTACGTAATGTCTTTACGCATGCGTACTAAATTGGGGAAGGGGTCTTGGGTGGTCTCTGGGGGTCTCTGGTGGTCGCAATCCCCCTTAATCGTGCTTCTGCGCAAGCGTGGTTGAGGCCTTCTTGTTTACAAGTACATGTGTTCTCAAGAAGAAGATACCGTTTTGGACTTATCTCTCCTCTGACACAAGTTTATGAATCAAGTTAATTTAGACATCACAAAGTTGTTCTTTACACTCTTGTTTTGCCTTTTGGCCCTTTTATAATTAGCAGAGACCTTTGTTTTTCTAAGACCAAGTGTAAACAGCATGAATCATTGTCTACTAGAACCTTGTTATCAATCCTATAAGCAGAATCTATCTACAAAACATGTAGTTTGCTTCAGAACCTATTGTTATTCTCTATTATTCTAGCTAAAAGGAAAATTACTGGCAGGAAAGCTAATTCTGTGTAAAGGTAACACAGAGCAGGCCTTTTAGAGCCTACTCTGAGGCCTACTCTTGCTAAACCGTTGCTAAACTTGAGGCCTACTCTTGCTAAACCATTGCTGAACTGAACCGTCTGGTATCAATAGCAAACTTCAAAATGAGGAGCTGGTGATATTTAAGTAAGGGAAGTGATGCTCACTAGACTGCAGCATAATAATCACTTAAGCTTTTGTGGTTTTACAATTTATATTATCTGCACAACAACCTTCCCTTGCTCTTGCTTGGGCCAACTTTTCCTGAGTAAACAATCACATACCAGTACCCTATTTCAAATTCTCTCATGGGCCTAGTAAGAGAAAGGAAAGTTGGATCAAATTTTAAAACCTGATGCCAAACTTCTTTTGCCCTGTATACTCTCACTTATGCAAGATGGGTGTAAAACACTCGGATCTGAGAGGTACTTTTTAACAGTACTAAGCAAAGTGTACAATTAGCTGTGCAAAATGCTAAACATTGCCCATGTTCTGCATTTTTGCATAGTCATTTCTGTACACATATAACCTATTTGGGATATAATAGCTGCAGACTTTCATTGTTGTTTTAGGTATGCAAGGCAAGCCAAACATGTGGGTGTCTTCCAGTCTGAATGCAAATGAGTATGAGATCTGCATTTGGGTAACGACAAGGATGCCCACCTTGTCTGGAAATTATTTAACCACATTAACACAGGACAGTGCTCAGGGCATCTCAGAGAGGACTATGAGCTTGTGCAGAGATGCCTGCCAAATCTGTGAGTGTAACTTGGTCAACTCATTCTTGGCTATGTGTCCTGCTTTGAACGTTGTGGTTGGAGATGCACAGAGTATGCACAGTTGCATGCTCACCTTTAGTGTGTATGTGTGTGTTTGGACATGCATAGCCTGAATGCTGGACTACTCTTCTTTGGGAAACTTGACTTTCCTGCCTGGGGGAGGAAAGGCTGCTGGTACATCCCTTGAGTAGCAAATGACTGTGCACAGGAGAATGGGATAAGGACAGTAAATGCAGAGGTCCTTAAAATATACTGCATACATTGTTCAATCTAGCAGGACAGTTGTTTCATGGTAAAACAAACACTGTATTGCACAGCTTAGTCTTCTTTCTGTGGCAGAAGCAGCATTTTGAAATTTAATTAACTTCATGTGGCACTGGAGAAATAGATGGCAAATCAATAATGAATGGCATTTCAGTCACCTCGTGGTGTTGTAATTTTCTGTGTTTTGCTACACTAATTAGGTCTGACTTCGGTGAGAAGCATTTCAGGAGCAAGGGGCTGAATTATTGGTGAGTTCCTGGCTGTCACTGGGGAGATGAAGTAATCTCAGTACTGAGTAACCTCAGTGATTTCAGGAGCTGGGCACTTAACATCCAATCAGATGAGGGAAAATCTCACATTTTGTTGGTGCAGTTGTACAGTGAGTTTTGGGCTCAGCTAGTCCATGACTTAGACTTCAGCTGAAAGAGCTTCAGAAACCAGGAACTGCTTACCTCATAGTTGGCATTTAATGACTTAATTGCTCTCATTTACACATTCTCCCAGAGACAGAGTTTCTTGCAAACAGGTGAGTATTTCCTTTATTTGGATGCAGGGCTCCTCCCATGAACCTAGAGAGAGCCCTGGGTGAGAGTGGTGCATGTGGGATTGGCCCTTGGCTCTGATCCCTCCCTACTTCCCCAAGAGCAAGCTGCTCGTGTCTGAAGGTGGAAAAGAGTCTTCCTCTGGGATACCTTGAGGATCCTCTGCAACAGCGTGCTTTCGGCTGCACCAAAAAGAAAATGGATCGATTAGGAATAGAGTCTAGGGAAAGCAAGTGCTCTGAGGCCACTAAGTCAGTGTGCCAGACCAGTGCTATGCTTTCTTGGGAAAGTATGTGAACTCCTTCCTTTTATATTAGTGTGAATTATGATTCCCAAACATCATTGCTTCTAACATAAACAGTTTCTAATATAAACCATTCCTGCTGGTCACCCCAGACAGCCTGAGTGGCATGGAAAATGTCAGTCGTTGCACCACATTCGCCCAGAGAATTGCAGCAGTGATTGAGGTGATTTTGCAGTTGTTGGAATAATGCTGAGTGAAAGGTGGTAAGGAGGAGTTACACTTCACAGACAGCGAACATGGAGTGGACACAGAGCTGGCTTTCCTTTCACCCGGGCTCTACTTGTGGGCTGTGGGAGTTGACAAACCCACAAATTTGTGTAGCTGATATCCTGATAGCTTCTGTGCTTCACCTGGTGCCCTTCTCAGCCTTATACAAAAAACCTCTGATAAGGTACAAGACAGTTTACAGGTAAAGAGTTGTTGACAAATTTAAGTTAATAATGCCTTATTGTGGTGCTTAATAGTCTGGCAATCAATACACAATACGATATACAAGAATATATGTGAATGTGTGTTAACTAGTATTAATTAATTCATTCATTAACTATCAATTGGCTAGTTAATTATAATGTTACTACTCCTTAGCTTTCTTTCCTTTAAAAAAATAAAAGAAAATAAGAATTTCTCAGTCAAAACTGCATTTAATCTCTGTTTCTGCCAAATTCAAGAAAATATATCAAGGAAGTATATCAAATATATTTACTGAATTCAGTCCTCTTGTACTGCCATTTAACAGCTGTTCCTGAAATGGCTTTACAGGCTGCTTAAGGACCATGTGAGGATGAATAATACTCTTAAGTTCCCTCATGCTTGAATACAAAGGATATATTCTCCAATGCTTACAACTCTCTGCAGTACCTCTCTGCTGTCATAGCTGAAAGAAAAGACCAATAGAAGCATTCATTAGGGCTATCAAGTTTATTGTCTATCAGAATGCATATGTAGAGCAGCTTATTTTCTGATTGGGATCTGTTTTCTCTGAAATTGCTGGTTAAATTCTAAAGTCAATGTTATTGTTCAGGTGGTTCAAGGTCTGCCAGTGGCTTCCCAGGTTCATTTGTCAACAGCACACCCCAAACCCAGGAGCCTTGCCTTGCTGTTGAAGAGGAAAAGGCAGTAATTGTAACTGGCTTATTTGTTGCAGCTGCAGAAACTGAAACGATCGCTCTCCTTCAAGACTAAAAGCTTGCGGAGTAAAAGTGCAGACAATTTCTTCCAGAGGACTAATAGCGATGTGAAACTGCAAGTAGACTTGATGCCTGAGGTGAGCACGAGCACCGGGCAGCTCCCCAGCTCAGAGAGCCAGGCGTCCTCCCCCACCAGAGCCCAGCAGCTGCCAGAAAACAACAAGGCTCACATCTTCCAGGAGCACATCTTCAAAAAACCCACCTTCTGCGATGTCTGCAACCACATGATTGTTGGTAAGAAACTATTTTTTAAATCTGTGTGAGTGTCCATGCTAGAACTTGCCAGACGACCTTTCTGTAACTTATGTAAGCCCAGGTGCCTACTTGAGAATATTCATGCAAAAAGGATCCGGATTTATGTCACATCTGCCCCAGGTTAATACCAGTTCTATGTTTGTTGACAGATCTCTTGCCTTGTAGTCACATACTGTTATCACAAATCACAGGTGGGGGTTTTGGCTGGAGTCAAATTCTCGTTCAGGTTATACTGAGCACCAAGCACAAACTCTATTGTGTGTTACACTAGAAACAGCAGAAATTCATCTTGCAAATTTGTGTCTGCTGTCCTTACTCTTCCACAGCAGTGATTCTAAGTCTCTTGCTCCTTGTGTCTGCCCCCACACCCTCCAGTGCCCCCAGTTACCATTCACTGTGGCAACCATGCCTACCTCCTCCAGCTGCCTCACATCTCTTCTAAGTGACAATTGGGCAAGAGGTAGCATCTGCTGGGTGGTAATCTCTGAGCTGCTTGTGTGTGCGTGTTGGCTGTCATGTTTTGGGAGACCAGGTCAACAGAAAAAATAACAGCTGAATTCACACTGCAGATTTTCTTGGGATTCTTCTACCTGATCCCTGCTAGTCACAAAACCCCTTACAAACTTTATACCTTTGAAAGATCACCCTGTCTTCTCTCTGAAAACTGTCCATGGGTGTGTAAGTTACTGCCAGGGACTGACTGACAGGCAGACATAGAGAACAGAGCCAATAATTGATTATTCCCTTCAGTGTGCAGAGAACAACTCCATACTGAGCCCTGCTTGTAAGGTAATTTTCAGTGCAGTGTGAAGGCCTAAAAAGGCAGCCTTCATGCTGCAGATTATCTATGGGGCTGTGCAAGAAGAGGTCAGGAAAGAAGTGGTGGCGGGTGGCTGGAGGTGTAGAACATGCACAGTCACTACTGTGGGAAGCTGCAGGAGTTGCTATTCAGAAGTCTGGTCCTAGACATTCACATCCCTGCAGCTAGCTTGTTATGCACATGATTTGATCTTCTTGCTACTTATCATCTAGTTGTCCCAGCACGGTAGATCAGGAATACATTCAGTGGCAGTGCACCAGTGTGAAAGTCAGTGACACAATTTCCAAGTTTTTAGGCAGGGCAAGGAGTAAAACATTGCTTTAGCTTCACATAGAAGCAGTGCAAGTCTTTGAGTACAAACTATTGTCTGTAATTTGTCTAGCTTACTGTAAGAAACTCATGTCCCTCGGCATGGAATTCACTGTCTTTCAGATAACAGTATGGTAAGATCTTGAAAGATGCTGATAGGATTGCTCAAACTTTTTCAGACAATGGTACCTCCTTTTCCACATGAGGGTGCTCAGTGTCCCCCACTTGTGTGGGGAACTTGTGTTTTTTGGAAAAGGCAGCTGTCTGCAGAACATGAACTCATGCAAGACAATCCTGCTTCCATAAATCAAAGAATTAAACACGAGGCCTGATTTCATCCTCTCTGCACCACAGCTCTACTGAATCCAGGGAAACAGAGGAATTTTTGGTGTTATATTCCAGTCTTTTAAGTTTTTTTCTACTTTAAGTGGTAGAACAAGGCAAAGGGAGAAGGAGTAAAGCATCAATATCAGGGAAATTCATAGTCCAGAGATTGAAAGGAAGTCTGGAAGACAGGCAGTTAGTTGAAATAACTTTATGTATGGAAGCAGGCCCAGAACTTGTCTCCTTCTGTAATGTGGATGAACATTCTATCAAAGCTTAGTTTCACAAATATATACTGCAAATATAAGTCCTTTGCATTTCTGGCGGCTTCTCGTGAAGTTGTATAGAGATTAGTATCATCACAAATCTGCACAACTCAGCAATACTGTTTCAAAACACTGCTGCTCAAGATGGATTATTACTGGCAGCAAACTTTGCAGGGAGTAACTCCAGTTCATAAACACCCATGCCCTTCTCCTTTGCTGGGCAATCTGTGTCCTGCCTGGGATAGGAAAGTCCTGAAGCATAGCTATAAGCTTCAAAACATCAGCTTTAACACCACCTGCCTTCTGAACTTTTTCTGTTCTTTTCTATCCTCTGAGGGCTTCCCTTTTCTATTCTGTATTTTAGCCACTTCGTTAGAGAAAGCAGCCTTTCAAAATTGCTGAAGAAGCTAATGCAACCTATTTTGCCTGGCAGTGGGCTGAGTCAGGTGAATTGCTCTGACCTCCTCCAGCTCATCTTTGCTTGGAGGTATGGCAGAAAAGATGTTGAGTGTTACTTTGTAATGCCTTAGAGTCTAGATACCCTGATTCTCATAGACAGACATCTACTCTACTCCTGTAATCCTCTCTCTCTGATCCTTACTGCAGTCGTGCCTGGTTTTGCTGTATTGTATTTTAAGCAGCACGGGAGATCTGGATGTTCCTGTTTACAGCTCAATTAATTTATACAGGTGTGCAACTGCTGGTTATGGGGATGGTGAAGCAAAACAGGCAGCTTTTCGGGAAATCGTGTCAAGCTTGCTCCCAAAGGCAGACTGAAAAAAAGTCACTTCTGTGCAGGGGCTCTGAATTTACACATGCAACATGGAGCCTTATTTGTTCTCTCTATTTGCATTTTTCACAGGCAGTGACACTTGAGAGTAATGAGTCTACAGCTTTAAATTCCTTATTGATGAGAATAAAGGCAAAGACAAATATATGTTTTGAAGACTGGGGGAAAGAGTCCAGGAAAATCCAAGCTTGACTTTAGATGGTTTCAGTTTTGCCACCAAGAATGATTCCAGGTTCACCCTAAATGGCTTTCTGATCTATGAAGTGAGCAGCTCTGTTTGGTGCAGGGCAGCAGGACGAGCTGTGCGTAGCACCAACGTGTGGCACGCGCTTCAGTCTCACTCGTGTGGCAGAAGCTGTTCGTAGCTTCAGAGTGAACAGGGCACTCGGAGCAGAGGCATCAGGCTCCCTGTGCTGCTCTTTTCACAGCAAAATTAAAGCAAAGGAACGTGAAACATTATCTTCCTACAAAAAATATGTGCATCATCTCTCCTTGATTGTTAGGCCCCATGAGCCAAATGTTGCCTCTGGGATGCAGCACATGTGCTTGTTTGTTCATTTGACAGAAGTACAGTCATAAGATAAAGGCCAAATACAGGCAATTGGTTTCAGCATTCAGAGGATTTTACTAGGATCAGTATAATGCAAACTTATTCAAATGCTTTTTATGCATCCCAAAGTGCAATGCAAGATATTCCAAAGAAACTCTGCTTATTGATTCATTTCCAAAGAAGAAAAAATGTAATAATAGTGTGCTTCCTCCTTCACATTAAAGACAGGAGTCAAAGTGTTCCTGCTAACTGTACTAGACTGGGGCTAAAGTTCCACCTCAGTAAACAGAAGGAAAATTTGTTATAGAAGCAGTAGTTTTCTGCCAAATGAAATAAGGGAGGAAATTTCAGATTCAAGTGAGCTCCGAGGAGTGCGTGGAGGATCCATTTTACATTAGTGGGGCCTTTTTTGCAGCATCAAATGCTCCAATACAATCATCAGTTCTAATACTGAAGTCAACAGTAATATTTCATGTAATTTCAGAGCAAACCTATAGTACGTTGGAGCAGACTCTGTTCCCTTCTGCCACTGTGAGCTCCAAGCATTGGTTAGTTTAGGACTGAGGATTCCGCTCCATGGTGGGTTACATATTTTCTTAAACATATATACCCATGAACTTTCTCTCACAGTATGACTCTTAGAAACCCATTCATTTGCTGTTCTTACTAGTAATATTTATTACTATTTTAATGTCTAACCCCAGCAAGGGAAAATATTGAAAATCGAAGTCTCTCGTGGAATGTATCACTAGGTCGTTATTTAGGAGACACTGGTTTGTTTATTTTACATCCCTGTGAAAAGAAAATCAAGTCAGAACACCTCTGAGTTTGCTTCATGTTATCTACCATTTTCTGTGTTTAGCAAGAATGTGGTAAGATTTGGAAATGTCCAATAAGGGGAGGAAAAACTGCCTGGAACCAGCAAAGATAGAAACTATGAAATTAATGTTGCATCAGTTCAGAGCCTTAAACTATGCTGGTCAGAAGCAAGTTCTTGCTCTTCTTCAGTCTCTGGTGTGTCATCAGTCATCTCTGTGATACTCCTGAAGAAAACATGATGTCAGTACTCTACTCTTGAAAAACATTGTGTATTTTAAAAAAAAAAAATCCATCTGTAGACTTAATGTTTTACTCATTTTCAGTTCATTTCCTGTGCTGACTCATATGGAAAAAATGTTATTTTCCACACATTCCAAGCATATTGCATGCAATTAATGTATTCCCATCTAAGTCAAATATAAGTAGTGTAGCAAAAAAGTAAGCCACTTTGCTTTTAAAAATAGTTGACTTTAAAGTCAGTCCTTTAAAGATGTGTTTTAAGGAAATAGCTGCTCGTTTATAACAGCCTCATTGTATGTTTCTTTGTGTTTCAAAGGTGTACTTAGCATTTTCATTCCATGCTTTAGCTTAACTCTAACACAGAATTTTGACCAATCACTTTTTTATTGACATACATATTGGGGTGTTTTGCCTGATAAGACATGCTAGAAGGTCACAAACCTTCAGAAAGGCTAAACAAAATTGTGGTCTGTAATGTCCAATACTAGTCAAAACCAGGTCCTTCTGGATCATGCCATCACTGGCTTAGGTACCTGAGATATATGCATTTATAGTTGGTCTCAGGGCAATCAAGTTTCTGGTTTGGATGCAGATTCTCCAGACCTTTGCAGCTCTGGAGGTAAATAACCCAGTACCTGCCTTCTCAGGGAGTTCCAGTCAGAGAAACCTGTAGAAAACAAACAAGCAAGCAAAAAGATAAAACCAATAATAAATCCTTAGCACAGTTTACTTCCAGTCTACTAATCAACAGTTCTTACGCAGTGAAATTGTGCTGTCCCTTCAGTATTGACTCACTCCTATCACCGTCTGTTCTGATTTAGCCAGTCATTCTGGAGTTTCAAACAACCGACAAAGTGCCATGAATAATTCCTTCCGGCCACATCTTGTAAAAGCAGCCTGTATTTCTTTGTTTCACTGTGCTGCTCTGGCTACTAGAACTTTCAACTACTTTACCTCCAAAGCTGTAATGCAGCATCCTCCATAAAGCTAGGCTCAAAGTTGATAAATTGGCTGAGCTTTTCAACTGCAGGAATGAAGGAAAGACAGACATCTGGATTGGGGCTATGGTCGTCATCCCTCTTATTTGCTACATCTGAACCTTTTCTCTTAGACTATTGGTAACCACGACCAATAAGTAATGGAAAAACTCCATAGTTTGAGGAAGTATCTGGATGTTTATTAATTATAGCAAGATTTCACAGGAACTATGACACAGTGCTTTCTGCCTCCAGTCTGATCAGCTCCCTCATAAAGTCATTCTTGACTTTTTTTTTAAGCTTGCTGCCTCACTTCATGAAGTAAGCATTCTGGTTTGGACCAAACCTGCCTTTATTCAGCATTATCCAGGTAGACAAGGATGCGATAAACAGTCACCCGTTGATCGCCACTGCTTGGCAGCTAGACAAAGTAGAATTACTCCTGGGAAGCATGACTGTAATTGAAGCTATGTTTCCAAGGCTATGGTAGTTTGGAGGACTCCTCCAGAGCTCTACAAACGAACAAATAAAAGGCAATTTTATTTACTGAGGCTTTTCTTGCAGGCTAAAGGAAAACATAATGTTATTAATTCAGTGTTCACCCTACCCTCCACAATTCCCCATCTCTGTGGCATCTCTCAGCCCAGATGACCGTGGGTGAAGAGATTCATGTTGCCACTGCATCAACGTGGGAGTTACGTCCTGTGGAGAAGGGTAAAGAGCTGCCAGGGGGGAGGAGATGCCCCTGGAGCAGCTTGTGGAGGAGGCTTTGTGTCCACCTCTCCAGTGGGCTTGTGCAGTCCCAGCTGAGCCTTCCTAGATCTGTTTTCCAGATGATAGACTATTACAGTATAATATAGTGCGTGTATGTGTGTGAATGTTGTTTATTATTAGTGCAAGAAGGCAAAGAGTTTCCCTATGGAAAGAGGATTTCAAAAGCAGCTGAATCCAGCCTCCTTTGGTTTTGATTGTGAGGGAAAGGGGCAGTTGTGTGACCTTGTCCATGACTGGTACCAGGTGCCATTCCATATGTTATTAAATGGCCTAAAGTCCCTGTCTCTGCTTCCTCCTTCCCTCCAGTAAGTCCACTCCTGGATTTAGGAGACAGGTTCTCGCTCCAATTGATGCTGAATGGCTCTGGACACCTAAATCTTCTAGCACTTTTGAGAATCAGTGTGAGTGAGAATTACTTCAGTTCTCTCTGACCTGCTGTGCTAGGGTTTAGGGGAAACAAAAAAATTGTATTTTTAAACACACATCTGCAAAAAAATTGATGCAAAATAATAATTTTAACACATCTATTAACTTGAAATTGAACCTGGCTTCTCCTATGATTCCTTTCTTGAGTTAATAGCTCTCCATAAGCATAGACCTTCCCACTTTGGAGAGGAGCCCTGTAAGAAGAGCTAAACCAAAGCCTTCTGGAAATATGAAATTAAGTACTATGTTAATCAAACTGTACAGTATGCAGTTAACTGTTAGTTATAGACTAGTCAGGTATAGATAATGTCATCTGGACTCTGCAAAATTTCCAGAAAGTGGATAGTTTGTCTATTAAAATACATGAAGTGGGGTTGAACAGATGGAAAGAGGTAGAAATACATATAGTATACATAGTATAGGTGTGCTTGATCAGTACGTCTCTTATTTTTTATAAGCATGACAAAAAAGTATCCAATTCATACAGTCCCATTGTTGTAAAGTAGCTACAGAGGACCACACATTATCCCTGCATTAAATTAATCATTTTTTCGTACTAAAGAGTTAAACATACTTTAAAGCAGATATTGAAAAGCAAATGTTTAGTGTATTTATCCTCTGGGAGGGCTTCCTCCTCTGAGATGAAGCAAGAATGTTATCAGTAAATTGGATAATCAGGAACTGTTTAACTGAGAAAAGAGGGTGGAAATATATTTTAAATTTTAATTTGTCCTTGAACAGCATCAAGCATGTTTCACATTTGATACTAGGTAATTTTCAAGCTCACTGTAATTTGGGGGAAATTGTTATTAATACGAAACTGCAGTTAATCCTCCGTGAAAAGAGACTTTAAAGATGTTGACCAACATTTACTGCCTAACTAGATGGAAAACAATAAAAATTTCCAGTACATCTACAATCAGTATTTTTTGACCAAAAGTTACGTTGAAAAACACCAAACACCCTATGCAGTAGGTGGCCATTGCTCCTGAGATCAGCTCCAGTGAAGAACATAACAGTAGGCTTAAGGTTTGTTAAAGACCTGAGGATGAAGCAGAATACAAGGTTTCTTTTTTTTACATCCTGCTACGTACTTTGCCTGAGCTCATATGGGACGTCGGGTGTTTTCAGATAAACAAATTAAATGCATCTTCCTTGAAGCTGACCTTCTAGTAAAAACATTATTTTTCTACTCAAGAGTCTTTGTCTACCAGAGTATCACTGTTATGTGGATAATTACATTGCCACGTAGCTGACAAAAGCATCAGCTAGAAGGGAAATTATTAGGAGCTTCACCTTTCTATGAGTCGCAGAAGCCATAAAATGGGGCAATTAGCAGAAATGCTTTTGCAAGAGATAGAGCATTGCCATCATGTAGAGTAAAATGCCTGCCCATGGTTGCTTGTTGCTGTCCTTAATATAGAAGGATGTCTCGGAGAGCAATGATCCTCATTCTATAACTCTTTTCCTTTTTGACATAAGTTAATTTTACATGCTGAGGGATGCTGCACACACATGGATCCCCTCCCTGACTTCTAATTCTGAAGACACACTCTGCGGTTGAAAATTGTGATTACATTGTAGTTTCCTTTAGAACATGCAGGCAGTGATCTTGGAAATCTTGAAGTATTTTGTTTTGACCACTAGATTATTTCCTGTTTGACCTCATTAATGTTTATAAATATGTAAAGGGCAAGTGTCATGAGGATGGAGCCAGGCTCTTCTCAGTGACATCCCTTGACAGGACAAGGGGCAATGGGTGCAAGCTGGAACACAGGAGGTTCCACAGAAATATGAGGAAAAACTTCTTTACAGTGAGGGTGACTGAACACTGGAACAGGCTGCCCAGAGAGGTTGTGGAGTCTCCTTCTCTGGAGACATTCAAAACCCGCCTGGACGCGTTCCTGTGTGATATGGTCTAGGCAATCCTGCTCCGGCAGGAGGATTGGACTAGATGACCTTTTGAGGTCCCTTCCAATCCCTGACATTCTGTGATTCTGTGATTCTGTTTGATAGAAGGTTTGAAAGCAAGAAAGCAAGCAAGCAAAAAAAAAAAAGGGTGGCTATATCTTCCCCCGACTCTTTGCAACAATTCCACTTTCCCAGCCAGGAGAGGAAAAGGGATACAGCTGGTATAATCCCTGAACCAGTGTGAACAACAAAGTCATAGTCAGTATGTCCCTGATTGGCTTCCTCAGCAATTACAAAAGAAAGGCTATAGATTTAATGCACAGGAAGATGCCTCCAAATGAGGGTTGGGTGTATTGATGAGAGAACTTGTATTTGCAGTGCTAATATTGCCTGTTTTACTAGCTGCATCTCTCAGAAGTGTAGCAGTCTTTCATATCTCAAGATCTGTAGCACATGAAATTCTCCAGAGAGACTTTGTGCTGCCTCACATCTGTTTTCTGCGAAGCATGGGGATGGATTTTTAACATTGCTGGTTGCTTACAGAGCTCCACCAGCAATGGGCTTGAAGTGAGAGGCTGCTATGTGCAGCCCCATTTTGTTCCACGACTCTGTAAACCTAGGCACAGCGTACTGGCATCATCAGGGGTTCATCTGCACATCTGTTTACAGCTGCAAGCTGAGATGTTGCCTGCTTTGCAGTGTTTGTACAGCTAGCAAATATGGAGAGGTTACACCAAGGTGCTTGATCTGTTTGGCTAGATCTAGTCCCTCAACACAGCTAGGCATGGAAGTTCATTTTCCATTAATAACCTCTGGATGGGATAAACAGTCACTGAGTATGATGAGTCTCAAATGTCACCAGAAGGGAGGACACAGGATGGTTTCTCTTGGAGAACAGCAGATGAGCAATAGCCTCTGATGAGCAGTTGTTTTCCGTAACAAGCTGATGACACGCTCTGGCAGACTGAACTGCTTAGTGGTGTTGTCCAAGGGCAACAAACTCTTTGTTAGCTGAAACAGAGATTTTTCTGAAGAACAACAGAAAATTCAACACTTAAGACGTTGATGGGGTTTGGGTGTGTCTCTCACAGATGCTCTTTCAAAATGCCCCATCTGGAAATTTAGGCTGTTTCTTAACCAAAGAATGAAAAATTATGCTGAGCTCTTGTCAAGGGTGAGACAGCACAAATGCCAAAGCGGAGAGGATCTGGATACAAGGTTTTATTGAAGAATCACTGACATTAGAGCTTTTACCCTACTTATTCTTTTTCACACTCCCTCCCTCCTTCCCTCCCCACCAGCATCTCATTCCCTAGGTCTCCTCTTCCCTGCAGGGAGGTCACTGCTGGCCTGGGAAGGTTGGGCAGAAAGTTGTGTCGGTTCCTGCTGTGATGCTGCTTGCAGTTACCCGTCTCAGGTGCCACTGCCCAAGGTCCTTGCGCATCCTCTGGCTTGGATGTCCCTGGCTTCCTCATCTCCAGGATTTTCCCCCATTTCCCAGACCTCCCCCCAGGCCAGGATCTTCACCTTCGTCTGGGCCTCCTTCTTCTTTCCAAGACTACTTCTTCCTTTCAGGAACCCATCTCTCAGCATCAGCTCTTCTTTCTGGAAACCAAGCTTCCAGTTCCTCTGGTCTCAATAGTATACGTGCATGATCAGCCTTTTAACTAGCGGGTCAGTCTCCTGTCTCCTTACTAATTGAAGGATTTGGGATGCGTCACTTCTTTTTAGTCAAAGTGTTATCAAAATTTCCAAGCAGCCTGTACTGGTTGCAGCTAGCAAGTAGCAGGCTCCTTTCTGAGAGTTCAGGAGTTTAATTTTGGACATTCACCCATGCACATACACAGTTATCTTGTGTTCAAAATTTCAGCTATTTTTTGCCTGTGACAGCTCCTAAATCTGGATGTGTGTGTTGACCCAGCTCTTTGTTAGTGAGATCCAGCTATGTGCCAGTGCCTTCTGACACACTGATCTGCTTTTTTTTTTTTTCCTCCCTCCTGACCCCCCGCCCCTTCCAAATCATGCCTTTGGTGACTTCCCATCAACAGTTCCTGTTGCACTGGAAATAATCTTGCTAAAAGTAAGGTTGTCTGATGGATTCAGCTAGACTTTTGTTACAGGCTACATCACTGTACAGGCCACACAGGGGTAGCTACCAAGCCTGTTGCTACCCCTATGGGTTTCCTTATCTCTAGTAGTGGTAACACAATTATGGTCAATATTTTAATTAAGGCTTTTGGACAACAAACCACATAGTCATGCTGGTGCAAGCCACATGTGTAAATGAGAAAAACTATGGCTTGAGTTGGCTTGGCTTGTTCCTACTTAAGCTGTGGCTGCCCCCTCCCTGGCAGTGTTCAAGGCCAGGTTGGATGAGGCTTTGAGCAACCTGGTCTAGTGGAAGGTGTCCCTGCCCATGGCAGGGGGGTTGGAACTAGATGATCTTTAAGGTCCCTTCCAACCCAAACCAGTCTGTGATTCTATGATTCTATACTTGAATCCAGGGTGAATTCAGATAATGCAAATACCTCTAACCATGGACAGTTTGAGTGATGCATTGAATTATTCCTGTTGATAGACAAAATCTTAGAAAGCAAATTTTTGGTTTAATGATTTAAATACTTAGAAATAAAGTAAAATTTCAGCTTAATGTCCATATTTTTCCCTCCCCAGATTGACCCCCAGGCAGGTAATACTGTTTTTGCACTGCTGAGCTGCAGAAACTTCTGTACAAGCATTTGACAGAAGTTTTTCTTATTAATTTAAACTATCATTGATGCCACATGGAAGTGTACTTGTAGGTGTGCTTTAGGCCAGCACTGCTATGTGTCAAGTACTAAATTCTCTCAGATTTTAACAGCGAAGGCTCATGTTACCTCTTTGAGCAGATGACAGTATTAAATCAAAGTGTTTTCTGCCTAAGTTGTGTGATTTCACTGAAATCAGTAACTTTTTCTGGAAAAAAAGAAATTTAAAAAAACTTGCACTTGTGTTGAAAGGTTTCATTTGAATGTTTTTCTACATTTATCATTTCATTTTTTGTTTTCAAAACTTCAGTGGAAAAGAAACTGAAACACTACTTGTTATAAAATGTGATTGTAAAATTCTGTAAAGCAACACATTGTGACCAACTGCAAAAATAACTTCCCTGAAAACCGATCCCACCAAACTGGTATAACTGCCCAGTTACTTATGATGTCAGCCTGAATCATCTCTAGTCTGAGCAGATCATGCTGTCACTTAACACCTTTAGCTTCTGATGAAGTCCTCCTCAGCTACTTGTGATCCAAGGGAAGAAACGGCTTTGGAGGAGAAGCCTGTGTGTGGCCACATTCTGACCATGTGCTAGATTTTAGGTGGAGACACGTGTAGTTATCTTCTGTTGCTTTGCTTTCCAGCTCCGTTACTAGCTACTGTGAACTGGGCAAGAGAGGGAGGGAGAGGAATTGTGCCCATGGTAAGTCACATGTCAGCATTTCACGTGCAAGGCCCATCGCTGCAGGCGCTGCCAGTCAGTCTGTGGTGACAAAGACCAGGAACAACGCTGAGAGGTTGCACTGATTAGGACATTAGGAAACATTTGTTCTCAGCAAGGGTCATTAGCCATTGGAAGGGGCTGCCCAGGGAGGTGGTGGAGTCACCATCTCTGAAGGGGTTTAAGAAAAGACTGGACATGGCACTTAGTGCCATGGTCTAGTTGACAGGGTGGTGTCAGGGCAACGGTTGGACTCGATGATCCCAGAGGTCTCTTCCAACCTGATTGATTCTGTGATTCTGTGATGAGGGAGTGGTTTTGCTACAGGAGGAAAGAGCCAAAAACCTCAGTAAATTTGACACAGCAGAAGGCCAGAGAGCAACTGGCTATTTACATATTAGGAGGTTTTTTTTTTTTACTAAACCTTTTATAGTCCTAATTGATTGTCTTAATCTTCCACCACATAGCAGCCTCTCGTTTCAAGCCCATTGATGATGGAGTTCTGTAAGCAACAGGCAATGTTAAAAATCCATTAGCAGAGCAGAGAGGATATAAAATCCCTTTGCTGAGGGCAGCCTGTTCTTTTGTTCTGTAACTCTTTTCCCACGTTTTCAGCAAGCCCAAAGCCCTGCTCTTCATTTCGCAGCATAGTTTTTGTTCAGATATCGTTTTTCTGTTTTCCAACTCCCCTATAATGGTACAAGGCCCTTGAAAGATCAAGGTTTCGGCACATATAAGTCGCCCTGTGAAATACAACTGCTTTTTCAAAGTGCCTCAAAACACAAAAAAAAAGGCTGTAACTCGATGGCTTCTCATTTCAACACATGTAAGAACACAGGTACAAATCACCCGAGCCTGCCAACACGGAGATCTTGTTTGAAATCTGACTTTCGTCATCTTCATCCCAAGAACAGTTACTAAACACTCTATGTTTACTAATATTACTGAGACCAAGATCAGCTATTGATCTCTGCTTGTCCTCCTTTGGGACACCACACCACGTTTAATTTCTCCATGTTCCTTTGTCCTGTCCGGCTCTGGTACCATCATCATCTCCAGAGCCATTCAGCATCAACTCTCATAGGCAAATCTATGCCTACCTTCTTTGAGATATTCTCCTTCTCAGCAAAACAACCCAGTGCAAAGATCTACGAGCACAGACTCAGCAGTTTAGAAAATTGTCTAGAAAAGTAGGTATTGGGATAGTGTCTGTTTAGAGCAAAGAACGTTAAATAGGATTTATTGTGTTTGATTTTTAGAGGACTGGGCCTTTTTTTTTTCTATAATAGTTAGCTGTTAGTTTATTTATCATGGCATTCCAGCATCTTAATTAACATTTAGATTATCAAAAGCCTGAGATGATATTTTAAGAAGTACGGAGGTGGATATTTCCTTTCAGGGACAGACATTTATAGCAAAGCTGCTGAATATGTGAAAAGTGCTTTGCAAAAAAACTTCTTGTGGCCAGATTTTTCAGCACAGGGCAGTGAGTTTCATCCTCTTCTGACTGCCAGATATCAAGAATGAGAATCGCTTTTGCACCAAAAGACAGGAAAGGCCTATTTGCATTTTAAGTCTCATTGCTCCTGAATCACGGAATAAAAGGTCTGGCAACATTGGAAGTTCTTTGTCAAGGAGTGACAGAGTTGATTTGCAAGAGGAATAAAGACATTTCCTCTTGCTGATATGTATGATTTAAAACCATGGAGTTAGAAAGGACTTTATTTTAGCAGGGATATTTTTTTCTCTGGAACAGCCTTGAAGAAAAACCTGCCTATTACTGCCTCAGTTTTTTCTCAGCATGTTGTTTCTAAAGAAAACTGTGTCACTAGGAAGTCACTTCTAATTTTATGCAGTGTTTTATAGCCTGCCTACATACAAGGCAACTTTTCTTGCTATTTAAACACTGGATATTGTTATAGGGAAATTGGGTGGGGTGGGCACTCAAACAGACCCACACCTCTCAGTGACATATAATCTAAAATTTATTAATTTGGCAGGACAGGTACCATGGTTGGATATCAAGTCCTGTTCTACAAAATATAAATACACAAGCCCCAGCTTCTCCCCACGCTCCATTTGGTTTAGACTGACGTGAGGTGGACTCAGGGAAATGGGACACTCCAACCAGTCGAGGTGTCAGGTCCAGACCTGGCAGCTTGGTCCAAAATGGAGGCGTTTCTCCTCTAGCTCCCACATGTTGTTAGACACCCCTGTACAGTGTACCCCTATGCCAAGGAGCTACTGATTTAACCTACCCACAGCTCTGCACATTTTGAACTGGCAGATTTAACTGAAAAAAAAAACCAACAAAAAACCCCACAGTCTTACTAAAGAGTAAAACCTTTGAAGTCAATCCCATGCTGCCGTTATTCATGAAAAAAATGCCTAAATAAGATTTTTGCCTAGTCTTCTCTGTGTGTTTTGAACTTTTTCATCCTACATGTCTGTTATTCATGCATAGAGTGCCTTTGCCACAGTGTTCAAATGAGTGTAGACTATCTAGTCAGGTTAAAAGAGAAGGGTATCCATAAAGTGCAATTTCATCTCCTTAGAAAAGGAAAATTGATCCTTTTGAATCATCAAAATGACAATGCCAAGAGCTGTCATAATACATTTATCTGTGGGCCAGTTAGGAACAATACACAGCAGACCACAAAATTGTTAGTCCTCTTTTTATTGCTTTTTTGAGCAATCCATTCAGTCCTGTATTTAGCAGTGGAAAGTGCAATGGGAAGATGGCTAATAATACTGATAATTTTATGTGAGGTGAATATTTGTGTATCAATCAATGCATCTGGCAACTGCGTCCATCAACTTGAATTATCAATCAGGCATCAGATGGCAACGACTTCCAGCAGTGGGCCATCTACCATGGCTGGGGAAATCTGGGTTCAGGCTCTGATCTATGGGTCTGATCTGCACCTCTGTCCTCTCCTCGATGTCAGCTGGGGCAGGTGATGGGGTCCCAGCATCAGTTAAGAAAAAGAAGCAGGAGGGTGCCGGGTATTAGGGCAGAGAAAGGGGGCAATTCCCGAGGTGGCAGGAAACACCTGAGGAAGCTGAAGGGCAAGCAAAGGGATGCCCAGCAAATCCTTACAAACCTGATGATTTGGGGGAATTAAGCTCAACATTTTTAACTTTAAAGGTGTGTATGTCCTGTGTAGAAAATGCTATTCTCTGATCTACCCACAGCTCTTGACTGAGGCAGAGCAGGAGAAGGAGGAGGGCAAGCACTTGCCGAGCAGCAGCCAGCCATGGGAGCAGGAAGTAGCCACAGAGGAATTTTTAAAAATAGTCTCCCTTTCAACATCAGAGCTTTTACGCAAAAACAATTAATTAAAAATGAAGAATGGGGTGGGAGAGGAGGTTGCGCAAAGGCTTAGAGATGACTGCAGGGGCACCAGTGTTGTTTCAGGGACTTTTTCTCCTTCTAAGGTGACATCCTAAACCCTTCACTGCTACAAAACTGGCCCAGCTTGCTTAAAATTCTCCATTTCCCATAAATTCTGGCATGGAGACAGCTTTCCGGTGGCAATTGCAAATGCGCTTGGGGAGAAAGGGGCAAGGCACTCATTATTTTTATCAGCCTCCCACAGCAGATGTTGAAGTTCTATGGGAAAAGTGTAATTTTAAATGTATTTATTTATGAAAGCTTTAAATCAAAACAATTCCTCACTGGCACGTTCCTCTCAGCTGGAGGAGAGAAATATAGAAAATATAGAAATATAGAAAATAGTGGTTGGGTCGTAGCTGGAGGTGACAGACTCTCTGTGTCACTTTCCCTTCTCCTTTCTCTCTTTTATAGACCTGAATCATTTTATCCTCTCCTCTTTCCCCACCCCCCACCTCCACTTTAGCCTAAGTGCCTAATATAGTTATCTTTATACAGTCAGCATAACATCATGTTGTTACCAACATCTGCAGTTTTCTTTCACATTTCTCCAGGCTGTAGCCCTCGTTCTCCCTCTCCAGCTATGAATCTTATGTTAAGGCTTGAAACAACAGGCAGAAAGCATCAGCCAACAGCGCTATGGCCATAGCTGTGCTGGCCAAGAGGATGATAAAGGTTCTCTTCAAATGTGTGTGACAAACATAATTCTCATTTGCGTTCCTTAGGATAAATGTCATTTTCCTGAAATGCAGAGTGGTTACTAAATTACTTTATGAGAGAGACAGACATAAAGACCTGCAATCAAATTCTGCCCTGGTTCCTCTGTCTCTCTCTCTGCCTCCAAATCTTTCCATTCACCTATTTTGAGGTGTTCTGTTTCCATTTCAGCTTCCTCTGAAAAAGGCTTAGATTTACAAAAGGGATGCAGTGTGTCTTTTTGGTAGTATTTAGGGTCAGATTATCAGAACAGTTTAAGATTCAATTTTCCACGGCTGTTCTGGGAAACCTAGCCACTGGTTTAGATATTCAAATGGGACCTGACCCAGTTGTGGAGTATTTCTAGCAAGGCGTTATTAAACATGACCTGCTTCTCAAAACAATGTGTCCTTCCAGTGCTGGGTGTCTGGATGCATTAGCTGGTATCTGAAGAAAATGACTGTGGCAGAATCTCATTTGTAAGTTTATTTAAGAGCTACTCAGGTCTCCTGACGTGAAATTTCCTCATTTGCTTCCGGTGAAACACTGTTTCTTTTGTCAGTTTTAGCTTTTCCTTTGCAAAAGGAATACCAGCCTCTACAGACTGTGAGATAATTAATAGATATGTTAATACATAGGACACAGAGGATGTATGTGCAAATGTGTGCGTGAGTGGTTTTTTTCCTATATGTATTTCATGACTATATTGACAGTTGTGTTTACGGGTACTATGAGTCAGCTAAACATGTCCAGTACTTTCCATTCGAAACCCTCAGTTTTAGTAACTTGCAATTTTTACAACTTAAACACCAGCATCTGGGCCAAATCACAGAATCACAGCATGTTAGGGATTGGAAGGGACCTCGAAAGATCATCTAGTCCAATCCCCCTGCCGGGGCAGGATTGCCTAGACCATATCACACAGGAACGCGTCCAGGCGGGTTTTGAATGTCTTCAGAGAAGGAGACTCCACAACCTCTCTGGGCAGCCTGTTCCAGTGTTCAGTCACCCTTACAGTAAAGAAGTTTTTCCTCAAATTTAAGTGGAACCTCCTGTGCTCCAGCTTGCACCCATTGCCCCTTGTCCTGTCAAGGGATGTCACTGAGAAGAGCTTGGCTCCATCCTCTTGACACTTGCCCTTTACATATTTATAAACATTAATGAGGTCACCCCTCAGTCTCCTCTTCTCCAAGCTAAAGAGACCCAGCTCCCTCAGCCTCTCCTCAGAAGGGAGATGTTCCACTCCCTTAATCATCTTCGTGGCTCTGCGCTGGACTCTCTCTAGCAGTTCCCTGTCCTTCTTGAACTGAGGGGCCCAGAACTGGACACAATACTCCAGGTGCGGCCTCACCAGGGCAGAGTAGAGGGGGAGGAGAACCTCTCTTGACCTGCTAACCACACCCCTTCTAATCCACCCCAGGATGCCATTGGCCTTCTTGGCCACAAGGGCACACTGCTGGCTCATGGTCATCCTGTTGTCCACTAGGACCCCCAGGTCCCTTTCCCCTGCGCTGCTCTCCAACAGCTCTGTCCCCAACTTGTACTGGTACATGGGGTTGTTCTTGCCCAGATGCAGGACTCTACACTTGCCCTTGTTATATTTCATTAAATTTCTCCCCGCCCAACTCTCCAGCCTGTCCAGGTCTCTCTGAATGGCTGCGCAGCCTTCCGGCATCTCAGCCACTCCTCCCAGTTTTGTGTCATCAGCGAACTTGCTGACAGCGCACTCTAATCCCTCATCCAAGTCATTAATGAATATATTGAATAGAACTGGTCCCAGAACCGACCCTTGCGGAACTCCGCTAGATACAGGCCTCCAACTGGACTCTGTCCCGCTGACCACTACTCTCTGGCTTCTTTCCTTCAGCCAGTTCACAATCCACCTCACTACCCGATCATCCAGACCACACTTCCCCAGTTTAGCTGCGAGGATGCTGTGGGAGACCGTGTCAAACGCTTTACTGAAATCGAGATAGACCACATCCACAGCTTTACCATCATCTATCCACCGGGTAACATCCTCATAAAAGGCTATCAAGTTGGTTGAGCACCTCTGACAGTTTTACCCATTAATCCCTCAAATGGGAGCCACCCCGTCCAAGTTTTAGCAAACGTGTTCATATTGCAAGGCACAAAGAGACAAAGACAGTGAGCCCATAGGGAAGCCCATGAGGCTATTAATCACCTTGTATTTGGAATTAGGCTAATAAGGTACTCAAGAGACGATGCTTAACGGGACACACTGATGGATGAAAGTAAAAAAAGAAGTATTGAATAGAGCTGCCCGTGCATTGAACACTGTCCACCTTGTTCAGTGGATGAAGTAGTGTGCCTTAAATAAAAATGACAATCACACCCCTAGTCTGCAATGAAAAAGTGACTGAGAAGAACCTTTGTTTTGGCATGCTCAGCATTTAACAATTTGATTAAGTAACCTTATTAAGGGTCTTTGGAGGAGAGGGTGGGAAGGTTGATTACTTTTTGAAGGTAATAACAAGAAGTCCATCAAAGCTGTTAGTCTACTCCTCCACTGAACAAAAACTAGAGGAAAAAGTAGTTCGGGTACTCCTTTACTTCCTCTATTTCTAATCCACCACAAATTGAATTTATTGCAAGTGGGCTTTTTACTTACTACATTTTAGTGAGTACTTTATACCAGTAGCTTCTAGCTGTGCTTTAAGGTTGATGTAGGGGAATATCTGCCAGTGGGAATAAACGGTAGGCTGCAGACTATCAGCTATTTAGGGGGCCAGGAAGCAAACAAGAGAGTGATGGTCAGGCTTTGTGGGTCACCAGAGTATATTCAGCAGAAGTCCCTGAGGAAGCATTTTAGTATCCCAGACTTCACCACTTCTGCAGGAACACTGCCCCTTCCAGACAAAGCTGCAGCCATCTCAAATGTGAACTCTCTGCTTACTCTTCCCCTTCCCTGTGCTTCAGTCTACAGAAAGATTAACCCAGAGAGACTATGCACACAGCAGAGAGGCTTTCAACCTCAAACAAGCCCTGGTACCCTATGGCAGATAAGTGAAATGATACAAATTCCCCTTAAATAGTCTGCCCCATTGTGGTGGTTTTGTTATTACTATTATTATCATCATCACCATTTTTCACTGTTAGTCACTACTTATTTTCTACTATTTAATGTGTGTTCAGGCCAAATTCCTAGCTTTCTCATGCTCTCTGGGGAAATTTATTGGCAAAAAATATTTCGACACATTGCCATACCCTGTGCCACTACTTTAGGCATAATGAAACACCTCTCTCATACCAGCATGACTGCAGGACTCTCACTGTCCTCGCTCAGCTTTACATAACTCGTTTGCAAGATCCATGTTCTGCCTGCTTTTTCCCCATTTCAAACTACCAGGGTGCCTTCACAAACCAGCCCCATTCAGGCAACTGCAAAGTCGACAAGCTGAGTTAGATGGGAGGCCAAAATCTGATGCAACAGGTCAAACCCTGGTCTCATTTACACCTATACCAAATGTGGATCTGTTCTTCTCCATAATGTGAGCTGTGGCTGCGCATCAGTTCTGAATTTCAGGAACTTTTGGGTCAGATACACTGCCAATATGTAGTTGTCTAATCTCTGGCATGCAGTTCTGAAATAGCTTAACCATGATTCTCTGAGGAGGTTTGATTTAGTGTGATGGAGGTCAGAAACTGAAGAAGAAAGAATTTTCCTGGGGATAAAAGAAAATGTGTCTTGTAGAAATGCTGTTTTCAGAGCTTGAGATATGGCAGTTAAGTGTAAATACAGAATAAATGCTGTTTCTTTAGCCCTTTAGTTATTCCCCAGTGGGAGGTAGGGAGGTACATGCAAATTATTTACAAGCTGCCTAGTCCCGCAGTAAACCAAGTAGTTAGAAATGACAATGAATTAAAGATCGAAGCTTTTAGTAGTTATAGGGAATTCCATTTTGATTTACAAAGACTTCTTGTAGACTCAAGTGTGACTGAAATACTTTTCATCTCTTTGAAGCCACTGCTTACCTACCCACAGGTAACAAATAGCATTCAGCAATAGAAATATAGTGTTGCTCTGTTGCAATTTATTGGCTTACTCACTTTCACGTGACTACAGATTTTTGTTCGGAAGAAGCTGGGATTTGATTTTTGAAAGCAGCACAGATACTTTGCATTCATTTTGCGCGTCGTGTGGATGCGCGGTTGTGTTGATAAATGTGTAGCTTCTGTGATCACACGGTTATAACCTGAAAGGACCAATATCCACCTTGTAATGGTAACACTGAAACGGCTGGAAGAGCATAACACAGCCAGCAGGAAGGACTGTCAGACTGACTGCCTTTTCAGCTGAATCTCAGGAGTAACTTGGTAAAGCATGGAAGAGTTAGGCCAGTACAGACCAGCGTGAGAGGAGAATTAGACCCAGTGTAAGCACTGATGCTAAATATGTGTTGTATAGGCAAAGTATGATGTCGTTTTCCTTTTATTCCATTCCACTCTATAAATATAATAGAAAAGCTTGGAGGAAGTCCTGTTTTCTCACTGTGTCAGTTGTTGACCATCATGAAGGGTGATTCAGCATTTCATCATCAGTAATAAAAGCACAAAGCTGTAGAAGTCAATATTGGTTTGAGCATGTGATATTGAAAAGAAACTATAACTGAGAAAATCCTCACAGCACAGTAATCCAAGCGCAACCATGCAGGAAAACAAACAGGGATGTGTTCTTCTAGCAAATCCTGTGTTTACCAGGAAAAAAGACCCCAGGAGTGAGGCTAGGCATCTGCACATCCCCGAGCAGAGAGGCGCCATGCATCGGCTCGGCTGGGGGTGGGCAGCGGGCAGGCAACAAGCAGGGAGCAGGCACTGACCCCATGGGACTCCCCGGAGTGTACCCCACACTCAACCCCACTCGCTCCTATCTCCCCAGCAGACTCAGTAGGAAGGTGAGGAAGATGTTGGTTCCCTTTCCTACAAGAAGCGCGTAAGTGAAACATCTGAGCCTGGCTCACTGCAACTGCCCCCGGCTCCTCCAGCCTGCCTCTGTCTGGCTTGGACCACGGACCTCGTCCCCTGAAAGCAGTCCTGTCAAGGCTCAGGTTTTGTCACCAACTTGATGACACCTTCCCTGAAGCGCTTCTTTCAGACAGCATTTCATTGAATGAAGTCAGCAGCGTGTACCTGGCGTTAACTACTCAAATATCCAAGAGCTGCATGAGTACTTTCAGATGTAGGATCCTTCTGACTAATATTCCTATCATGTCTGACTAATGAGGGCTGGTTAAAATGTCAAGAGTTTTTGGGTTTGGTTTTTTTTTTTACTACCTTGTTTCCTACTCACTCTCACAGTAGATGATAACGAACTGACATGTTGATTACTCATTCCATTTATATAGTCCCGTCGGGATAAAAGAGTTGCTGCAGCTTAACTCCTTCTGCGTAGTTTAGGAGGTCAGACAGGTGTATGAATAAGAGTGACTGTTCCTGCCTGGAAGCAAACAGACTCGGCTCTGTCATTTAGGAGTAGGTCCACATTGAAGATAACACAGAATGACTGTTGCCCAAGCGGGAGAAGTCTGCTTCCATCAGGCAAGATTTCTCCTGGAGCTCCCCTACATGTGGCACTGAACTTTTCCATTGCCAGTGAAGGAGAGCAAGGTCAGGCCCATGGCATCCTCACTACCTCACTCAGGGATGTGGGAGGAGCCCTTCCTGCACCCTCTGAGCACTGGCCCAGGGAGGTGAGAGCAGCAGTCCGTGGGTGTATGGGTGGGCGATGGTAAAGGAGCTGGCTTAGCCCTCTCACACCCCCCTGGAGCTACACTTCACCCACAAAACCTGGCCCTCCACTGACAGTCTGTCTCCCCAGGGCAGCTCCAGAGCATGGGTGTTCCTTCAGTAGCTCCCTCGGCTCTCATGTCAAGCCCTTTCAAAACAGCAAAGGGATTGTGCTTGTTCATGAGGCAGAGACATTGCTGATAAGACTGTCGTACAACAAAGCATAATTCAGTACATACCTAGAGGCAGCTTGGGGGAGGAATGCCTGACATGGAGAGGCTGTAAAAAAAATGCATGTATAAATGTATATTAAAAAAAAGTAGGCAAGGGAAGAATGCTGTCAATATTTACTCTACTGCAACTCACCTCCCCATCAGTTCTTTCAGATCATTCGTTAACTGCATGGAAACTATTGATTTTGTCTAATTAAATAATTTCCGTGCACTTCACAGGGACAAACGCGAAGCACGGACTGCGCTGTAAGGCTTGTAAGATGAGCATCCACCACAAGTGTGCAGACAGTATTGGACAACAGCGTTGCATGGGCAAGCTGGTAAGTGAGCAGCTCAGGGCAGCAAGTGCAGCGGGAGGCAGCAGCTTGTGCTGGAGCCACTTGCTTTGTGTGCCTGACCCCCTGGCTGCCATTTAGCTGGTGCCTTAAGAGAACTGACACCAGATCACTTTACTGAGGTGGGAGAAGTAAAGCCAGGTGGTGCCCTGTTTTCCATTTGGGCAATTGCTACTACTCAAAAACAAAAATGAAACGTAAATCTGGTCTGCTTTGTGGAAGTGAAAATAGTTACATAATCCAAATTTAGCTAAATATTAGAAATAATTCCCTTTAATTTGATTTAAACTGTGCTTGCTGTAGTGTAAATCTCTCAAGGAGCACTATAAATTAGTCAAAATATTTCAGTGGAGTTTAACAAATGAAAAGTCCTTTAAATTATGTTTTATTGTTTCTTTCACTGTTAGGGCTTGATGAAAAACCATAATTCGTCTTAAAAAGAAAACCCAAGCGTATTTCACAGTGAGACACTACAGAGTTTGAACAATCTTTCAGTAGGAGAGGCTGGGAGGAGACCTGCCCCTGTATGGACACAGCACCTTAGTGCCCGGGTCACCTTGTGAGGAGCAAATTCTCCTTATTAGCAAAGGCAGGACACTGAGTTTGAGATGATTCCAGCCCAGCTTGATTTCTTTTATGGGAATGTGGTTCTTGTGATTACTTCTAGAAGAGCTTGGAAAAATGACCATTTGGAATATGAAAACTGAATACATATATTCATGTTTCGGATGTTCTCAGATTTGTTGCAACCTGAAGGCACCTGAGACAAATATGAGCTAAAACCTTACTTTGTTAAATGATGAAAAAAATCAAGCATTGACTTCAAAAGGGCTAGAAAACCCACCTCTCCCTGGAAAGATCTTTTCTCTCCAAGAGTATTCAGTGAATGTTATTGTTTATACACCTGTGACAAATCTTATGCGTTTAAACTATAATCGTAGCCCTAGTGTGAGGCGTTCTGGTATAGGAAGTTGGTCTGTGAAGAGCTGAATGACCTCATTGCAAGCCTTGGACAAGTCAAATATTAAATCACGTGAATTGTTTCACACATTTCTTGATTCCAGCCTCAGCTCTTGTGGTTACTAGTTTACAAAAGCAGAAAAGTAGAGGCCAAACTTAAAGCAGGTAGTGGTCCAGCAAACTCATGGGAATTTTGTGAGTTCATGCTGTGTCTCAATCTAGTTTGTTTGGGGGCAAACTGAGGCTGGGGAATCTGGAATTTATTCCTCTAAGAAACCAAATGTATCAATCTCCTCATTCCTTCTCAATCCATGCTGCAGCTCATTAGCAAAATAATAAGCTGTATATAATTTTTTTGATGTATACTGAACATGGGATATGGAAAATATGCACATCCCCATGAGGCTTTCCCACTTCTCACTGTGACTGAAAGTTCTCACAGCCCACAAAGATTAGGGATCTGAGAGACCATTTGTGAATCTTCAATACCTTGAAGGGCATTTCCAAAGATTTTGATGTTCGCATCTTCATTTTGGGTACTCATCTGGTGACGACTTGGGGAGTTTTTTGACCTTAAAAGCAGTGGAAGATGCAGTCGGTCAGCGGCAAACCTTAGAACAACCTATAGAAAGGCTCTAAATTCCTTGGGTTTCACAAGTGCGTGTGTGGGAATATGTGAGGATTCGGAGTTAGGGTGGGGAAGAATAGTCGCATGTTTAGCAAATGCAAAACAATGCAAATTCACATTATATAAGAAGAAAGGGAGAGGGAAACTTCCCAGAACCTCTAATGATTCAGCACTTCTGCTGCAATTAATTAGTGCTGCTTTTGTGTAAGACAAAAGAAAAAGGCAGGGCTGAAAATTAGTCCCTCCTCCTTCCACATGAATACGGGAAATTGTTTTTTCCAGGAGAAAAATCAAATAAATCCCTGATCTGTAAACCTCACAATGACTCAACAAGAGGAGGCAAATTTCCAGCCTCACCACACTGTTATGCCACTAGCCAAAGAGCTGAGGTTATTTCTACTACATCAGTCATGGCAGCAGCGCACTTCAGTTGTTTTTGCTTTCTCTCCCTCCAGCCAAAGGGATTTCGACGGTACTACAGCTCACCACTACTCATTCATGAACAGTTTGGCTGCATCAAAGAAGTGATGCCTATTGGTAGGTTTTGATTGCTTTTCCGTTCAGTCTCCCTTTGGCAGGGCTCTGCAACAGCAGCGGCAGACTTCCAGCCGTGGTATTTACCCTCAGCAGCCTTCCAGCTCCTTTCGGTGACTGGATGTCCTTCTGCCATCTCAGGACAGGACCACTTCAAAGATACAAAGCTGGAAGAGGAGAGGGTGTGTTTATTGTGCGTTTCGCTCCAAACCCTGTACATGTAACCTCTTAGTAATCACCCTGTTTATAATAATAACTACCTGAGCTCAAGGTAGGAGCTTAAAATGGAGGAAACACTGAAATATTGAGGTGAACGTCTGATCTGGGAAGAACCAGATAAAAGACATAGAGAGCAAAATAGCAGGAGGCATTCAAACCACTGGTCTGGCTTTTGAGGGACTTTGCTAGGTTCCTGTCCCTTATCAAGCACACTTCTTACTTTCCTCATATTTTTCCTTATTGATCATGACTACACATTGCCCGAGTACTTAAAAGATCAGATTTTGCTCACTGTAATCCAAATTCCTGAAAAGAAACATTTTGAAATGGAGAAGTTGAGTTGATTCTGGAAAGTATTTCTCCCCACCAGCACTCCGCCTAGGCAAGCCTGGCAGTACAAAAAATGAAAGCCAAAACTAGACAGTCAGTTTAAAATGACTTGTCTGAGGACATTTACTTTGTTGCTTTTGACAGTTAAAAATAAAAAAGTGAATTACATGGATTTCATCTAAGTTTCTGTTTCTAAAAATAATCTGGCATTTTTGTCAGAAGTAATAGAAACCCACCCATGCAACAAGGATGCTCAGGCATGGTGCAGGGTTTTTCCCTTCAGGCATCTACTGTTGAGAGCAACTCAAGAGGTCAGTGGTAGGAACAGGCAGCAAACATGGATTAAAGCCTCCTGGTACTTTGTCTTCCTTACCTCACTGTAGGCAGCATCAGTGATGATTAGGGAAGGAGAATGGCAGGTGAAGAGAGACAAGGCAATGGCGGGGACCTGAAGAGCCTGTATGAGGGGAGGATGATCTTTATGAGAGCAGAGAGGCAGCAGAAAATTGCTAGCAAAAGCCAATTCCACTAAGTTCATCAAACGCTTTTTATCAGGATAGTCTTGTGTTTCTAAGCATACACCCCAACGTGTTGGTAGAGGCAGGTGTTTCTCCAAGTGGAACAGGAACATAACCAGACATATCTTCAAGGGACTGATGCATATTTTGCTCCTTCTGTTGTAGCCTGTGGAAATAAGGTTGACCCTGTGTATGAAACTCTCCGGTTTGGGACTTCCTTAGCTCAGAAAACCAAAAAGGGCAGTTCTGGAAGCGGGTCTGACTCTCCCAACAGAAACTCTGTGAGTATCCCATATCTTTCGTCCACTTCCTTTGTGGAAAAGCAACAGATATTCATTCACAGGAGTTAGTACCAGAGTTCACAAAACTTGTATTTCAAACTGTTAAAAAACATCTCACTCCCAGCTTCCAAAATGAGACCAGAAAACACGTTATTTTTGCAAAGCTGGGGTTTAAGTATCTTTTAGATGACTCTTGAGAAAAAGAGAAAAATACAAATTAAATGAATAATATTCTTTTATCGAATTGGAAAAGGAAATTATATTCTTTTGATTTTGCATGTCTGTGTAAAAGTGGAACAGAGATATTTAACTGTCATGCTGGAGTAGACGCCTCCTGCCTCCTGGTGGTGGTGGGCATTTACCCTTCATACAAGTGATAGCGATGAGTTGGAGTCCTCAGAGCCTAGATTTAAAAGTACAGGCTCCACAGTAGAAGCCCAGCCAAGGTTATGCTAGTGCTACTGCAACAAAGCAAGGGACTGGCACCTCCACCTCTGCCCAGTGTAGACTCAGGCGGGTGGCATCACAGATTTGGGCTCCTCTCTCCAAAACCCAAACACAGGCAGGTGTGCTCAGCTTGTTGTACCCAGACAGGGAGATTTTCACCTTTGTGTTTGTCATTCACTCTCTCCTATCATAAAAGTCACCTTCTTCAGTACGGTGGCAGAAGAGCTGCAGAAGTAGGGCAAGGGAAACAATAGTTCCCTTAGCCCTGCCTTTGCTAAATCCATACTTAAATCTGTTTATATGTTTGGTATAACATTTCCCTGGCACTTAAATGTATGCTTATTCACATGGCTGAGCTGTAACCTCAGGTGGTTTAGGTGGCCTCTAAACAGATGTCCATTTGTGTCAGATGGGAAAGAAGACAGATAAATTTATACAAGAACTAAGTGAAATATTCAAGGGTTTTATTAAAGGACGTCCTCTATCCACTCTTGCTTGTGCCTTAAAAGAAATCTGGTAATTTACATTCTTTTTTAAAACACAAAGTGACTCTACCACCTGTTGCATTGTGATTACAGTTCTTTCTTTCAATTATTTAATTTACTTTGAAGCAGAAGTTCTACAGATGTAATTATTGCTTTCTAAATCAATAAAGCATTATGTTGAATTATGAATGACAACTCAAGCGTAGATGTCACAAATGCTGTGTCAGCTTGCCCTGCGGAGCTGATCATAACTAGGTAGGGTGTGGGTGTAGAATGAGGAACACAAGTTCATTATGGGAATTTCTCCAGGGTATTGAGGCTGAGAGAGAATAGAACACGTGTCAGCATACAGAAAATAGAAAACATTAGAGAACTGAATAAACAGACATGTGAAACCGTAACTTCTGCCAGTGCAAGCCTGTGGATTGAAACAACGATAAAAACCAGGGCCAGACGCAATGCTGCTCCAAATGATGGGGCCATGGAGCTTTACAGCTGTGATGTGTGACCCAGGAGCAGGCACTGACCAGTGACCAGAGCAGGGACGTGACACAGAGCCCTTAGAGCCCAGGTAAAAATGCACCAGAGCATGTGAGCAAGCAGCACATGTGAGGTTAATAATGCAGAGGAACTAAGATCTTCCCCCAGTTGTCCTCACTTGTGTGCTGCTCTCCTCCTCTCCAAGCAGAAGCAGCAATGCAGCCGTTAGGCTCACAGCAGCACTGGGGCTTTGTGGCTGGGCTGTGCCCCAGCCCTGGGAGCTGGGGAGTGCTTCAAGGTTTTGCCATGTCACCAAGCCAGGGACACCAGGGACATGGTGACACTGGGATCCTGCATCACCTCGCAGGTGGTGTCCAAGCTGTCAAGGGGCTAGCTTTGGGTCAGAGCAGCGTTCCTCCTGAAGGTAGTTAAAAGCAAGGGTAACTCGCCTAGGAGCCATGCCCTGACTCTACAGCCATGAAGCTTCCAGGACTGCAGTTCATGTCTCTGCACAGAGTAGAGATAATCATCTTGCTCTGAACTAGCCAAGGTATTTTTAACATGACTGAGCAGTGTGGACGCATCCACTGTGATTTTTCAGCCCAGATTCTGCATTTCCCATAAAAGAAATCTGGCCATATGCTCCAGATTTACTACCTACTGCTTCGTTCAAAAATGTGCTTCTGAAACCCACGTTTATACAGCAAGTCACTTGAGGTGATGTAAAAGTGATTTCAGTTCTTGTTAGTTTTTCCTGGATCTGCTCCTCTCAAAAGCAGCTTTGTACCTCTATCATTTCTATTAGACCATTTGTCATATAGCTCTTGGCTGAAAAGTCATTAAAGGTAACCGAGGTTCCTTCACGAGATTTTGGATGAAGTATATACTGAAGAGACAGTCACTGCACATCCCATATACAGTAGTACCCAACAAAATATGAAGCTAATCAGCAATTATGAAGCTAGTCCATGAAGACTGAGGAACATGCTGTAGCAATGAGCTGAAAAATAGCTGGGACTTGCTATTTCAACAAAGCCAGTCTTTCCCTCCTTCGTGCAGCAACTGGAAATCTTTAGATATGCTCTACACTGACTCTGTGTTAGCATTGCCTTCTCAGGAGTGCCTTCTCATCCAGAGGTGACCCATTTGTGCAAGGTGCAAGACAAGCATGACCTGCTGCAAAAGACTGACCCTAAAAACAAGGCATAACAGAGCAGTAAAGTAGAAGGCTCTTAAAATAGCAAGGGAAACAAGATAACCACAAGATACCTGTGGCATAAATCTACTTTTAACCTCTTTGTTCATTAGTGTCCTTGGATGGAGCAGTAGCTAGGAAAGTACTAGATAGGGAAAAAAAAATATAAAAATCTCTAAAGCAATTCAGATGTTTTGCTGCCTGAACCAAAGCAGGGAATGTTCCTTGTTTGGCTTTTCTTCCTGTTATGCAGGCAAAGGTCTGCAAAGCAACGGACAGAGCTATGTGTGCAGTATAATTCTAGAGTGTCATGGAATAATGATGTTAAATCTTTCCATGTGACTTAAAATCCTGTTAACACGAAATAAATAAAGCTTAGGAACATATAAGGGTTCACAGTTTTTCAGCATAGAGAGAGCACATGGCTCAAGTTCAATGTTTGGGTTTTTTATGGTTATCAAAGATGTTTTACCCAAAAGAAGTCACACGCGGAGAGTTCAGAAACTGGAGTTCCGTAAGGTCAGATTCGGACAGAGTTGTTTGGAGCAGGTCCTGGTTCCTGTCAGGCTCTTCATGGAGAAGCCAACTACACAACCAAGGAATCTGGTGCCTTATGCAGGGTATACTTCTGAGGCTTGAGATTATGTCATCCCACGTTTTCCTACACCCTGGAACAATGGGTCCCTAATCATGATTGACATTAGCATGGTACAAATAAGAAATCATAGTAATTCTAACAACAATATTTGGGTTTCATTTTTCCCTAGCCATACCAGCCAGATGACTGTTTAAAAAGAAAGTGAGGGCAGATATTTAAAGACTGACTTCACCAACTCCATCACACTCCAGCTCCTTCTTTCACAGCATGTTAACAGAATTAAAATCACCCTTACATTACAATTATTTTACTGAATAATGTATTCAGTGTTAATAAATTAATAGTCAATAGTTTCAATTAATGTCCAGTCTCCTTGGTAGACAGCTATTTAGTATACCTGCAGGACCTACAAATTCCCCCAAGCCCCTTTTATTTAATCAGAGAATCACATTGTTTAACATAATTCTTTGTTCCTTAACTTTGATTTCACTTTATACTACAGAAATCTTTCGTACTCCAGATTGGAACCTGGGGTCTGGAGTTCTTCCTGGGCTTTCATTGCTCCCTGTGAAGTAGGTATTTGTTGTGCATCACCAGATACAACGTTTTCTGCAATCCCATCAGGCTGACTTGCTCTGCTCTCACAGCACCCAAGTACTACATTCCCCAAAGGCTCTTGTGTGGTCTTATTTCACCTCGTCGCTCACTTTTTCTGGCTTATCCCATCTCATTTGCTCTTTCTGTCCCTGCAGACAGCTGACCTGGCAGAAGTTCCTGAGGAAGGCGATAGCTCTGCAGGCACCCTTGACACCAGCAGGAAACGCAGCAACAGCGGTGAGTGCTGCCAGGCCAGGAGAGCATCTTCAGATGTATAGGCCTACGTGCAACCTATTCCAGATGTTTTTTTATGGCATGTCCATGTTTTAGCAGCATTCTGGTTTTTAAAGCGGAAGGCGAGTGGGGCATGTAGTCGGTGCAAGAATTGTGGGAATGCTTTTTGCCATTCAGATGAAATCCAAGCCACCAGTTTTTTTAATTTGTTGTGTCCAGTCCTGACAGCGGACAGGGTTCAGGTCCATCCCCTATCTCCTACGCTTCATGAACATAACTGTAGACTAATCGCTTAACATGCTTCAGTTCCAGTTCTCTTCCATATGCTTGACTTGTCTACATGTCCTATAACCTTTTTGGGACAGGAAATGAATCATATAATATCCATATGTCTGTAAATTATCAAACATAATGAATCCTGATTATAATTGCAGCTTCTCAGTACTATAGTATGTGCCCAGTAATACTAATAGCCCGATTCCTTTGTCTGCTTTGCAGTGCAAGAGTAATGTTTTTACAGCATTGGTATGACGGGATTTGGAGACCATCATGCCAATCCAGAGCTTAGTAATGAAAGCTCAGCTACTGAGGGATGGCGTTTGTGACCCTGTTCTTGAATTCAGTCGTGGTGAGGGAAGCAATAAGTACAAAGGGTTTTGGAGTACTAAGCAAAACTTCAGGCCCAAAACATCAGAGCAATTTCTCTAGTAGAACCTGAAGGCTGCTTTCCTGAATCTCACGTGAGATGTCGTGGTGGGTTGACCCTGGCTGGACGCCAGGTGCCCACCAAAGCTGCTCTATCACTCCCCTCCTCAACTGGACAGGAGAGAGAAAATATAATGAAAGGCTCATGGGTCGAGATAAGGACAGGGAGATCACTCAGCAATTACCATTACAGGCAAAACAGACTTGACTTGGCGAAAAGTAATTTAATTTATAAACAGTCAAGTCAGAGTAGGGTAATGAGAAATAAAACCCAAATCTTAAAACACCTTCCCCCCTCCCCTCCCTTCTTCCTGGGCTTAACTTTACTCCCAAATTCTCTACCTCCTCTTCCCCCTGGGGGGGCACAGGGGGACGGGGAATGGGGGTTGTGGTCAGTTCATCACACTTTGTCTCTGCCGCTCCTTCCTCCTCAGGGGGAGGACTCCTCACACTCTTCCCCTGCTCCAGCGTGGGTTCCCTCCCAAGGGAGACAGTCCTCCACAAACTTCTCCAACATGAGCCCTTCCCATGGGTTGCAGTTCTTCGTGAACTGCTCCAGTGTGGGTCCCTTCCACGGGGTGCAGTCCTTCAGGAACAGACTGCTCCAGCGTGAGTCCCCCACGGGGTCACAAGCCCTGCCAGCAAACGTGCTCCAGCATGGGCTCCTCTCTACACAGGGTCACAGGTCCTGCCAGGAGCTTGCTCCAGCGCAGGCTTCCCACAGGGTCACAGCCTTCTTCGGGCAACCCTCTGCTCTGGCGTGGGGTCCTCCATAGGCTGCAGGTGGATATCTGCTCCACCATGGACTCCATGGGCTGCAGGGGGACAGCCTGCTCACCATGGTCTTCACCATGGGCTGCAGAGGAATCTCTGCTCCAGTGCCTGGAGCATCTCCTCCCCCTCCTTCTTCACTGACCTTGGTGTCTCCAGAGTTGTTTCTCTCACTTATTCTCACTCCTGTCTCCAGCTACAGTTGCTGTTGTGCAACTGTTAGACCCCCAGTGCTTCTTATGTGCTGCTAGCAATTCCTGTAGGTGCAATCCCAGTTTCAGCTGTCCATTCCCATTTTATGCTCCCTCCTTATTCCTTTCCTCCCCTCTTGGTCCTATAACTTCTCACTGTGTTCAGTCATTTCCTTCCCCTCATTTTGTGAACAACCCATCTATGTTATCTGCTTTCTCCTGACAACTTTTTTAGGTTTTCTGTCTTGCAAGTGCAAGTTGACCTGACCTGGTTAAAGACAAAGAATTCAATCTGCTTCACATTGTTTAATCCTGCCCACCTGAGATTAATTTGGCTCTGTTTGAGTTTTCAGACAACTTTTTATTTCATTGTCGATCAGTAGTTTCATTTCTGAAACCCAAAGAAACTTTTTTCTTTCAGATCTGCATTCACTGAATGCACTGAGAGGCATTCAAGGAACTTACTCAAACAGATTAGTTTAAAAACTCAGCATGTGTCAAACCTCCAAATAACTTCCGCGGCACATTAATGATTCCTTTGATCAGCGCTGGCTTTTTTACAATCCATCCTTCAGAGGCTCAGGGTATAAATTATGCATCAGTCAGTACAAAAATTTCCCCTTGGTAGATTTTTAATAAACTGCCCACACTGTTTGCACAAGCCATGGAAATGGTAAAATCCTTTTCAGACCGTAAAAATCCCTGCTTTTTTTTTTTTTGGCCTGCTGCTGCTAGGGGAAACAGATATGAAAACAGATGGGTTTCTGTTGTGTGGAGACGTGGACTAAATACCTGTATGGCCTTCAGATTCAAGTGCCTCCTAGTAATATCCAGGGACCGTGAGCTAAACAGAGATTAAAAATTTAACCAAGTAAACTCAAAATGTTGTTACAGGGTGATTCATGAGTCCTTTTTCCTCAGTTGTCCACTGCCTTTTTGGCAGGCAGTTCCACATTAAAGCCTTGATGAATCAAATCGATTACAGGGGGTTTTTTTTCCATTAAAAAACTGTCTTCTGCAAATAATATTTTAGGAAAATGTACATTTGAGACTCTTTGCTTAAAGGGAAACAGCAGAAAAGATACAGCCTGCAGAAGGGTGAAAGGACCCAGCACGTGTGTGGCCATGTAATCGCTCCTATAGACCCCTATGACAACTTCAAGGTGGTTTATTCGTTACAATTATAAAGTCTTCAGAACAGAGATTGTTTTGTGCCATGGGCCAGTGGTATACATGGTTTTGTTGGGGGTGTAGAAGGGTTCAGAGAAGAGCATAAGGGATCAATGAAAGTAAGGGGGAAAGGGAAGAGATTAACAAAATAAAGGTGATCCTGTTGAGGTGAAGAGTCTTAAACAACTCCTAAAATGACATGTGTTTGCTTTATTTCAGTGTTTACATACTCCGAAAATGGCACAGAACACTTTGGAGAAGAACCAAAAAGTATACATTCCCCGGTATGGGCATAAATTTTGTGAGAATGCAATGGGAATGGGAAGTCATATGAAGACTTGTTTTTATGGATAGCTGAGGACCTTGAGTAGGTCTGCTGGGCCCTATTCTGGAGAAGCATCAACATCTGACTGTCATATTCTTATACCATTTCTGGGCCACTGGCCACAGCTGGAAGCAATATACAGGACTGGATGGCTCTTTGGTTTACCCATTATGGTCCTTTTTATATTCTTCTGTTTATTATAAATGGATATTGTGAACACCAAAGATCCAGTGGGGAGGCCATGTCATTGCAATAGAACTGCAGTAATGTAAAAATCACGGATTTGATTTGGAAAATTATTTGGGCTTTGGTTTAGGTGCTTTCTTTTCTCCAGATTACCAGTGGAAAAATGGAGAAGAGAGAGCAGCCAGTCTTCTCTGTGGGAAGCCCAGAACAAGCAGCTTTCTGTTTGAGAAAGTGATTTTCCCACCCTGTTTTTTAGACCTGAGGACTGTACAACTCTAGCTCCAGCCGTAATGAGGACTGTATAATAGACACCTTGTATAATGCCAGTAAGACACTACTGGGCTTGTAAGAATCATACATTAGCAGAGAGCAAAAGGCAGACTCATTGTTAAGATCTTACCCAAAAGACCAACTTGTGCAGATTTCTGTTTATGTTCTTTGGAAACCTGGAATTTGATGTAGGAGTTCAAAGAAACTTATTTCTAAATTAAGATAGTTACTGCCTTAGTGGCTCGCAGTGTATCTGGGCCATAGTCCTCCAAGGTGTGAAAGCAGTGAGATGATTCCAGCTCATTTCTTGGAAGATCATGCGCTGGTTCCTCAGTCTCTAACAAACTGAACCAAATTCCTGTACAGGACAGATATTTACATTTTCTCTTTCTCTTTTTTCTTAAAGGGACCATTTTATAAAAGCACGTTACAAATGAACACCTATGTTGCCTTGTACAAATTTGTACCACAAGAAAATGAAGACTTGGAGATGAGGTAAAGCCCCAAAATATTTACTAGTTGATTTGACCCATGAGAACTGAGGCTCATATGTCTGTATGTGACTTCAAGGGAGGGAGGGTTCATTCTGACATTTGTGCTAAACATTTTTTATAGAGGTATCCACTTGTAGATACAAAGATATTCTCGTAGATAAAAAGCTGGTTACCAACTCTTTTGGCAAGGACACAATAGATAAAAAGTTTCAAAAACACATCCCTTTAGGAGCAAGATGATTTTCAGCTAGAAAATACTGTTTTCAGCTGCTTTGTTTTTTCAACCAGAAGTTTTTCAACTACGAATTCCTCACCAGCTCTCATGCTACTGCTGAACATTTTACCAGTCCTGTTTGATTTTCCCTCACATTCAGATTATGTCTGAGAAAAGAGAACGATGTCTAGCTGCTGGATGGCAGTGTTTTCACATGAGAAACAGGCATTCTATAATTCATAATTATAATTAACAAGGTTGTGTTACTAAGATCAGTTGCTAGCACTGCAAGGTCTAATCCAAGCCCACTGAAGTGAAAGGACAGCTTTTCTTTTAGTACAATTAGTTTGAATCATGCTGCTCACGTTTTGCATGGTCCTGCTAGAGCTCTTGTCATGAAACGTGTCAGCTCTCTTCAAAGCATCCCCTACGTCAAAATAATCACGCACATGCCACAGAATTTAGGGAATTGCCAGAGAAATGCCTCTCTTGTCAGCATCTCCTTCACCGAAAGCCTTTTTCCTGTTCCCAGCTGTGCCTTCTCATCACTCTGGAACTAATGGGTGGGGTGTAAGGCAGAAATTAGCAGCTTTGCTATCATTCTGCTTTGTTGGCATTTCCTGATCATTATTTTAGGAGTGTCAGCTCTTCAGGAAATAACCACAGAGCATGGTGACCTTTAGTGCAACTTGCCAGTTATTCTGCTTGAGGGATTCCACTTTGCATCCTGCTCCTTTAGGGGTGTATTCCAGCTTGCACATTTGTTCCATGAAGAGGAACACCGCTCAGACAAGTCACAGCAATCCAGAAAACACATCATTCTCCAAAATTCTCCTGTCCCTCATATTAGGGAAAAAAGCAACCTGTGGTCTGCAACCTGGACTGTCATGGCTCTTTCCAGGCACCAGCCAGGTTTTAGACCAGTGTTACCCAGCTACAGCAGCGTTGTTTGTCCCATGGCCAGAAATTCAGTAATATATGGGTTAACACTGCTTCATAAGGGATGCCAAATAGTTAGTAATGTTGTTTGGTCACTGCAGAGCCAGGCAGGATTCATCTGACCTATGAGGAACGGCTGAGGGAGCTGGGGTTGTTTAGCCTGGAGAAGAGGAGGCTCAGAGGTGACCTTAGTGCACTCTACAACTACCTGAAGGGAGGTTGTAGTGAAGTGGGAGTCGGCCTCTTCTCCTGGGCAACTAGCGATAGGACAAGAGGACACAGCCTCAAGCTTCGCCAGGGGAGGTTCAGGCTGGACATTAGGAAGCATTTCTTCTCAGCAAGGGTCATTAGCCATTGGAAGGGGCTGCCCAGGGAGGTGGTGGAGTCACCATCTCTGGAGGTGTTTAAGAAAAGACTGGACATGGCACTTAGTGCCCTGGTCTAGTTGACAGGGTGGTGTCAGGGCAATGGTTGGTCTCGATGATCCCTGAGGTCTCTTCCAACCTGGTTGATTCTGTGATTCTGTGATTCTGTGATCTCAGTTGCATGAATTTTCATTTAACATAGCTGAGTAGCTGGAGATGGGTTCAGCATAGCAATGTTGTCAAGATTGACAAATACTGTCCTGGGAACCCAAGTCAGGGGCCAGCCAGACACTGATCAGCCCTAATGAAGGCAAGTAGCAGGGGAAGGAGCTGAGTGGGGAAGAAGAGTTAGGGGAGATTTCTGGAGATCTCAGCTCATGTCTCAGGGGATGTGATGGGTAGCAGATTGCTGCAGCAGAGAGGTGCCAGCCCTGATCTCAGCAGCAATTAGTACTTGCCACAACCTTGAATTCTTCCTCAAGAGCAGAAGCAGCCAGTCAGGTTTTCCAAAGCTGTGGCATAAGTAAAGTAGGACATTCCAGTAATATGCTTATTCTAAGAGATGGCCTTATTTTACAATAAGTAGAGAGTCCTGGAGACAGGCGACCCAGGTTTCAGACACTGCAATTTAGAATGGAATGGAATGGAATATTTGGAAGGGACCTACAATGATCATCAGTGGTGGCCTGGCCACTTCAGGGCTGATGAGTGCCTATTTTGCCACCTACTGAAATCTAGAGCAGTGACGTAGAGCAGACAACTTATCCAGGGTTGTGATTTACAGATGAAAAAGATGAGACCTAAGAGTGATTTCAACTAGTAGTAAACACCAAGCAAGTTGCCCCCTTTCGGGGATTAGCAGCCTAAGTCTAGGAAGCAGGAGTATCATAGGTCCAGCTGGGACTTTGATTTTGAATCCTTTTTGGGGATTAGAGACATCTATGTTAGCCCTGCGCTAAAAAATATCAGAAAGCAAAATCTGCAGGTCTTGCATCTAAAGATCTCAATGCTCAGACCACTGACATGGGGAGACTTCAGGTTCAATTGCCATCTTTCTCTGACAGCCAAAAAAGCTTATATTTTCTAAGTTATTTTTCTAACCACCAGGCTGAAGGGTATGTGGAGGATAGGGCTCTCTGAATCCTTCTTGTTGGAAGTGTCCTTCCTTGCAGTGTAAGGACTCTAATTGTATTACAGGCTGTTCACTTTGAAGTGGCGAGATGGGCTCCCTCAAAACCTCTTCACGTGTTTTATATCGAATATTAACTGGAATAAGGAACTCAGATGTCCTTTCCCATTGAAGAAATCTTTTAAAACTGAGATACTAAGTTGTTCTTTTTCTCTGGCTTCCTTTCTCACCTCAGCAACATTTAATTATTCCAAACGTATTTGAACAGCTTCCTGAGGAGGACTTGAGGAAAATCCTACCCTGTTGCCCTATTGAAAGCGCCTTTCTGTGAAAGCTAGAAAACTCCAGATCACGCAGTATTAGAAGACTAAATGTCATTTCTCCAGTTTTCAGCAGTAATGATAACCACTGGACAAATGGACCAAAGAAGCCCAGCACCACCCCCACCTCCAGCTGCATCCTAGACAGGTCCACAGCTCCTATGCGTGCTCTGACAGAGTCTGTAAAATCGGACCCTTTATCCATCACATGCTCCAGATGTGTTTGCCAGCTGTTGTGCTGATACCTCAACAATACAGTGAGCCTAACAGGGTAGGCAAGGAAAGCTGAATAATTAGGGGTCAACCATTAATTTTATTAAGATCAAAGAAATGCCTCTTATCAAGCAGACAGAGCTTTCTGAGGTTAATCTGTTTGGAAATGGGCTGCCACTTACTTTCTACAATAATTACATAATAACATTGATGAAGTGGCACCAGTGGGGGGAAGGAGGTCAAATAACTGTTCAAGTACCTGCACCAAATCAGCTCAGCACATTTCACTATTAGCATTTCCAGCCAAATTATTCTTCTAGCTCTGCTTTGGAACTAGTCAGCTGGATGCTGATACTTAGCAATTACAACCCTGCACCACACATTATAAAGGTAAATATGTCCCATTCAAATCAAAAAGAGACATTCCTGGGCAGAATTATATCCCTGCTGACTAATTACTTTTGTCAGTTAAATTGAACTATTTTCCTGCTGCCTTCCTTCTGCAATCACAGCTTGAAAACACAAATGATTAAGTGCTGTGTCCCAACAATGTGAAATGTCTTGAAGTAACAAGACAACGCCTGTAACAAATAGGGACTGTATTTTAAACAGTTCCTTATTAAACAGGAAGCAAAAAAATCCAGTTCCCAGATGTCTCAAAATAAAGATCTAGCCCCAATATACAGAGACTCTTTCTACATTACCATGTATGATTTAAGAAAACCTTGCTGCCTCATTGAGTCTGCCTGCAGTGAATGTTCAGATAAAATGATCAAGAAAGGACCACCTTCCTATTAGAAGGTAATTGTGGAAGCTGATGCAGCATAACAATTAAGAGTCATCTTAATCTACTTTTCCTCTTCCACTACAGGCCAGGGGATATGATCACTCTTCTGGAAGACTCCAATGAAGACTGGTGGAAGGTATGTGCTAATTATTTTATATCTGTTTTCTTTCCAAAGGGAAATATACGTTATTTATGTTCAATACTGAACTTGTATTACAGCTACTAGTGTTAATCACCTTCTTCTGTCAATATGTTTTCTCCCCAGGGGAAAATTGATGACAGAACTGGATTTTTTCCTGCTAACTTCGTTCAAAGAGTGCAACACGATGAGAAGATTTACAGGTGTACCAGGACATTCATTGGCTGCAAGGAACAGGGACAGATAACTCTGAAAGAGAACCAAGTAAGTTCTCCTGTGCCGGATCCCCACTGGACTTGAGCATCCAGTAGTCTGACCAATGGAGGGAAAATGGTGCAAGATGAGCACAGGCAGATGCTGTTCACTGCAATTTTGCTACAAGATTTATTATTTGTATGGCAATAGTGTCTAGTAACCAGTTAAGAACAGTGTTGGCCTTGTTCAAGCATGTAATCCCTGCCTAATGTAGCCTAAATTTTCAGTCTTACAGACATTCATAAAGATACTTTATATATTATGCCCTCTCTTACTGACTTCAGAGGGACAGCTTGAAGAACACACAGTCTTAGAGGCAGACTTTGTGTGCCTGAAAAATGGTCTGTTTTTCTCCTCACTATTAGAGCTAATCTAATAAAAGACAGTGGCTCCCTCCCCAGACCTTACCTTGCCCAAAGATCTAAACACAGCTCATTGTTTTGGCTTCAGCAGGAGCAGGGTTAAGATAACACCAAACCAACCTGTAAATCTTAAATTTAACTCTTATTCACCAGTTGCAAAGTATCTTTATTCATTAATTGTTTGTGTCGCCACTTACACCCCCTCTCTACAGGCTGTGATTTATTCTAAACTAGAAGTGCTGCTGTGAGTTAAAGTACAGCACACACAGCGAGGACTCGTGAGGTCCGTATGCCCTGGTGTACTTTCAGCAGCTCCCTCCACTATGTGCCCTTCGGGTGGATTCACAAGGTGAAAGCCATGGCTGCCGTTATGGGTTGTGTCTTTGATCCGATTTTAAATACGATTAAAAATTTTTACCAGACATTTAATATATCCAACTGTCAAGTCTGGTGATTCTGGGGTATAAATGCTTGCTGAGGTAAAGCAAGAGAAGGATAGGGCTCAGAACCTCCATTAAGGGACAGTCAGGTTTGTGGCATAAGCTCATGTAAATAGGAGGATGTCCTACTAAGGGTGATGCTGACTCCTTATGTAAATAGGAGGATGCTGACTAAGGTTCTCTGACACCTGGATGAAATAGAAAACTAGATTTTTCTCACTGCATCTTGTGAAGCCCAGTGTTCTTCCACCTCTGCAAGTATTTCCTTTGTTTTGGCACTTGATGTCACGTCACCAGCAATTGTTTGCCATACGGCGCTTGGAAAGCCACTGGTTTTAATGAAGTAGAGCAGAAGTCAGAATCAGGGTAGACTTCAGGGCCACAGGTTTTTCCACGCAGAACTTCTGGAACATTTCACTCCACTGGTGGATAATTAACCTGTACCTTTGCTGCAGCTGCCTTGTGGCATAGCAGAACATGCAAGTGCTAACAATCCTCAGGGATACACAGCTTTTTAAGGAAGGCATAGAAATACAGCAGCCTGAATATACCTTAGCTGCCTCTGTGCACATGGTACATTGGGCAGCCCTGAAGTTGCTAGAAAGAGAGAAGGTGCTTAAGTTTTTTTGACCCAGCACTTCTTTTGATTGTTTATATATGTGCTCACAGAGGGAAAAAAAATATTACCAAAGCAAAGCATAATGAGAGCCCTTTCTGCTCTAGTATAAGAAATGCACAAGGACAAAGCTTGGGGAAGTGGTAGTGGGGGAATATGGCATGCCACCATGAGGGAATGGTCAAGGTCTGAGCCCCTTCTCGTCAGCAGGCGTACCAGATTCTCTGTTAGAGTGGCTGCTGCTGCAAATAGTGACGGCTCAGTTTCTCGTCTCATTTCTCACAAAACCAGTTTCCAAGTGGCCAGGTCTGGCACCTTCATCTAAACACAAGGGCTTCCTATTGTCCCTGTTTCACAATAGGCTCACAAAGGAGCTCACCATCAGGAGCTCGTCGTTGTCTCTGGTAGGGCAGGAGGTAGAGGAAGGGATGAATCCATCCTGCCTATGTACTGCTTCCTCTTTTTTAGCAAACTTATTCAGCCCTATCTCAAACCTACGCAAACGCTGACGTTGAATGTGAATGCTGTCCGGTCCTCACTCCACGTGGGAGAGGCTTCAGAGGAAGAAAGAAAGAAATATTTGGTGTAAAACAGGGGGCAGAGATCAGACTGAACAAACACACGAATGCAAAGGCATGGGAGGAAAGGAGTGGAGCCAACAGATCCCACTCCACCCTCGCACAAATTGTGCAAAAAGGGGACATTCAAGTAGCTTCAAGGACATTTTGAGCAATTTCCAGGCAGAACAGTCACAGTGAGGCCATGGACACTCATCTGCTTCCTGCTGTCCCTCCATACAGGGTTTGAGCCCCACGTAATAACCCCCAGTGAGAGCTGGCAGCCTGTACAGGGCCGACGTGTAGCAGCAGCATGGGGACAGGAGCACAAGGACTTCTGAACCCAGCCTGTGGGACGTGTGCCCACCACGGAGATCATTGCCTGAATAGCACAATTTATTTTTTTTTTTAGCAGAACAGCTTTGCCTTCACTGTGGAACAACTCTTCTTGTGAAAAACATTTTAATTGTTATTGGGAATTTTTTACTTTAAAATTTTATTTTATATTTCCAAAGTCAAATTTTTTTCTTCTTTCTTCAGCCATTTCTCTTATTTTCTGTCCTTTATTTCCCTGTTGTTTTCCATGTGAAGCAGAGAGAGAAGTGCAATAGGGAAGGCATAAAAACTAAAAAAAAAAAACATGTGAAAGGGACTTCTGGAAAAGTTTGGCAGAATTCTATCTTTTTTTTTTTTTTGTCCTATTTGGGGATTTCTGTGGGATGTAACCAGCCATTTTAGCTGTCTCTGGGCACAGTGTCCAGAGTGCTGTGAGCACAGCGCTACGTGCAAAGAACTGGCTTGTTCCAGACTAGCAAGAAGGGAGATTATTCATTGCTACCAATTCCTGTCAAGTCTCACTTTAGCTAGAAAAACTCATTTACTGATGTAATAAATTCCTGTGACCGCAGTATGGCAAATTGTCTCCATTTTATAGTGTTAATTCACTGGGTCAAATTCTGCAGGGTCTAACAAGAGTACAGAACCATTCTGACAACAAAGGCAAGGATGATATGCCTAGAGGAAAACTTATCCAGTGACAGTAATAGGAATTTTCAGTGTATTGCTTGATACCATCCACGGTTTATACTGCAGGTCTGTATCCCTTTTAAGCTTTACATGTTCCTGGGTATAAAGTCTGTTCTTGTAATGCAGGAGGCAATATATTCACATCCACAAAGCCACAGGAATACCTTAAGAAAAGCCATTTCAGGCAAGCAGAGATCTTTTCAAAGTTTGAAGCACAGTGGATGAGGGCTTTCTCTGGCATCACTTGCCAGTTTCATGCCCTGGGAATAACATTTTGAGTTTCAGCTTCATGCAAACCTTTGTGGCAAAGCTAATACTCAAGGAGAAGACTGAGGGAAAAACACCACGACTTGCTCACCCATCTTTAGCAATATGCCCAAACTAGTCTTCACAAAGGATCCCTTGAAAATTTCATTATGACATATGAAACCCAGCCTGGGGGAGAAAAAATGGACTGCTTCAGAGACGTCAACATCTTGGAGTTTAGGGTTCACTGACAGATTTGTGGGTCCTGAAACAAATTCAGACTCGACTGGGCACCACAGGGCTCAATCAGGAGGAGGGAGGAGGGAGGCAGACTTAGCCCCTGACATCAATAAAGCAAGATTATTAACAGGGAAACCAAAACCAGCCAATTTCTGTGGCTTTCCACTCTTTTAAGCTGTCTCACACACAATACTGGCTGCATAATTTCCAACTCTGATTGTACCATCACTTGAGTATATAAAGTTTTCTCCAGCCTTTAACTTCTGCCCTAGCCTACCCGAACTCATTACCACACGTTACACAAATGCTTCTTTGCATGACTCCAGGCTCTGATTTGACCTCTTTTCACAAAAGAAAAAGGCACCGTTTTTAAAAGGTATCTCCAAAATATCATCAATGTTTGGAAAATCATCTCTTAAAATGCCTCTAACACTTTTGGTCATCCTTATTTTTAAAGAAGTCATAATAATCTCTTTGAATGTCTATTTTTACTCCTCTTATAATACCCTACTTAAAAAAAAAAAAAGGAAATAACCTCTTTAGAAGAAACCTACTCACACCCTTCACAGGCAGCCTCTCTGACGTCTACGGTCACACTAATACAAACAACTTTAGAGCTGGGCTTTTTGTGATTAAATAACACGATTTATTTTCAATTGCACAAGTGATCTTGTGCAATAGAAATGACCCCAAACCACAACATTTGTAACAAGAATGGCAATCAGAAACTGTCTGCCTCATCCAACTGTGGACTGTGAGTTTACATAAAGGTCAGCGCAACAGTTCCCTTTTGCGATGGTTGTTTTATAAATGTCACTGATGTAAACTAGCCCTGTTACAGAAAGTGTCTCCCAGCCAGCTTCTGCGGTGACTGCAGTTGTTGTGATGGCCACAACCTCCAAACCAGAGCTGTCAGCCTTGCTGTCCCCTTGGCACCACAGCTCTCAGGGGACAAACTTCCCTCCTATCCCAACATCCAGTCACACAAATTTCAAGAGGAGTGACTTTTAGGCACGTGTATGTTAGCAGCTGTGTGCAGCTCTGATCCAGCCACGCCAAGAGAGCCTGTGAATGGGCTTGGACACATCCATGAGGTTAGGCTCAGCAAGGCCTAACCTGCAGCCCAGGTCTCCAGCCCCAGGGGATGCACCTGGCTTGGGTCTTCTTCTGATTAATCTGGATGCTTTGTTGCTACCTGGCTTTCCACCTGACTGCCTAGGAATTACTTTATGTACATTTTTCATCCTGGGATACTCTAAAAGGAGCTGAACTACTAAGAGCATGAGTCAGCTGCCTTTGAAAATCAGTTACATCATGCTGCTTTTTGCATTCGGACTGAATCACTTCAAACACAAACTCAGTGCCTAAAGTGATGTTGCAGTTCTTCATATGCTCCCCAGCAATAAATGCTGCACTTCACAGCAAAGCTTAAGGGGGAAAGGGTCTTTTTCCAGCCATCTCTGGTTTTCACTGATGTCAGTCTTGCTGAACAGGGAGGGGTGTCCCCATTCATTCAGAGATAGAGTGGCACCGAAGTTTTGCAAGAGTCCAAAACATGGGCAGAGCCCACTATGCATCCAGTTTAGTCCAGTTCATCTTTAAAACCCTAAATAAGTGCTGTAGGTAAAACAAGCTGGTATTCTCGGTCCAAAAGCTAGTGAAACAGCTGATATAAAACCTGTCATCATCATCATTTGCACTATGGCTGAATGGGTATGAAAACTGAACTACTTATCATTTCAATCCACAAAGCTCATGTAGGCAAGAACTTCAGGTCACGGGCGACAGCAGATGTAGAAACTTACACTGTCCCTGTGCTGTCATGCTTACAGACAAGCAGAAGACTTGAGCTTTCAGACCTCTTGACCTGGCACTGTCTGCAGGCTCCAGGACAGCTCTTGAAACTGTACTGTCCTCATAACCAAATTCCTATTTCATCAGAACCAGTGAGTGGCTGACAGGTGGGTTAAATACATGGGGGAGAGAAGATAAGCAAAAGGCAGCTGCAGAAAATTAGAGAAAGTTCAAAGTTTCTCCTGGACGAAGAGAATTTGCCACTTGAGCCCAAATTCAAAGCACAAGACTTAGAAGAACAGGAGAACAGGAGAGTATTAATGACCATGCAGCTTAAAGGATCATTTCCTAATTGCTCATCTCCCCCATCTGCTCAGGGCTGACTGACAGATAAAAAATCCTCAGGGCAGATGTTGACAAGTTCAGACAACAGTCACGATCTAAACAGTTGTTTGTTTTATTTTTAGTGTTTTGGGGTTTTTTTTTAAACAAAATGAGTTGAAAGAATGGGGAAGTGACTTTATAATATTAGATCCCCCTTTCAGCTATTTCTGAAGATCACTTGATGACTGAGAAATAGCCTGAGATGTGGTTTCTTACCCTGCGGCTTACACCACTACTAACTTCTTGAGCCAGGGTGCAGGGAAAAACACAACAACTGTTTGTCTCCATTGGTGTTGCTACCAAATTCACTGGAGAGTGACTGCTCTGTGGCTCACTTACCGTGTCAGGCCAGCAGCCTTCTCCCCGAAACATGACAGCCTGAGTACCTGCCATTTTAAGCAGTTTCCAGTTTGATACAGAAAACTGTGATTGCTTGATGGTAGCTGTGGCACCGTGTGCCTTCACAACCATCATGTTCCCCCCTGTCTCAGTGACAGCTGATTCATCAGGCAAAGTCCAAAACTCTGGATACTACCATGTACTTATCTGGGGTTACTCCTGATTTACATCCACCTAAGAAAGTCAAGACCCAAATCCCAAGGCTACAACTTGTGGGTGAAATCCTTGGCAGCGCTCACAAAAGAGGATGAGGACAAAGATGGATGGTGTTGTGTTCCCTCTTTTCTGAAACTGCAGAATTTGGAGCAGGTCCAGGGCTTTGCAAAGCTCCAGCAGCTGCCACGGCCCCAGGGGACCTCCTGAATCACACAGAATTAGGAAAGCGTGGTATATCATGGCTGAGCTCACTGCCCCCAACACATCCCCTTCCTTGGGAAGGAGTGGGAAAACCTCTGCCAGCCAGGGGCCAGCACGTGCAAGGCTTAACATATTTCATGTGAGAGAATTTCAGCTGGAATTGGGCGAATTCAGATTGTTGTATTAATATGTAGAGTGAGAGAAGTTCTTACAGAAAGGCTTTGTACTCCTCATGCTCAGTGGAGATCTAAAGCTATTGCTGTAGCAGAGCACTCCCACTGATATCAAGGAGCGCTCAAACCAGCAGCAGAACCAGAAAACCCTCTAAAAAAAGACCAAATCTGCCATCCTTTTTCACTCCAAAGGTAAAGAAAACTCGTGTTCAGAAAGTTCAGTATTTTTCTTTTGTCCATGAATCATTCTGCTGACAGTACAAGACATGAGGGGAAAGCACTCTGTTCATGCAGTATGTTCTGCACAGCACCAGAGGTTAAGCCAGAAATGCAGCGTGGCTACTAAGCAGTGCAGACCTGCTGGAGGTCCCTTCAGGAGATCTGACTACTTTTGGGGTTTCTTTGGCCCATACAAAAAATCTAGAGGTCTTGCAGACACCTTTAGTTAGGAGGAAAGCATAGTGATGGAGTTAGGCATTCCTTATAACCAGCCAGGTCTAGTTATGGAGAAGCTGCCAAGGCTCCTTTTCCCACACAGCAGCAGGGATCAACCAAGAAGGGGTTGATCAGTATCATGATCAGGATTCATGACACAAATGAACTTGGCTCTTTTGCGACAGTACCTGAACTACACACCACCAATTCCATACCTCTCCCACGTTTTCTGAGTGATTTAACCCAAACAACAATACATTATTTTTTTTAACTGCACGTCTGCTCAGTCATTCTGCCCCAGGGATCCAATTCAGTTAGTGTTAAGTGCGTAGCTTAAGTAAGGAAATGAATGAGTCCATTTGCTTTCCAAATCTTTCTTTGCAGGTACAGAGATGCACCTGACCATTTCCCAATACTTGAGGTGGCAGTTATGAAGGAGCTTCACCTCCTTCTTCTGACCGTTCATTTCCCTCTGGCAGCATCAGTGTTGCTAGTAAATTTTATGTATGTAGCAACAGGAGGACAAGCTGGCCCAGAATTCAGATGTGGTATTTAGGTGTCACCATACAATCCGTAACAGTCATACTGAAACACATTTAGCCAGGAACATTTTCGAGGCATTTTTGTCCATTTCATACCCTCTGAATTATTGTAATTAAACAGAGGGCTTTAAAGACCTGGCACTGACATCATGAGAAATCAGTGAGTTGGTCACAATAGGACCATCAGTTTTATGCCTGTTTTTTAACCTTGTTTGATTAGTAGGAAACACATAGCAACTTGGCACAGATATCTGAAAACAATTCTTTATTGTGTGTGGCCCTGTGCTCAAATGCCCAGGCTAAAGTACCTCAGCCATTACCAGAAGTGTCTCAGGACAGGCCCAAAAATGGAAAGACCTGAGATCACAAAGGCCTTCAGGAAATGCCAACCTTTACCATGATCTAATATTTGTACTATTGTAAAGACCATATCATCTCATACACAGACAAATAAATCACAATCATTACAGTAGGCCCAAGTCATAATTCAAGTTTAAAAATATTTGATCCATCACAAAGTTTTTAATGATTTTAACATCTCTCATGTATACATGGCACTTCAGGGAGGCGGGGTGGGAAGGTAACTCTTTAAATATATGAGTTTGAGTTTCTTATCGAAGCTGTGAGAATCTAAAAGTTCTACTTCTAGAAGTAACTAGCAGGATGTCTAACCCACCTGCTAAATAGGCTGGAATAATTTGTTGCTTGATCATGGCAAACACTTTCTTATTTTCGTATTTTCTTTGCATTCAGATTTGCGTGACTTCTGAAAAGGAACATGATGGCTTTATCAAAGTATACAGCGGGAAGAAGAAAGGCTTTGTCCCCATAGACGTCTTAGAAAACATCTGATTTCAACAGCCCACTTGCTGCAGTAGGAGCCCTTTGCTGGCGATGCCCGTCTGCCTCATCTCACACTGTGTCAACCCAGATGGGCTGTCTTGCAGATGTTCAGGGAAATCATGAGAAAACTGCAACTACAAGAAGAAAAAGACATTTAGACTGCCACAGCAACCTAAGAAATAAGAAAAGTGGAATATTTGAAAGAAAATATAGTCAGAAACCACTAGGGAAACGAGAGGTCCTTGGATACTAACAGGAATAAGGAAAGGGAAAAAGAAAAGTCTGGACTGATTTCTGGTGCAAGATGGCTGTTACAACCCTGATGGAGACAGACAGCTTGTTCTGAAGGACTAAACTTGCGTCCTGTTCTCGTGTCTTAGAAAACTGTTGGACTGCTTTCTTGTTTGAAGCGTGTGTTTAGGGGTGGGGGGGGGGAAATACCATTCAAACTGTCCTTGTACTACAGTCCAATGCTTGTAGTAAAGTGTGGCTGTGGTTCTACAGTTCTGTCCCCAGTATCAACTGATCAGTTTAAGCGTTTAATCCTGGTGTTTAGTCTCATAACAAAGCAGTTTGAAGACACCATGTGAATGTCGGTCCGAGAAATGCACTGTGCCCTGGAAGGCAGCAGCTTTCTCTTTCTGTGCAATCTTGAAAGAGTAGCGAACTTGTGTGTCCTTTGTTGTCTCTGTGTACGAACAAAACCTCTCAGCGTACGTGGGGTCTGATGGCTGCTCTCATAGCTCACAAAAATAGCTGGTCCTCTGATTCACAAGCCTGCTTGGAAGCGTCCCTCTGTGTTTCTTGCACCTTGATCTGGTGATACAGAAAATGGGCGAAATGCTGGGAGAGAGCCACAGGCTTGAAACGTTTTATATTTTTCTGTGTTTATTGCACTCAAAAGATTTTATATATTAATCCTATTTATAAAAAAAATAAAACAGTTAACTAACCCCCTGGAAGACTGAAAATGCTAGGAAAGGAGAGACTGCACACAAAAGTGAAGTCTGTAATTTTCGAAATCCAGAACTCACGACAGAAAGGCACTCAGTGTCTCAGCATTGTTACACCAAAGGAGTCGTCTTCATTTGTTAAACAGCGGTTTTGCAGATTCAGCAGTAAAGACACTGACATGAATTCCTCCTTGGCATAAACCACCATAAGCATCCCGTAAATCTGCTCCATCCCAGTGAGGCTGTGCAGAGAGGGCTGTTTTGTCCATGTAAGTCTCCATCTTCAAACATGTTTTGGGTGTATGAACTTCTTGGCACCTGGAGAGCAGTCTGTGGGAACTGTGTGTCTTCACCAAATTATACACGTCAGCCAGTAACAATCCTGTTGCAAAGCAGGGGCCTTATGATGTTCAAAGACAGAGAACCTAATTTCCAAGTATTTAATTGGACATAATTGCACCAAATACACTTAAACAGCTTATCATGTATTATGATGTAGAGATTAAGTCCTGTCCCAAAGCTCCCTGCTGAATTCATGCCTTATTTGACCAGCGTGAGACAGAATGCCAGTCTTTACTGCGATTAACCCCAAATTGATGTCCTAAATCCTGATACCGCAAGAAGAAATTCACATGCTGCCAGGTTAGTATAGGCCTTTGCAAGGTTGATGTTACTTCTAAAAACAAGCTACCAGTCCTGCTTCCATATACTGAGGCAGTTGTTCGGATCTGTGCTGCACAGCCCAGGTCTCAGTAGTTGGGTTGCCTGTTTGAATAGCTGATGAAATCCAGTGCAACTCTACACGTGACCAGAAGTTCACAGAGCAGATCAGTCTTCAACCTCTCAGAGATATGTTTTGCAGCTCTTATGTACCACTTAATTGCAGAGGAGGACGTTGCAGGGGTGTCAACTGCTGAAACGTGGTCCTTTGTAACGTAAGCAATCTATACCAATTATTAACATCCTCCTGGGTGATCAAAAGTATCTGATTTCATATCTTCTGTGGGAATATCAGCAACTTATAAATGGGAATTTTTTTCGGTTCAAACAATGAACATTTGCTCAGCTCATTTTCCTAAGCAACCAATAAACTCAGTGGGAGGGCAGCGGATTCTGATAAGCCTTAAAGATCAAGAGGAAAAGCAGCAGAGACATATTAATCCACTCTGCTTTATAAGATCTTTTTTTATATATTCACTCATTCCAAGGAAAAGCTCAAGTGTTAGTTAGAATTAAAATACTTGCTACTTTTGATCAGGCCTATCAAGTGGGCAAAGGAAATCTGTATTAATCTGTTTATGTGCTGTTGTTTACATGAGCGCATCATACTGTGATTCCCTCCTATTTCAGTCTTCTATGATTTCAATTTTTCCCTACAATGTGCATCATACTATTCAAAGAATTATATGAATATTACCTACAACTCACAATGGCCTTTAATCAATGTCAGTTTGATTCCTTTTGATACTGAGCAATAAATAATAAAGTGACTGAGTAAAAACAAACCAGACCTTATGTGGACTGTATTACATCTGAGAAAGCATTGCTTCTGAACCAAAGCTTTCATGGTTATCTTTTCTTTGTGGTTTTTTTTTGTTTGTTTTTGTCTTTTTACTGGGCTTTTGCTGCTGTTTGATATGGAGACTTAATTTATGCCTAATTTATCAAGAAGCACATAGCTGAGTCTTAATTTAAGCATGTGATTCATTGGCTGTTTGCATGCTTAATGCTGAAGCACTTTGCTGAATTAAGGTCATTTTCCTCAAATTTCTTTTGGATGCCTTACTCTGAATCCAGAGAAGTATCCCATCATTTTTTTTTTCCTGCCATATGCAGTTTGCAATAGATACTGCATTAGCAAGCAGTTAGAAATCAGACAGAAGATGGAATAGACTTGATCTGACGTATGCTCAGAAAAATTGAATTTTAGAAGATAAATGCTGTTCACATTTAATTTAATATTCTGCTTAATAAAGACTACATGATGGCTGGAAGAAGAATAGAAGTGTATGTTTCTTGGCTTCTTTGCATCAGACTCTATAATTTTCAGTTATCCACCTTCAAGAACATTTACTAAACCCATCAGCAACAGATATTATCGAGCATTTCCATTTAAAATCTACAGCATTTGCATTTGCCATGTTTAGCAAACCGTTTCTAAAGCAGTTCTTCTGCGATGTATGTAGCGTGTATAGACTCGGAGTGAAGTTTTGTGGTGGGGCCATCCTGAACATTTGTTTCTGGCAGATCAGGGTTTATTTTAAGCCATTCAACATCTCATCACAGGATAAAACTGGCTACAGAATATTTTTGTAAGTGCTAGGAGCAGTTGATGAACATGAGTTGAGGATGAGCTGCCTGAATCATGATCTCCTCCCATCCGTAAATAACACAGTATCTCAGTTTATTATCATCTTTCTCTACACTTGGCCATTTTGACTCAGTGACTTCCTTCAGAGACAGATGCTGCAGCGCACAGTCAGTTGTGAACTCATTGCCCCAGGGGAGCTAAGATGCTTATTCCTACAAATATTGTGTATCTATCTTTAGCATTGCTCACAGGCCTTTGTTTGTAATTATTTGTTGAGATTCAATTGACTAAATATAGCGTCCAGTGCCATCAGAGGAACCTGCACAGGGCCAGCAGGCAGTGATAGTGGAGGCTTGGAAGAGCCGTGACCTTCTAAAGAAGCCACAGGAGACCATGCAGGTTGCCTAAAATGGCACTAGACAGATGTCTTCAGAAAATGAACCCAACTCATTTATTTTAAATACGTGCTGACAAGTCCAATCTATCGAGCACTCAAATTACCTCTTTCTTTCCCTAAAGGACACTGAATAATTGCAGCAAACCATATCAATCTTGTCCCAATTAAGTCCACGTTAAAAAGAATCCTTGGATGCCCCAGGGACTGGAGTTCAGCTATAATCTTCGAAAAGGCTAGTCAATGTTACCATTCTCCCAAAAATCTATCATGGAATTTGTCTGATCTAACTATAAATGTCTACAACTAAGCTAGTAAATCAATTTGCTTTCCCCCTTCCCCAGGAAAGAGAGTGCATTTCAGTACTGTGGTTCATCTGACCGACTGATGACTTTTTTGCTTTTGCACGACCTAGATTGTGCCTCACAAGTGCCTGTTTCTACCCATCGACAACGAAGGAGCATGGGATAGCCAAGTCACATTTAGACCTCTGCAGATGTAACATCTATATCATCTATATCCCCATTTTCATTCTATAGAATTTCCTTTACTGGCTGGTGGGTTAGGGTGGGCTTCCTAAACAGAACATTTTGCATTTAAATACAAACATAACTTTAATACCATATAGAACTGATCTCATTAAGGACATTTTAATTTAAAATACTGAACATGAAGAATGTCAGCATGGCCCTAACCCTGCCTGTAAGAATATTGGCTGTTCACAAGCCCTGACAGCAACAGCAGCACACACTTACTGTGTACCTAAGGAGGTAGATTTGTGTGTTGTTCATTTTCTATTAACATTTCACAGTGTTTGTGCTGAACAACATTCTGAGATGCTACAAACCACCAGGAAGAATAGCATTGGCCTGGGCAATCAGACTAGGATGGGTGTTGCTGTGCACAACAAAAAGCAAAATGCAGATATGTATTTTCTCTTCCCTGGAGAGCTTGTGCATCAATGAAAATAAGCACAAAAGAAAGTTAACAAGTACAAAGTATGTCAGGTTCTGTTCAAAATATAAGGAGGGAGGAGTGCAAATGATATTCCCGTGCATACTCCTTCTGTACTTTGCTCTATTACAAATAGAGTCAGACCAACACAAGTGTTTAAATTCATATTTGAGACACTTCATAACAATATAGTCTGAAATTATCATTCAGATTGTGGACACTACATTTTGTAAAGCAAGGAGAATAAATACTTTCGCCAGTGGGAATATATGTCATCACAACATTGAGTTTTCCATGGCTAAAAAGAACATCTGAATCTAAGAGGTACATAGAGTTATTTTTAAAACGATTCTTTATATAGAAAGTTGTTATGTGCCTGGGGAATGAACACTTGGCAGAGTCTCCACAAAAGAGGCCCAGAAAAACTGTAGTAGGGCTGCTTCAGGTCAGCGTGTATGTCCATTTCTTGAGTGGCTCAAGCAACTCTATACAAGACCTACCTAAATTAATGTCATTTGTTCAATTAAATAAGCTTACATTAATTTTATTGTATTTATGTACATACCAGAAACACATAAACATATATAGATATGTATGTATATCTTGCATTCATTAACATCAACCCAATGGCAAGAGCACATGCCCTTAAAAATCTGTCCTGACTTATTTTTTTCCTCATCTTAATGTGCTCAGCACCTAGTTAGGAAGGTAATTGGTGCCCCATAAAAGTACTGAGACAGACAGCTATGCAGACAGAGAATTCTAGCCTTGACAAGTGTTATCTGTGTTTGTTAGGCAAAGCATATAACATATAAACCCAGAGTTACAGGCAGCTGAGCTGCAAATATGCAATACATTGAGCACAGTCAAGATGCCTGCTGCTCTGAATTGCATGTCATTCATCAGGCGAAGTTAGGATTGCACGCTGCATACAAATTGGCAGCCTGAAAACGTTGTCAGATCAACATGTAGATCGTACCTCTTTGACTGGGCTGCCTCACAATAATGAGATATTGAAAATAAAGAATAACTTCTCCTTGGAGGTCTGAAGGAGAGGAAGCCAGGGAGCATTCCAATGGGCTTGAAATAAGTTGTTTTTTAAAGTGCGAGTTGGTCCCACATACACACCATGATAAGGGCACATAAATTTACCTTCATTAAAATGAAATAAATCAACATCTGAGTAATTACTATGCTGTCAGCAGTTTGCCAGCTGATAGGGTCAGAGGCTGACAACACAAAACTGAAAGACCGTGAGAGCTGTTTCAGCTTTGCATCACAAACAGGAAAAAATGAGAGGTAGCTGTGGGTAAAATCCGACTTTTAGAAGAAGCAGTGCAGTGGTGTTCTAGAGCAATCCCTTCGACATGTTTTGGCTTTTCCAGGGCAGCAATGCAGATGCACCAGGGCAATCACAGAGCGAACCTCTGGGCTTTTCCCAGCATGCCCAGCCCATGCCAGCAGAGAGGCTTTCCAGCTGCTCTTCCTTCCAAGGATCATGCCAGTTCTGTTGCTGGCTGCCCACTGCTTGCCCTTGTGTCTGGCAGGAGAAAATAACCAAAATTATCCCAAGTAAACAGAAGCCAAACAAAGCAGCCAGTGTGGCAGCAGTCCCCAAAAACTCAAAGTCTGTCCTTCCTGCCCATCCCTGCAGTGTTGCAAACTACGCTGCATAAAATGGTTATTATTTATGCCTTCCTGCAAGGGGGTCACTCCATTCCGCTGCTCGTGGTCCTTCTCTGGCTGGGCAGCCTACAACACCTTTCTCACCAACACACCGACCATCCTCATTTACAGCCGCTGAGTCTCACTCTCTGTCCTGCCAGGAAAAACCCTTCAGGCCATCCAGTGCATCTGCTCTGTTAAATGCTTGCTGTCAAGCAGGTTGCCCCAGAAAACGCAAGGCTGGCATTTGCCCTGGCTCAGCAGCCTTCCCACATGGGCAACTTCTACGACCTGATTGTAAACCCTCGTTCAAAGGGATACGGGGCTGCTGTGAGCCACATCCCCACCAGCACTGGAGATGGAGAGGGTCCACTCCCGTGTGATCAAGGATGGAAGGGGAAAAACCTTATTTTTGACCCTTTGGAACTAGTCTGAGTCTCTAAGGCCCAAGTGTTACGTGAGTCATACTAAACATAGGAAAACAACTGTTTGCAGCCCCTTCACATTATTTATTACTCCCTGTCTCCACTTTTTGGCTCAAGGAATGCAAAGTGAATACAAATCTCTCTTGCTCTCTCTTTGGCCACCACAGCAATCTGGTTTGCAATTCATTCCTGCTGCAAGGAAGTGTAGGGTCATGTTTGTTTTTTTTAAAAACCATAGGAGACCACTTAACCAGAAGTCACTAAAACCCAAATGGGTACTGGGAAGGTGAATTATTTGATTAGTGGGATTGAGTGTGATCAGACTCCTAATCACCCACAGCAGACTCACTTGCCACTCTTTCATTCTTGCAGGCAGGCCTGAAGTACATCATCCTTCATAGTAGGCCTGGGGGAGACTAAGCTGACAGTACATGTGGTATGTGTTGTCTAAGCACAGCTATCCACATTACTAAGCATTGGCTCAATTGACTAAGCCTTTTGAAGCTCAGTCCTGCCAGGAGTGAGGCATCAGCTGCACAGGGAAGAAGTAAGCCCAGCCTATTATAGGGTAAAGAGAAGGTTACCCCATAAAAATAGCACCTAGATCCCATGTGTTCAGTTTCTTGCTTAACCATGGATAAGGTAATTCATCTGGAGCTAAGTACTGGAGCTAAAATGAATGTTAACGCTGTGGTGGGACAGTCTAGAAAAGCACACAGGAGCAGCTATGTTTTTTCAGTATTTATATAGTTTGCAGCATTTTACCATGTAAATAAAATGGTAAATACATAAAAACAGACCAAGACAAAATTATTAGCTGACTCCTATCCATCATCTTATACACGCAGCTTTTAAACCATCTGCTGTAGTTTTTCTCTAGAGATGTGTACAGTCCTGTGGCCTCTAGAGGCTACTGTAGTACGAATTATTAGCACAAATGGCAGGCAAATCTGCTTTACCGACATCCTGAAACGAACTCACAGGTCCTTTATGGAAGGACCAGAAAATCAGTTTAATTCCTGGACAGTAAGACATTTCCTACAGTCTTCCTTAGAAGGACAAAAGGTCCCACATGCCCAGACTGGAAGAGACTTATTTCTTTTGTTGAAGACTTCGGCACCAAGCCCATTGCTATCCTCCACATTTCATGCAAGGCTCTGTGCTCTTTAAAGACCTCAGAGACACCACAAAGCAGCCATGCTGGCCTTCCATCCGAATACCAGGAGTGCAACTCTTGGTTGTAGGCTAGGTCTCAGCTGCTCTGCAGCTGGTGCACAGGGTAAACGTTCACTGTGCAGAAAGCACTTCCCAGTGTGTGTTCAAGGCAGTGTCTGCCCAGTGTTGACCATATTGTTCTCACAGGTCACGATGCTCTAGCTTGGTTTCTCCAAAATCCCAGTGGCCTTTATGTTGGCTTGTGTGACATTAGTAAGGGTTGCAAAAATACAGTCTGCTTCGCTGTATAATGCCCTCTTCTCACCCCCAAACACACAAACCCAATCAACATAACACATCAGCTGAGAGATCAGACCCTGGAGGAGGCACAGGGTCCTTCGTTTGACAGCACTGAACTTACTCACCCCTTAGACTTCAGTTACACAAAAACTGCTAATTGAGAAGGAAGCTCCATAATTTCTTAAGAGCTCTTTTAAGAAGTCTTCCTGCTTCAGTGCCCCAATTAACCCTCTCATAGATTTAGCACACTAGTCACATTTAATGCTAGCAATTAATGAAACAACCTGCAGCAGGCCAGAGGCAGCAAAGAAGCCTCTTGCCTGCAGGGCCATCTCCGTGAGCGAATTCCTCTGCCTGCCAGACCAGTGCAGCCGTGGGTAATGGAGGTAACTGGAAGAGTCATTTTTGCTCTCATTCCTCTAGGGTCATTCCACCTCCGGACTAAGCAAGATCATTCTCAGCCCCCAAGAGTCATTTTTGCAGGCAGGCATCACCAGGTAGTGCTCTTTGCGTGCCTTAACTTAAAAAAACAGGGGGATGCCCATTGGCCCTTCAGAGTAATACCACTTTCATAGCCAGCTTCCAAAGATGTTGCCCTCTTGTAAGTAAGATTTCACCCTCTTGTAAACAGCTTCTCTGTGGCTTTGGGCAGAGACCACTCAGAAAAAGACCTGACAAGTAGATGGAGCAGCATCTAATGTAATTTTGCAGCCTCTGAGTCTCCACAGAAGATGAAGATTCAGCGCCTGCTTAGTAGAAATCCAAACACAGATGGGATAACGGCCTTCCCCCCACTGTCTTGGGAGCAAGGGAAGGAAGAGCTGTCAGTGCTAATGAGATATACAGCAGGTGATGCAATTATCATCTGAGAGCTTGAGTAGGATGAGACAGATGTTGCTTTCAGGGTTCATTGCTTTATTAGCCACACTTGCTAACCAGCTTACATGATACCCCCCTAGACACAGCAGATACAGCCTAATACAAAATGAACTGTTTTGAGTAAAACCAAAATACTCTAGGTGACATCAAAGCCATACTCAAGGCTGCCTTTAAACAGTGAGAATCCCAGTGGGAATTGAAGACAGGGCCATAAATTACCCTTAAATAAAGTAAATATGCCATCCCTGCTTCCTGAGAATCTGTCTCTAAGTTTGTACATCACCACAAGTCCCTTCTTCCCGAAATGGGATCATCAGCTTTGCACAGAGCTGCGGAGGAATGGTGACTCTCTACTCATCTGCAGGCTGAGACATAAGCTAGTTAACCACGGGTCTGAGATTATTGTAGGAAGAAGGGCCCAGCTGACATTCACCAGATCAGATTCAAGTGGTGTAGAGGAATGGAGGCAGCTCCCACCACCATGGAAACGGCACAGGGAGACTTGGGGTATGTAAAAACCACAGTTGCATGTCAAATCACAGGCAAGCACCTGCAATAAGGCCTGGCATGACAGATCTTCACTCAAATAGGCAAGGTGTGTTTGGGAACCTGGTTTTACCCTAGGGAAGATGAAGGGAAGAAGGAAGACATTGTGGATCAATTTAAACCCCTGCAGCCCAAGTGCAACGGCATAGTAACAGCTGTGTGCTGTGTGATGCTTGGATCTGTGTTCATCCATGCTACTGAGAGCTGAGAACAAGTGGACAAGGGTGATAAAAATACATTAAACATGGGACAAGTTAAGTGAGTTGAGACTGTAAAGCGTTTTGAGAATCTTATACCACTGGAGCCCAAAGTGTTACCATGACACAGGCGTCTGGCAGCAACTGGTACTCTGTAAATCACTGTAGATGAATTACATTAACTCCGAGGGCACACATGGATAGGTCTAAAATCGCACCCACAAAATGTGTTGCTCTTGTTCTTAGGCTTGGCTGGGTTGTGGGCAGCAACATAAGATCTTACTCGAAGGGAGAGGGCGTTAACAGTGTCAGCAGGCACGGAAAAAAATCTGGTTTTGCCACCACCCCAACTTGACAAGAGAAAAGGATGTTTTCTTTTCAAGTTCTGTTCACTCATTTAAATACTTTTCAAGTAATTAACACGGGGGACCAACAGAGCTGGTGTTCCTTGAAGAAAAGCAAAACATTTATTACCCTTCTTGTCTTCTTTCCTGAAATGATTGAGGTGAAAGAAAGGTTAGAAGGAGAGTCTTTTCTGGGTTGTCTTATTTCTCTTTTGTCTTTCACATTGGTTCCAGGAATGGAAAGTCGTTAATCACCTATCAAGATGGCAGATAAGAGTTGCCTTGGGGTTAGCGAGGATTGGAAAAGATCATTTAAGCATGACAATTAATTGAAATGAGTAAGATGGGGACAGATTCTTTATGCAAAAGTAAGTAGCAGGTGATAGGCAGCAGATTTGGACTGGTATTAAGAAAAATTGAGTGAGGAATCTTAGCTGGCAAAGACGAAGAGTAGAAAATGAGTTATAAGGTAAAAAGAAAAGGCAGTAAATGAATGGAGAAAAAGGTTTACAGTGATAATCCCAGTTTATTTATTGTTTTAAATTATTCAGCTGGATACCTCTGACTCTGCCTTTCCTCCTAATTATGTCAGCCACGTCAGTACTACACAGACAAAACATCTCCTGCTTTTATCTCCTTTCTGAAGGAGGTGTCAAAAGCCAATAAAATATCCTGCTTTGAAGAGCTAACACAACACAATAAAACCTGCCCACAACCTACAAATACCCAAAAGATTCATGAGGCCTTTCCTTTGAAAAGTCTTAGGGTCAGAACAACTGGGGATGAAATGCTTTTTACCATGTTCGGTGGTAAGCAGCCTGCATTCATGAAAGTCTCTGGGAGATATGATTTGACCAACATACAATCTTTTAATGACAATCAGTTTCCACATGGGTTACTTCTACCTCTTTGTTAAGCTCAATACATTCTCTGCTAAAGAAGAAATTTGTTGTCCCATACCCATGCAAAAAATTTCCCAATGGCATATTCAGAGTTGGAATTTCATCAACATAAGTAAGATCTCAAATCACATGCTTCAGTTTCTACAAATTTCCATTTCTATAAGAAAATGGCATTAGAAAAATTTTAATATGGCAATAGGTGCTGCTTCTTATATACTTAGATGTTATAAAGATGCAGTAGGGCTACAGAGGCAACCAGGACTAAGTTTTCAGCATCTCTGTGCCTAGAATGTCCATTTCCTAGTGACATCCTGACATCCAACCACCAAGGGGCAGGACCTCGGAAGTTACTCCTTGGAGCAGACTTTTGTCCTGCAGTGGTGGCTTCCAGATAAATTAGCAGCCTCTGTCATCACTCTTTCTTTCACCTTCATACAATAAAAAAAAGAAAGCTTTGAAAGGTTACTATTCACATTGTGATAGCTGGCAAAATAAAAAAGCATTCACCTCCTAGAGCTGACAACTGATCCCTGTGCCACATCTGTGAAGTATCCAGTTATGACTTTTTGATTCCTGCTGAATAAAAGGTCAATTTTAATAAATCTTTGATGCCTTCTAATCAAAGTTCAATATATGATGCAACAATATTTTGCATGAATATCCTGTTCAGCTGCTAGCTGGAGTACGCAGAGCCAGGCTGATCTAAAGAATCAATCTTGAGAAAAGTGGAGAAGTTCATAATAAGCTCTCAGTCATATTTGCAATGCAAGATTAACACCGTTTCTGTATGACTTGGCTCAGTCTAAGTCCTGAAAGACCAATAACACCCAGAGCAGCTGTGATTAAATTTCACATACTGGGCTGTCATTTAGTGGACATTATACTAATTACAGTCCTGCTGGCTTCAGAGAAGAATTGTTCTGCTGTCTTCTAAGATACCAAGGCTGTTGTAATCACATGTATTCAAAATAAATCTCAAAAAACCTGAGAATATATCTCAAAAAATATAGATTTAGATAGCAACTTCATTAAGGTTGGGAACTTGAAACTAGCTCTGCTGCAACAGGGCAGATTCAACTTTCCAAAAATGATGATTTCTTCAGATGTGCTGGCTGGTACAATTCTCTTTGCATGCACTATTACTACTCAGTATATGGGGCATGACTCATGATACATCACAACACAAAGTAATAGCTAGAGAAAATTGAGCTTCTGAAAACTGAGATTAAAGGGGAAAAGCCACAGGAATAAATAACACAGCCGACAGATAGGGCTGAAGCATACAAATGAGATGTCTCAGAATAAGTTTTGCCCTGTCATCTAGCCCCTGGTAGTGGGCTGTGGACATGCTTTATCTTCCTAGCATCCTAAGAGAAGTGTGAGATAATTTTACAAAGTGAGGCATGAGGTCTTCTGCTACCATGTCCAGATATGCTGGTACTCGAGGGTCAGACACTTGTGTATTTTCCAGCATCCCCTTGTTTTCAGTCCTTTGATAAACAGCCCTGGGCCACCAGCCAGCTCTGCCCACCTGCAGCCTGCAAGGACAGACACCTGCAGCAACTCCCCTGCGACTCAGGTCTCAGCACAGCGACCCATTCCCACCCAGCAAACCTCCTGCTTGGTTTCTGCAGCTCTGCCCTGGGTGCAGCGAGTCCAAGCACAACCACACACCTTCCTGTGGGAGGAAAGCTGCAGTCTGGCTTTGCCCCTTCAGTAGAGACATTTGTGGTAGAAGTGTAAGTAATTTTTTTTTCATTTAAATTTTTTTAATTTTTACCATTTTTTTTTCATTTACTTAAGAGTCTGACTTGAAACTTTTTCTTGCAGTTCTTCCTATGAACTTCGTATTTGCCAGGTGGTGTCTTTTATGGTGCTACACGGTTTCAAGCACTGCTTACAACTAATAAATCTCTTTGCAAACTTTGCTTCGGTTTAAGGAAAAGACTATGTGTTCCTTCCAGTATTTCGTACTCCTCCATACCTACAAATGCACGTGCAGAGCACAGTGTACGAGCCGAGCACAGCATGCTGTACCACCTCTGCTGCTTCCTTTTGGGAACAGAAGAGATGGCAAGTTTGGCAACTGGAAGGAAACCAAAGAGGGGATGGAGAGAGATCAGAGAGCAAAGAGAAAGAACAGTCCTCTCAAAAATCTCTTGCTGCTGTTCTGGTTCTGTAGATAAACACACATACATAACTTAATTATCGGGCCTTTTTTTTTTCCCAAGTGACTATCTCTCAGTAGTAAGATACAGAGGCTGATGTTATAAAAGGGTGGGTGGTTTTAAATTAAATCAAAAGAAGACAATAACTTCGTAATGGCTTTTCCAGAACGCAAGTGTCCTTCCAGCAAAAAATAATCTGTTATTGTAAGAGCCAATAAGCTTTCACGTCCAAATTGCCACAACATTGCAAACTAAATCCATGCAACTCATGTATCATTTGTTATTCCTAGCCTTACGAGCCTTGCACTGGGCATGCCACTTGCCCTTTTGTTCTGCCTTGCTTTCCACAGTCAGAGGCAAGATGCTGAAACACTTCTCAGAGACGCTGGGATACACAGGCCCAGGAAAGTCATCTTGTGTTGGCCCACCCACACACCCTCCCACTTGACAGACGTCTTTTGTTAAATCAATAGCACAGAAAAGCCAACAGAAAAGATCATGACAGATCTTGCCTTTGTGCAAGTGCATACAGCACTTCAGTGTTGATCACCCTTGAAACAACCAGAAGCAAAATAACACCAGCAACGGCCTCTGTTTTCCTGAAGAAAACACTGGGATCCCAGAGGAGTAAATGAAATATCTACGTTCCATCCTTGCTTTCAAATGATGGACTTCGTCCCCAATGAGCTGAGCCCCAGCAGTGCTGGAGGGGTTTTGTGTGGGCAAAAAGGTTTAACTGCCAAGAGCTCACAGCAGGATGGAGGTCAGTCTAACCAGGTCCTAATCCCACTTCCAGCTGAAGTCAGCTGAAAGCCTCCCATGGAGAATACGATCCAACCTCTCACTGCCTGTGTTTTAGTGTTGAAAAGAATTAAGGAGCAGGTTAAACAACATGAAGAACTTTTTTTTTTTTTCCAAAAAAAAAGTGGTGGAAGAGGGAGAGAAGGAAGGGACAGAGGTTGATGCATTTTGGGAGAAAACCTAAAATTTCAAGACAACAAGAGATACATGAATGAAACACAATCATTAATAATTAGAAGTTTTAAGTTGAATGCCTACATACATATTCCTTAAAGAAAAACATACTCGATCCAGTGAAGTTCAAATATGCCCACCTAAGGAGACGCTACAGCCAGGGTGAAGGTGATACTGTACAGACTGTCACTAAAGGAGAATGAGTTTCCAAGCCACTTCTGTGTTAGATGACACGTCCTGGACAAAAGGACTCTAGGCCAAAGACTCCATCAAATCCCTGTCTCTGCCTACGGAGGAACTCCAGTGCAATGATGTGAAAACAATCCTTTGTTAAACACTCTCCCTGGTTCTCCAATAAAGGATGTAATTGCCGATATTACAAACAAGAAAGAAAAGTAGAAATCAATAGAAATGGATATGGAACAAATTACAATGCATAAAAATTGATTCTAGAATTTTCCTTAGTATCTTTAATTTTTCTTTTTTGTATTCTACACATTAAAACGTGGAGTGTATGCGGAAGATACCAGGGAAAGATCTGGGACTGTCAGGACTGGGAGAGAGGAGCTTTCAGAGTATGTTCAGTACAACAGAAGTCGTATTAAGAACTGCCAATGTTGATGCTGAAGCTCCAGTTCTGCACTAGACAAACACAGCTCCAATCTCTTTGGAAAGTTATGGCAAAAGTTACTCACGAGGAGGTGAGCTGCTTGTAGCTGACCCGTTCAAATATGCTGTGTGCTGGCACCCGCAGACACAAGATCTCTCCCAGATGGATGAACAGAAACACTTTTTCTCTAAAACAGAGAAACCACAGACCTTCAGATCAGGACAGTCTGGGGGTGTTTAGCCTGGAGAAGAGGAGGCTCAGAGGTGACCTTATTGCAGTCTACAACTACCTGAAGGGAGGTTGTAGTGAAGTGGGAGTCGGCCTCTTCTCCCAGGCAACTAGTGATAGGACAAGAGGACACAGCCTCAAGCTTCGCCAGGGGAGGTTCAGGTTGGACATTAGGAAGCATTTCTCCTCAGCAAGGGTCATTAGCCATTGGAAGGGACTGCCCAGGGAGGTGGTGGAGTCACCATCTCTGGAGGGGTTTAAGAAAAGACTGGACATGGCACTTAGTGCCATGACATGGTGGTGTCAGGGCAATGGTTGAACTCAATGATCCCAGAGGGCTCTTCCAACCTGGTTGATTTTGTGATTCTGTGACAGTCGCATCCTGAAACTCACTTAAAAGGATATAAGCTCTACAGGTTTCCCACCCAGCATAAAAGAAGTTTCAGCAGGATGCTGTAGGTATTTAAAAAAAAAGATCCTAGGACACATTAAAAAAAGAAATATGTGGCCAAGGGAGATTGTGTTAGCTGTGCAGGCAACACAGATAAGATGAACGCTAGCTATAGAACTAGTTGCAATTTAGGTGCTGAAAAACCTGGTGCTGGAAAAGGCATGAAAAATTATGCCAGACACATCAAAAATTACTTCCAACCAGGTAGTTATTCAGAAGCTCATCAAAAGGAAGGTTTCTGAGTAATTTGTTCACCTGTTATTACTTTCAGAGAGCAAGGCCAAGGCCAGTGACAAGTTCTTTTGTCCAAGACAGACATAAAAAAGCACCAAGGAGTGAAAGATGAATGAAACAAATTCAGACCAGTAACAAAGCCCATGTTTTGAAGAGCAAGGGTAACTGACCGACTGGACAAGACACCAGAAGAATGGCAGAGATTCAGACTGAGAAAGAGATGACTTAGAAAATAATCTTCATCCTGCACCGAAGATACTAGCCTCAAGACAGCAGAAACCCTGCAAGACCAAGAATAACCCAGGAAATGTGGGAGATGGTGTAAGGGTCGTGTCTGAACTTAAGCTCTCTGAACCGTTGTTGAAAATCATTGTTATTAACCTAAAACATAAAATAGGAATGAATCACTGAAAGTCTCTGAGAGGCCTTTCATTATAAGTATCCTTGCACTAAGTGTACTTCAAAGAAACAAAAAGGAGCGATTGTGCTATCCGGGAACAAGGAGTGGAAATGATTTTAAGCCTTTAAAATGGCACTTACCTTTTCAAGAAGTGTTTGCAGCATTAGTCAGGGTTTTCAATTGTCTAATCACAGTTAATTTCAACCTCAAAACCAATTATTAGTTAGCCAGCCACTGGGAAGGGGAGAGGAGGAGAGGAAGGTTTTGGTGTCACACAGGTGTCAATGCAAAGCAACCCCAACGAAGCCAGAAGAATCACAACAATGTGAAACACACATATAATGTAAAACACACCTATTCCAACTCTGGGGAATTGCACCCATGCCAACGTGACCGACACATGAGCAAACAGGACTGATAAGCAGCCCTGTGTGCAGATAGACTCCTGCTCAGCCAGTCCTGTAACAGGCAAAGAGGTTCCCCCAAACCCACTCTCCTAGATGGTGAGGTGTAGTACCAGAAAATGATTTAATAGCCACTTCTGCTCTCTTGTACCCTGAGGCACTGTTTTTATGGAGGAAAAGACAGTGAGCTTAGGCAGGTTCCCTTGGTGGCCAGCCCTGTGACCACACGTGGCCACCAAATTCAGAGACCCAGCTGCTGACCTGGGCAGATGTGGACCTGCAGCAGCAGGGAACAAGGGGAACAGTAGTCACTGTGGGTCAAGCTCATGCATATGTTTCTGTCACTGCTACTGTGTGTGCCCTGAAGAGCCCAAGCATGAGTGACACTAATGTTTGGATAGTATCAATGTATTAACTTTGCGGTTGCATTTTGCAAGCCTGAACATCAATGACCACACAGAGAAGCTGATCTGTGCTAATTGAGCTACCACTGACTTAATCTTTCGGCTTAAGGAGACAGGCACAAAGAAGTATGACCCTAATTCTTCCAGATATAAATTTGCCATCTGAGGGCAGGGTTGGAAAAAAATCATTTTGAAAAACTACACTATGAAGTCCCATCTGTTTCTTAAAGGTGGACAGACCTGGCATGTAGTTATCAGCCATATGAGCTTATATGTCCCTGGTATGAGCAGAAGACATGCTGGTGTGTGTCTGCTGAATACAGAACATTCCTCATCAGTGCTTTGAAAACAGCTTTTCCCCTCCTCTACATAACTATGTAATCTTTTAACATGATCCTGGGAATTATCCTTTTTCCAGTACTCCACTTGACTTTGTTGTTGATGTCATGGAAAAAAAGCAGTCAGTTGTTTACCAGAGCATTCGATTTCTTATCAGCAGATCTGGCTATGAATAATTATATCACATATTAATACCATAGTAAGCCAGCTAATGGGCTACAGACGCCTGACAAATAACAGGATGAGAGAAGAAAGGGCAGATTGGCAGGAGGTTGTTTGCCTTTGCGAGGGTTGAATTATGGAACTGGCTGGGCTTCAAAACTATGAATCATTAAGAACATGCACACAGCAGTTTTACATCAGTGAGCTCTATTGACTGTAGAGGAGCTAATATTGATCTACTAAACATATGGGAGTGGGGAAGCAGGTCCCACATAGTTAAAAACGCGTTTTAATGTCTGTCCTTTGAATTGTGTTGGTTCCCTGAAGCACCCACACATTTCTGACATCATGGCCAGACCTTTATCCAAAGCGTTTGAAGTGATAGATGTTTCCTTTCAGGTTCACAGTGACAGAAATCTTTGAAACACGACTGAAAAAAGATGATTGCGAGTTACCATGCTTATCATATCTTGTATCTCCCTTATCACATTGACCCAGTTTGCAATACCTACACTGATGTCTATATTCATGGAGATGTTTCTAAATATAAAAAAAAAATAATACAGAATTAACTTGCCTTTCCTTGGTAGTTGGGATTTATCTTCATTTGTGCAAATGGGGCAAAAATATTGCCTCGCTGGCCTGCAGATATAACTGTTGTAAACTATGACTTGAGCAGCAAGGATCCACCGTACAGCACTTTGTTCTTCACTCCTGCAAGGAAGGAAGAATGAACGTTGCAGCCCGTGAAGTCGTGCTGAACCCAGGGAAGGGAAGTCAGACTATGGATTGCTTTTCTACCCATAAACACACTTCATTGTCCGTCATAGGACATAGCACAATAGCCCACTGGCTATTAAAGGCTATTTCATGGGGCAACAAGAAAAAAAACTTCAGCAGAAATTATAGTTAGCCTGTTTTATTCACAGGACTTAGAGACCCTGAACTAACATCAATCAAACCATGACTATATGGGCTTTCACTGGTGTGTTCTATCACGTTTGCATATAAATGCCAAATAAACATTTTGCATGCTGGCACATAGTAGGTAAACACTGAATTTGGGATCTTAACTATAACATATGATTTTTCTTTATGTGCTCAATTCATGCCTCTGGTCATACATGGATCTTTATTAAATATTTGCATCCCACATCAAGTCTTAACATTTTCTTGAATTTGTTCATAAGACCTCTCGGTAGCACAGTCTCCCATCCCCAGTGACCTGTTGCTGACAATCTCTGACTTTATTCTTCCAAAATTGCAGTCACATCCCTGTCACTGTGAGCCACAGGGCTAAAAACAAGGAAGCTGAACATGGTCCTCTTCTGTCATTCTGACAAGCCGGCGCACATGCACAAACATTAACTGTCTTGGTAGCCACCAGTAACAACAATCAGCCCTGCAGCCTGTTGAAATACGGAGAAGAATCTCTCTGCAGGGTAAGGTTACATGAAATACAAGACATTCTTCAATTCAAATGCTGATTTTCTGTTTGCAACATGACCTCCACACATTGTGGCCTGCGCACTGGTAAAGAAACTAGGCGTGATGGAAATCTATCAGTTCAGGTTTGGCTATTGAAAACCAAGAATACGTGTGATTTAATTTCCAGCTGTTTACGAAGGGGATGAACAAGGCACAGAGCTCTTTCATTTCTCATGTTAATCCAACATGCCACATGGAAAACCTGAGCTGTGGCCCTTTGTGACCCTTTTCCTTTGCTTTTATGTAAGAGAAAGAGAGGGAGACCAGAGGAAATTAAAAAAAAAACAAGGGAGATAGATAAAGTGATGTCTCAAATGACCAAGACACTGAAAAAAATTCAAAACCAGCAACTCAACTTGAAGTTTCCAAGTCTCTGGTTTCCCAGGCTCTTCCAGGGAGCCAAGCTTCATACTTGCTGTGGGGCACAACGCTATTGGCCCTGTCTCCTTCAAAGAAAGAATATGTGGTTTAAAATGATGAGGGAAAAATAAATATTTGCTCTAAAATTAATCTTGACGTGCAAGATCTCATGGAAGGACCAATTTAGGGCTGATTGGCTGCCTTCCTTACACGAACATTTGGTAATTTGAAATTTGACCACTTTAAGTCACTCAGTCACAATCAAACTGTAAGTCAAGTTGCATCCTTGTTTTCCCTAAAGTGCTTTTGGAAACAAATGAGATCACTGAAAATATAAATTAGTGCAGAATATATTAGATATTTACAATCCATGTGTGGTCAATAAATTATTTCACCATAGAGAGTGTAAGCTAACGCAAACAGAATGGGCATGGCAGAAGCTTTCATTTCATATCAAGTGTATTTAATACAACTATTTTATTACATACTTCTGAATGAAACACAGTCTTCCTGACTGCAGTTGACCTGCACAAATGAGAAGAAAATCTGGCTTACAGAGCAAGGGATAACAAAATAAATAGAAACTCTCATTTCCCTAAAATAAGCCGTGAATACTTGAATCTTAAGGAAACTTGGCAGCTTCCAATAACTGAAAGTTATTTACAGTACTTATATAATGATCAGATTCACACTTTTTGCTTTATGATATATTTTTGATCGTTGTTATTCAAAACCAGTTTAATTTAAAAGCAATTGTTGGTATAGTGTGAATTCATTTCTTTTGCATGGGGCTTCTAATAATTCTAATTATTATTGTAATAATCCTAACACCTATTAACTGTCCTCCCTTTCAATTTCACATTCTTCAGCTCAGGCAAAACCCTGGTAAAGCTTTCACATTGGCTCGTCTCAAGCATCGTGGCTGCTGGATTTAAACCACTGCACCACATTGTACATCCTCAGTTTAACAGGTCTTGCGCCTGCTAGACCTTGAGCAAACTCTACAGAGGAAGCCAAGTGAGTCCAATAGGAAAAGGAAACTTGCTCTGCCTGGGGCAGCGAGTTGTCTTCTGCCACAGTGCAGTCACTTGGCTTGCTAGAAGGGAAAATCTGACCTTCAGGAATGGTGGGTAGAAACCAGAAGAGAGTAGACCTTCCCTGTTCTGCAGCACAAGGCAATGCAGTCCTTTAATAACCACAGGGTTGGAGAAGACTCACTTTAAAAGGGATACCAGAATTTCATCTGAAAGAAGAACCAAGCATTTGAGTGGTCATGAAGATGTGAAAGAAAACAAGGCAAGACGCTTGCTCGGCCCTGTCTGAGCTCTGGATACCACTAGGCTGCCCCATTTTAAGTTTTATATTTCTCACCGTCAATTTATTCAATGCTGTTTGAATACAGTCCAGTGAAATAATATATCCCCACCACTCCTTTTCACACTGATCCTGCACTCTGCTTAGAGCTTGGATTTCAAAGTTTCGTATTTGTTCCCTGCACATAGAGCTAATTACCTTGGCTAGATTACAGACCACATTACTTGCAGAGGGACACTGGCAAACCCAGCAAGTTAACTGAGGATCACATAACTTCACCATCCCCATTTCCATGAGATGTTAAAGTGAAAACTCTTTTCAGAGTTGTCATTCTTTGGTCCATCTCCACCTCCTCCAAGAGAATTTTGCTCAAGAAAGGGGCTGTAGAATGGAGATTGCCATCAATAAAACCAAATTTGCAAGAGAAAGGGCTATACTGCTAGCTTCTTAATGGGAGGCTTCGGTTACCTACACTGTTCATTTGTGTTCTTTAAATAGCAATAAATATGTGGAATTGGAATAGAGATTTGATCATAGGAACTAAACTGAAAATAGGAGCCTGTACAATAAGCATGCATGTGGCATTATCCATAATAGAAGCAGAGATACTGCTGCTATTTGAATTAATGACCAAGAAAACGTGAAGCTGATCCCCCAAGGAAAAGGATGTACAGTGCTGTCTCTCCCTGCCCTCATTTTAAGACTCAAACTACCTCAAACTGTTAATGGGATAAATATTCAGCATTTTCCTTTCCTCTACCATCTACCTCTCCTATTTTTACCTTGGTAGACAGCATTACCATAATATAGGCTCATTATATTGTGCATTGGGCCCAATTTTGAATGCTCAATAAGAAATCCTCCCTTGTCCATGTACCACTGTTGAGCCCAATGGGACTGTTTGTGGGGTGATTATTTACATAATTAAGGCTTGTGCTACAAGATGTGGAGCTGACTTAGCAACATGTTCTGTGTATATAATAATTTCTATTAACGTATTTATTAACTAAGTCAATAATCGTTATTATTTCACTGTCTTACAACAAAGGAGGGAGGCAGAAGGAAGGGGGAAAGAATCCCACACTTACAATAACCACAAGGCAGGTGTCAAAAAAATGGAAGGAAAGAAAGGAAGACACCAGGCAAATGGGACACTGAGGAGAGCAGACAGAAGGCAGTATTAAAAAAATTGTATGGATGATGGCAAGAGAGCAAGTATGATGATATACAATAATTTTGCAAAGCATCTAATACCACATCACTCAAAGTTAGTTCAAATTGCTTTGGATGTGAACACTGTCACCTGGACAGAAACTTGGATCAACCACCTATGAATTCAGGGTGATGACAGCAAGCAGCAACACGAAACCAAGAGATGAAGCGTATAGTCAGATTCTGCACGGATCTGAGGTTTTGGGAGCTTGGGTGCTGTAGCAAGGTACCACAGAAGTGAATGTAGAAGATTGATTGAAAAAACTGAATGGTAGTTGTTGATTTAGAAGAAGGGGCAAAAGGATGATGAAGAAACAGAACAACTATTACTTAATGGGGAATACACACATTGGTCTGAACGAAAGCACACGAGTCATTCACCATGCAGGATTATGGTGGGCACAAGGTGGGAATGGCCATTTTGGGGCCTGACAATCCAGTGAGCCCAATGACTCGTTTCCAGCATGGGTGAGGATGGAGGGTCAGCAGCTGGTGCTTGAGGAAGGCAGGAAGATCAAGGCATGAAAAAGTGGTCCTTGCTCTGACTTCAGCCCCACTGAATCAAACCGCTGAATCACCCCTGGGCAGAGCGGTCCCAATTCTTACACCTTCTCAGGGAGGAGCGGGTTTACAGCATACCTCCACTCTGGGCTGCAGAGAAGAGTTTGGGTAACATTTTCCAGGCTGCAAGGAGGACAAACATGTCTGGTACCTCCTGTCCTCCCCCCGAGCAGAGCTACCCCCTGCAGCAGTGACTCTGCCAAGAAGAAGGTTTCTCTGATCCTCCTGAATTTATCCCATTGCCTGATTGGAGAGGGCTTGGGTTTGCCCTCTCAGTTGCTGTTGTGCTTCTGGGAACCAAAGCCCCAACGTTCACAGCACAGTTTGAACCTGACATGGCCCTGTTAAAATCAACTCATGTTCCTGTCTGCTGGTGGGAGTCAGAGCAACCACAGGCCCACCATGACTAGGCGTTGAAACTGCACATACAAGCAGACTGGCTCTGGAGACCTCGTCCACCCACATTTGCTCTGTGGTACCTCTAATTAGGTTGAAACCCAAGAAACAACTTTCTCTCCTGAAAGTCACACCTAGGGCTAAACAATAACCAGTTGTTCTATCACCCAAGACCCCTCCCCAGCTGAGAAAGGGAATTGGGAAAAGGAGGGAGACTCGTGGGTTGAAATTTAAGCAGATTTAATAAAATAAGACAACCAATATCAATACTAATACAAAAGAAGCAAAGTTATATTCAGCTCAGAGTGGTGGCAAGTTCCTCCAGGGATCACCACCATTGAGATGAGAGGCAGGGCAGAGCAAAGAGCTCCCCCCTCCCCATCCATAATGGCCTTGATCACCATACCACAGCTGGCCACAAACTGAAACAAAATGTAACAGAAAAGTGACTCTATAAATTTTATCCCTACAAAACCAGGACAGACAGGTTGGCTAAGTACCTTCCCGTAGACTCACAGGGAGCCACCCCAGATCCCAAAGCTGCACGGACACACTCTGTTGGCAGGGTCTTGTGTTTACCTCCCGCCCTGGGTCAGCTCTCACTGGGGTACCTCTCTGCTTTCCAGGTCAGCCTCACACCTTTCTGCCATGCCTCATGGACATGTTTCTTGCCACCTCTGCTGTGCCTTCCCTCTCCATCACCACAGGTCATCAGGATTGGGCTGGTGTGGGAAGGTTCATCCTCCTCCTTGCCCCAGGAGATGTTGGCTGTGAGAGGGGTACGGGACGTCTTGATGAGAGCAGATCTACAGGCACATGCCCTTTTTTAGCTTCAGCGACTTCCCACCACACTGGAAGAAATACTCCTGGCTGTCTCCTTCCACACCTCCCCACTGGAAGGGCAAGGAAAAGAAAGAGAGAAAGCAGAAATTAATTCCAGCTTGACTTCAGTGCACTTGTTAAGAGTGCTCCCTGCCTGCCAAATAAAAGCACCATGGTAACAGCAACAAGCAAATTAATGAATTAGAAAACACTGATCTTTGCAAACTGTAGCTGTAGCCACAAAGTCCCATACAAGGAAAAAAAAATGTACAAATTCAGAGGCACGAGACACAGACCTAATGCAACTGCACAGCTCCTTTGCCCAGCCAGAAAGGGGTGCCAAATCACAGCCATATGCAGAGATTTGAAGGACTGATTTCAGATGGGAGATGGGTGTTTAATCTAATTTTTGCTTTTTTTGCCATTACACCCTTGCAATGGGAGCCATTCGGGGGGTGGGTGCGGGTTTAATCTGGTGTTATTTTAACAGCAGGTGAATTTACAATGAAAATCAGATGACTGTTCTCCATTCCAAATCACTTTAGCACCAGCTCCTTGCTCAAATAGCAATACAAGCAAATTTCAGAAAAATTCTGAATAATCTAAGTCTCAGCTTAGGAAAGCAAAAGCACAAGTAAAAAGTCTTGATATTTTAGGTATTCATGAGGTGCTTGATATTTTTTTTAGAGAGCTTTCTTGGCCTCCCAGCAAATGAGGGTTTTCTTGAGGGATTCAACAAAAGATTAGAGATCACTTTTTTTGATGCTTTAAGGAGTATCTCCTGTATGTGAAGAAGCAAAGGACTAGCAGCAGCCCCAAAGCATTCGGAAAAATATAAGAAATGGGCAACCTACTGAACAGCAGAGCTGCCCCAGAAGGGGGAGAGATTGTTGATTAACAGCTAAGAGGTGTGATGAAGGATGAACAGCTGAGTTTTAGCTTTCTTGAACTGGAGCTGGGGATGACACATCAAGAGGAAATGCCAGACAGACAGGCTGAGATTTCATTTGGACACAAGCAGATGGGTCTGGAACAGAGAGATTGATCTGAGGCTTGTCCGTATGAAGACAGTAATTAACTTTGTACTTACAGATGAGTCAGGTACACGAGAAAAGAGAAGGAAACCACAGGCAGACTGCTCTTCAAGAATCAAAATATGAGCTAATATTTTCCTTCCCTGTTTCCATGCCTGTGTAATAACGTGTGCACTTTCACGTCATTTGCTTCAGTGATTTCTTATTTTAACACAGAAATCAGATTTTCCACAGCCCTAAGCCTTCAGAGGCATCCTGCAATACAAAAATATGGTTACCGACAGCACATTTTTAGAAAAACAAGATGTATTTCAGTTTTGGGAGTCTAAAGGGTTACTGACATATGTACAAACAACAGTGAGTTAAGTATTAAATACTGCATGTGAGTAGGAAACATTTTATATGACACTTTGAGAAGAGAAAAATGAAGTCTCAGTGGTGTACCTGACTGACAGACCTGGAGACTGAACCTACCAGTCTTCCTTTTTACTGACCAGATCTGCAGTATGACTTGAAAGCTGTCTCTAGAGACTGCCAAGAGGGCATCAGGCTGATTTAGATGACAGAGGGTGATTTCTTTCAACACAGGAGTTGTGTGTGGGACGTAGAAGTTGTTTGGCTCCTGTGGATGCTCAGGACATGCTGCGTCCATCACAAGACAGGGTCTGGCGTGCTCTGTGGTCAGCTCATCTTCACAGAAACACAGCTGCTTCAATGTTCCCAATAGGACAAGAAAGATGTGGGGTGACCCTTCATATTAGCAGCAGGACACGTTGAACCAAGACCAACAACACATTCTGTGATGTTTCAACACTCCACACTTGTCTCACTCACTGGTCAAAACCCATGCTGCAGAAGTCCTTCTTGGACAGCTCAGAGATGAAGACTATCCTTAGATCATGTGTAACACTGATGCTTGGAAATGCAGTCTGGTTACAATACCTCTAAAAATCTGCCCTCTCTCAGAAACAGGCACATCCATGCCAACTCTCACCATTTCATTGTAATCTTCTGGCTGCTGCATGTCTTTGCCAAAGCCCCAACATCCTCCAACAATAGCAGCCCTCAGCTGATTTCAGCAGCTGCAGTCCTCCGTAGCCACCAGCTAGTCAACACCAACTAATATTCTCATTGCTGTTACCCTTCTGCTCACCCCCCTTTGGTGTCTCTTCCACTTGCAACATCTCCTGGTAAGGACAGTGCTGGTGCATGACTTCGGTGCCCAGACCTCTGCCTGTTATCCAGGCAGCATCACAACAGCCATAATGGCTAAGGGGGCACTAAAGTTGTGTGATGGATAAGGATATAAGTGTATGGGTGCATAGATTCCACCTGAATCTAGCTAGCTTGGAAGGGAGAGTCTTTTGCATGTGAATTTTTCAATGCAGGGTTGTATCTTCTGAATAAACATTGGTTTTACCAGATCCAAATTAAGCATATATTGCTAATTTAGTTTGCCATTAAGCACATATTGCAGTAACCTTTATTAGGATACGAAATGTCATTAGAGCTCTGTTGGCTAAATGTAGCTATTTTCACTCAAGTACCAGAACTTTCTTCAGCTTCTTTGTCTCCTCTTTTCCTTCAGGTCATTTGATGATTGACAGTTCAATGTACTGCGAGAACATTGGAGGGTAAGAGATTACTGTGTGCTGCAGCCAGAAGATCCATGCTGCATAAAAATGCATTCTCTTCATTATTACCTACTTGACAAAGATTTAAGAGGGTTTTGCAGCTGAGGGCCACATGTAAAAGACTACAGATCATTTCCAAAAGACAAATTACAAAAAGCCTGGGTAATTTACAGCGAGATATACGCACCTACATCAAGGAGTTGATTAAAGTACACCAGTGCCAGGAGTGAAACGCAACTTCCCCCCCGCTCTCCTCCTCTTTCCTCACCTTCATACCCTGGTGCTGGGCCTGAGTGCTTGTAATTCACGGTAGTCACAATCCTGCATGGCACAGCCTGAGAACCAGCACTTGGCCGGAGAGCAGGGGAACAGCAGGGAGAAGGGCTGGGGAGCTGCAGATCCCATGAGGGTAGTTCAGCCAGATGGAGAAACTAATGACATCTCACAACACGCAAAGCACTCAGAGAGAAAGCCAGCTTTACGTTCTTGTGTGTTGATCCAGATTATGGGAATCCACATTAATCTCTTATTTAATGCTTGACTGCTCTGCAGTATCAGTTGTCAGGAGCCTCATATGCTCCCGGGTTCATCTATATAATCCAAAGCTGCTGGTAGAGATCTCTGATGACCTGAAAGGTCGAAGAGATACCCGCAATGTTGTAAATCACCTTATAATTTACAGAAAATTAGCTGGTTGGTGTAGTCAGATAACAGAGGCAACAGGGTGTTATCAACAAGCTTTTGAATTCAAGTTGATCCCAGTGATACGCACATCTTAGTCCGTGGGCTCCTTCGGAGAGTATTCCTGTGTGTAGGTAAGAGACACCAAACACAACCTGAATGGTCTATTGAGCCAAAACAAAAGAAAAGTAACTACTATAATCAATATTATGAATAAATGCAGAAGAAAATAAGCATGTCATTAGGAAATTCCCTCTCTTGCCTAGACGAAAATTACTTCCTTCTAGAAGTAATTCCCACGAACAGGGTTTCCAGCATCTCTTTCCCTTAGTGACTCTCTGATGCCTGCACAGCACAAGCTTACTGCCTCTCCTCTGTGGATGCACCACTCTCCTCCACCCGGACACTTACTTTCATAAACCTTGTAGGAAATCATGATCTTTGAGACAGGTACATCTGTCAGATATAACCGATGTTGGCGAAGAGCTTGTAGGTAGGGGGGACACATGTAGCCTGAGATCACACAGCCTCATTTCCACAGGGAACCACACTGAGGAGGGCAAACCCTCGGGAGGGGAGGCACCTGCAGCCAGACTGTGATGCCACCCCATCAGGCTACGTACATGAAGAAGATGAGCTACTCAGGGAACATATAAAATATGTAATAAAGGGGCAGAAAAACACTGAGAAGGCAGAATGAGCAATGATTTAGTCATTTGCTTTGGTACATACAAGGAAATCCACAAACCCTCCTTGCTCACAGCACTCCCAGTGCCTGCACCAACAGCAATTTTGCCTCCTAGAGCTAAGAAACGCTCATCTCAAGGCAGAAAAAGGACAGGTAGATTCACTGGCTGATCCCATACTCACAGCTCTCCCCATTGTCCTGAGTCGCCAGACCCCGTACAGAAGAGGGGCAGCGAAGAGCTGTCAGAGATGACAACACTTCTCTCCCTCCCCGCTTTGCAGTGCAGGTGACTTTTCCCAACCCCAGCTAACAAACTGGGAAGGGAACATCTGCTGGGGAAATGGTGGTGAGAGCATGACTGGTGCAACACAGCTACCAGTCCACCAAACAGCAGGGAAGACCAGCATGACAAGTGAGATGGTGGCTGAGCAGCTGAGCATGGCAGCCTGCTCTGGGGAGAGCCCAGGAGGCTCGCGTGCAGGTACTGTCTTGCACATGGATTTGTACAAGGGGTTTGCTTGCCTGGGACCTTGTGTTGTTCTGTTTGTCTCTGACTGAAAAAAGGAAAGCACCTGAAGAAAGAAAGAGACAGGGAAAGAAGAACATCCCTATAGTGCTAAGTAGTTACTGAGTAACTTGAGTGTCTTCATCCTAAGACAGAGGACCTGGTTCAAGTCCCTCCCCAGTCACGGGAAAGGCTCTCATGCTCTGATCCCCTTCTCCCTTGCTTGGCAAGCTACAGCTCTACAGCCTGGTTCCAAGTATATCCATTTGGCAGTTTTTAGAAACTCCTCTAACATCTTGAAGTCAAATCAGCAAGACACAGATGTATTCAGACCTTCTAAAAGTGTCATCCCACAACGCTATGGTCTTAGGACAGGCAAACATCTGTAGGGTCCACTGAGCAGGTTTCTATCTTTCTCACGCTGTGTATTTCTGCCTAAGAACGCAATCCTGTCCTGCCCCTTTCCCCCTCCCAAAGAGGTGCAAGTAAACAAAAATGGAGTGGTTGTTTTCTTGGCAGGAGAGAAAGCGCATGTTTTCTGTGAGCCACCAAAACAAATGAAGATGTCTAAAAAAAATCCCAACAACTCTAAATTTAGTAAGTGTCAGATCATTGCTTATGCAGTGCTCAGCTGATGGATGGCATGCTGGAAGCAGACCAAAGCTCAGTGCCACTCTGAATACCATCTACTGAATAAACTACTCATGTCATCAGCACCAATAGGCAGCTGCATTAATGACAGCGCCTTGCCTTGCTTAAATCAGTGCCAAGCTTTGATCAAGTAGGGGTGGGAAGAGAGATTACAGCCTGAAGGTGCTACAGGTTGGAGCCAGAGCCCAACACAACAGCTTTACAATGCTATGAAGCAGTGTGGAGGTAATCTCCTAGCTTCACCTCAGGTTCAGTAAATCCATGCTCTAAATTAAAATTATATGATCCCGAGTTAATCTTGACAGGACTATTTCACCCAGGCAAAGGACCACACTAATGCAGCTGTATTTGCTCCATTATTGGAGTATATTATTATATACTTATTAGTGCTATGTAGAAACAACCTCATCTTAAACAGGCTTGAGTACTCAATCACTTCAACAGAAGGAAATTTGGAGTTTTCTCTGCACCCACATTACTATTTCTTCTTTTGTCTTAACCCAGAATTTGGTAACAGAAAGTAGAAAGACATTAAGTCCATTAAAAAAATATTGAGACTTAACTAATCTTTTATCGTTCCTTCTCCACCATCTTTGCTGGATTTTGGGTTCCATGGAGTGCTGGGAACACATTGGCCTAATGGTTCCTCTGGACAGCTCTAAGTTCCTTGTTCAGTGTCCATATTTGCCCCTCCAGTGGGTCTCCAAAGGGTTTCAGATGCTTTGCAAGAGAAAAATACATCTGATTTTGGGTCTCTTGTAGGAAATGAAACACAAATGCTATGTAAGACCATGCAGACAGGCTGGAAGGGTGAAACAGAGGCTCAGACATTGTTAGAGCAACAATCAATGTCTTCCCTGTGTTGTTGCATGTCGTCATATAATCTTCTGGTACTACAGCCCAGTCATCCAAGCATTTTTTGCTATCATTACAGAACAAAAGGCAATCTTGTAAAACTTTAGACTTTGCCAGAGAATAAGAATAAAAACAACCAGTGTTAAAGAAGAGTCCTACTGACAGCCTCAACAGAGGTGGAGAGTAGAAAATCAAGTCAGTCAAGCAGTGAATTAGGATGGATTGATGGGAGAGCATAGGCGGTTCACATGACTGCTGATGGTGCCAAAATTGTCAGAGCATGTGCTTGACCAAAGATCCACGTCCGGGGCTTTCCTGGACCGCTCCATTCATATATCAAAAAAAGTGAAGAGCTGAAATTTGACGAGACGAGTATCAGAAGATTCACTTAGGAGAGGAGTAAAGAATACAAACATTCCCACAGCAGTGCTCTCTGTTGCCTAGATGACAGAAAAGAGATACTTAGCAAGGGAAGTGGAGAGCTTTAAAACTATGTCAGAGAGTGTGAATGTCATGTTCTGTTTGTTAGAAGCCTTCAAGTCTCATCAGGAAACAGTTCATTAGAAATTCCTCTGCAGCTAGTACAAAATGTCTGCTCCGAATGACTCAAATATTCTTTAACCTTATTAATAAGCTCAGACATAAGCACAGTGTGCCTGGAGTTGCGGTGGGAGACATTATAATAGTTCTTACAATGCATGTATGAGCTATACGACAGGTATTGTAATCTCAGTAATTAACCAGAGTGCTACTAGGGATGCAATTCAGACAAAGTGGTAGTTTGGAGCTTTGCACTTCTAGAGAGTAATTTATCCTACTTTTTGGTAGACGTCTAGGATACCACCATCAAACCAATACACTGGCCTCTGTATGTTAAATGGTGGTTATTTTTAACTTTCTTTTTCTTGGTACCAGTATCAGATTCTCCAGTCAGGTTAATTCTCTCACTCAAGCCTTGGACAGTGCAAACCAGATCTTAGCCTCCTTGCATCCAGAGGAAGGATACAGACAGGGGCTAGTAGCCAGTTAAACAGTCCACATTCCCAGACACGCAGGTGTCAGCCATGTACATTCTACACCAGCAAGTCTGCTTTGCCAGCTCATCCTTTCATCCTCTTTCCTTTCAGCTGTGAAGGGGAATCCAAGTTTCACTGCCTAACCTCCTGGTACCTGCCTCCACAGAGCAGCTTTACTCCCTTCTTTAGCTCTGCTGGCATCTGCCAGACAGCTCTGCTACACCACCAGTAAGTGATCTCCAGGGCTGCGACTGGCACAACTGCAAACTTGTGTATCTTTGACCTTCCTAGATAGTGCAGAAGAACAGTTCTATATTTCTTATTTGTCCTTGGGCAATAAAAGTAGTGGGGAATAACCTTCATAGGACTGCATTGATTCAATGTTTCTCCAGATTAACTTCTGCCTTATCACATTTATCACATTTGAAAATATCTGTGTTTTCAATGGACGTTCATTTCACCAGAAAATTAAATGCAAACTTACTGCTCAAAGATAGAGTTCATATAGTCAAACACCTCCTTTGCTCTAGCTAGTCATCGCCTGACAATCAGAAGCCGTAGCATCAAATTTGAGGCTAACACTTTTCACATACCTGGAGCACCAACGCTTATTTCCTCCCTGTAGACAGAGCAGAAGGCAATAGCAACAGCACAGCCTGAGCAGCTTTCACCTGTTACCAATCTTGTTACCAATCATACACTTGTATGAGTACAAGTTGGGGACAGAGCTGTTGGAGAGCAGCGGAGGGGAAAGGGACCTGGGGGTCCTAGTGGACAGCAGGATGACCATGAGCCAGCAGTGTGCCCTTGTGGCCAAGAAGGCCAATGGCATCCTGGGGTGTATTAGAAGGGGTGTGGTTAGCAGGTCAAGAGAGGTTCTCCTCCCCCTCTACTCTGCCCTGGTGAGGCCGCATCTGGAATATTGTGTCCAGTTCTGGGCCCCTCAGTTCAAGAAGGACAGGGAACTGCTAGAGAGAGTCCAGCGCAGAGCCACCAAGATGATTAAGGGGGTGGAACATCTCCCTTCTGAGGAGAGGCTGAGGGAGCTGGGTCTCTTTAGCTTGGAGAAGAGGAGACTGAGGGGTGACCTCATTAATGTTTATAAATATGTAAAGGGCAAGTGTCATGAGGATGGAGCCAGGCTCTTCTCAGTGACATCCCTTGACAGGACAAGGGGCAACGGGTGCAAGCTGGAACACAGGAGGTTCCACATAAATATGAGGAAAAACTTCTTTACGGTGAGGGTGACCAAACACTGGGACAGGCTGCCCAGAGAGTTTGTGGAGTCTCCTTCTCTGGAGACATTCAAAACCCGCCTGGACGCGTTCCTGTGTGACATGATCTAGGTAATCCTGCTCCGGCAGGGGGATTGGACTAGATGATCTTTCGAGGTCCCTTCCAATCCCAAACATTCTGTGATTCTGTGATTCTCGTGCCCCAGACTTCAATGAGGAACAGGCTGACACCTATGCAACGGGGCATCAGACATACACTTTTTTTTAACTGCATTCATCCTCCATTTCCAATTATCCCTAAAATATGAACATTGCATATTTTACCTTCATCACTCATCCCTAGCTGATTAGATTAATAGAGCAGGGGATATATTAACCATCCTTCCTGTAACCTCTATGGAGAACGCTAGGTAAGTTTTGCTTCTAGATATAAGAATCACCACACCCAACACTAGAAAATCCAGGAAATAGAATAAAACTCTTGTGAACAGCAGCTACATGACAACTGTTTAGACCAAGACCTGCAGAGGAAATTGGAAACAGATGAAGCTGCAGGGGATGTTAAATATGGATGGGGTACCTTGAAAGAGAAAAGACAAGATGATGTGTCACAGTCGTAAAAAATGCACTGGGTTGAAAGATTCGCTGCTACAAAACAGGGCATAGTGACCTGCTGCATTACCTTGTGAAACATAACTTGACAATCCTTTGACAGATTTCAGGCAAGACCCATTCATTGTGAAAGGGCGAGGCCAAAAAAAAGGGAGGGGAAAAAAGCCCACAACCTGGAGAGTTTTTTTTTAGTGCTTGCCATTTCAGAATGATAACAGCTAATTATAGGAACTGCTCTCGTTACGGGTGACCTCTGCTCACAATGAGTAGTACCTTGTTAATGGCCCAAGCCGGGGAAATGAATCAAATCACTCAGCATAAGTCCTTGCCCCTTCGAAGCAGAATCTGGCCCCTATTTAGCTGTGCAGCCATCCTGTCCCCCGAAATTTCTGCTAGAAAGGACTTACTGCTGTAATGGAAAACACTGTGTGGGCTATACGTGACCTATCTGAGCCTAGCAAGCTACAAAAAAAACCCAACAAACCCTTGACAAAAGAGAAGAGATAATCAACATCCCTATGATCTGTATTCCTGACTTGTTTTCATCTCCATGAATAATTTCATGTCACAGACGTCTTGGTTAGCTGGCTACTCACAGACATCAAAGGAGACTGAAACTTTGAAGGAGGTGGCGGGGGGACGAGGCATCACTGTGGAAGGCAGGCAAGAGATATTTCTCTTGCATCTTTGCTAAATGGTCATGGGAAAAAAATTAAAACACGTTATCTCTTTTTTGGACAAGGGAGGAAAGTTGTTCCTACTTTTCAGTGAGCTAAGGAATTAGATCCCTTCTATTATGATGCTGTTTGAACATCCAAACATTTCATTAAAAAAAAAAAAAAAACCTTTTAAACCTCAAAATATAATTTTTCTTGGAGAAACGTTTAAAAGGCTATTTAGACAATGTGACATTTCTTTCTTGTTTTTTTTCCATATAGAAAGTTGTCATCTCTGCTGCAATTTTTCTACAGTCCATTTTGGCCTCCTTTTTTTTCCATGCCAATCTCCATTGAGCTCCAGGCTTTACTTTCTCATTCTAAGTCAAATTAGTTGAATCACGTTGCAGACCTGTAGCTCTTCTTGAATATGGCAAAAGAACTATGATAAAGCTAAAGCAATTTGAATCCAGTACACCAAATTACTTTGCTAGCAGAGAGAGAAGTTCAAAGGCTGTACAGAGTACTTTTTTTTTATGATTCATGAAATTGCTAAGAAGCTTTGTGCAATGTTCAATATCTGTATTCAGTGATAAAATACTAAAATATGATGATGCACGTGTGCACTTCAAGAGTAGTTTCAAAGTTTTGATGGAGAAATTCTCACTTAAAAGACTGTGTGTGCAAGCAACGCAAAGGTTTAAAAACTCTACCAATTTGACCAAAAAGGGGAACAAGAATGCTTTTGTATTTATTGTGCTGCACAATAAAGCAACATACCTTCTCTTCTAGAAAGTCTGGGAGTGACATGTTCAGGAAAATATTAGCAATGCTATCACCCCAAAAAGTTAAGAGAGGGATTTACTTATCTGTAATGATTTATGGAACTGACAAGACAGTGTACAAATGGGGCTAGGAAATGCATGAGCAGAAAATCTTAGAAGGAAATCATTGTGTCAGGGCACTGAGCAGATAGATCCTTTCTGTAATGAAACAAGTGTTCTAATTCATAAATCATGTTTGTCAGGAATAAATAAAAACAGAATCAAAGTTGGTACCTCCTGTATTTACCATGCACTGGGCAAAAAGGTTCTCTCCACAGAGCATAACAGAGAAGGAGATGTTATTTGTTGATCTACTCCAACAAGACACGTCTGAGTGATGTCTTCCACCCTTCGTGTGGTGTTTGTGCTGTATATTATCAATATTGGCTGCTGATACCAAGGTCTCAGTTGTCAGCTAAGTGCTCTGCTGTGACTTGGGTTTTAAGCAGCAAATTGTCAATGTCCCTCCAAGAGATGGACACTGCAGTAAAACCTGTCATTTACTTTAATGGCCTAGATGTCAGACAAAGGTTTTGTCATGGCAGATGAAGCTGTCTGTTAATCCTCCCCCTCCATGAGACCGATGGGATGGCCATGCTTACCCATCTAGCAAAGCTCCCCACATAAATTAGCCCGAGCAATTTGCCAAAGTGTAATAAATAAACATCGACCTCTCGCTGACATTCACTGGATGGCATTACAGATGAGATGTACCCAAGGACGTATTATTTTGGTTTAGCAAACTTCAACCTTGGGGCAAGAGCAATACTTGACACGATGCAAGAACTGACCAGAAAAACTTCCCAGGATTTGAGGGGAAAAAACCCCTTTTAAAGGGGTTTGGTCCTCTAGTTCATATATTTCTGTGTAAGACAAGACTGAGAAAACTGAGACTGAAGGAAAGCTTCGCACTGACTCCTGTTAGCTTTGGGACAGTTGTGTTTGAGAAGTCACAGAAAATATTGTGAGCGTGTACAGATGTAGACCTAGCTTGAGCTGAAGTGACAGTGCATCTTGTCTGTGCTCAGGGCATGAATACACAGAGAAAGGGCTCAGGGTTTGCTGCGTCACAGCATTTGCAGGAAGCAAATTTGCAGGAAGCACATACTCTTCGCTTATTGTAAGCTATAGCAATGATACAGCTTAGGTCTCAGGCCAGTGCTAGATCTTCCCCTGCCATTAAAAGAGAGCAGCTGATAAATGACCCTGCAAAAAGGTAGCATCTCTACTAACTTTTATGATCTAAAATTTAGGCACCTATGTTAAGGCAGTTGTCTGGTCGCCCTCCACAGCTGACAGAAAGTCTTCTCCATATAGTAGTTCATGTCACCTGTTTTAGATATTTATCCCAGAGTGTTCTTCAAAGGTGCCTCCCTTTTACCTTTAAAGAGGAAAAAAAAACACCCGCAGTGTTTGAGGTGCTTTAACATAAAAACACAACTGTGCGCTTGAGCAACAGACATGTTTTGTTTGCCTGAGACTGCTCACACTCTAGAAGTCTTCAAACAAGAAGTGCAAACAACCGTGCTGAAGTTATTAAAAGCAAAAGAACAAAGATACTGGGTCAAACCAAAAGTCTAGCTTACATAATATCCTGAATCTAGCAGTGCCCCAGGAGATGGTTAGGGAGACATATTAAAAAAAAAACAGGACATAGTTTGATATTGCCCTGATTTGCCTAGCCAGCATCTAGCATCATTTTATCCTCAGTACAATCTTACCTCTCCAGATATCCTTTGTGTCACCAGAATTAAACCAGTGAATTTTTAATCAAAGCATGTGCAGATTTTCTGTATATCTAATTCAGCAATAGTATAATTTATTATCTATACAGGCAGCCTGCACCAGACCCTCAGTGCAGTTACACATTCAGGTAGGATTAAATGGTGTGTAGGTGTTTCTAAAGGTCCTTGCTTATGGAATAGGACTGTATCCCAGCACAAAGCAGAGGTTAAAAATACTACCTATACACCAGACTACAGGGTAGTATCATGACCTCCATACACTCAGTATAATCAGCAGTGTGAAAATGGGAAACCAGTCCTGACAGAAAACATTCAAAAATGCAACTATCCTGCAGTGGACCTTGGTTTGGGGTAAACATAGACTCAAAGGTGAAGATGTCCACTGTGTATCAGTGTCTCAGACGGGCTCACCTATTAGAGGGCAAGAAAACAAGAAGTCATTCAAAGTGAATCTCAGCTTCCAATTGGGAAAATAATTGCATAACATGTGAGCCATAAGCAACAGGGGAGAGGCAGGTTTGTGCCACCAAGAACGACGCTTTTTTGTAAACCTTGTGACTTCACTGGACCTGCCACTCCCTGTAGGGGTATGCCTTCAAAACCTTAACTTTGCAGGTTTGGTCCTCTAGTTCATATATTTCTGTGTAAGACAAGACTGAGAAAACTGAGACTGAAGGAAAGCTTCGCACTGACTCCTGTTAGCTTTGGGACAGTTGTGTTTGAGAAGTCACAGAAAATATTGTGAGCGTGTACAGATGTAGACGTAGCTTGAGCTGAAGTGACAGTGCATCTTGTCTGTGCTCAGGGCATGAATACACAGAGAAAGGGCTCAGGGTTTGCTGCGTCACAGCATTTGCAGGAAGCAAGCGAGAAAAATGGGGCTTTTATTCCTCAGGAACTTTCAGTATTTAGCAAAGTCTGTGAAAACCGACCATGACTAATGCTAGGAAGCAGAAGGGCTTTTCATTGGCAGTGTGCAGGGGTGCTCTGTATTAGTCCTGTCACTAATGTGGCACTTCCATTTTTTTCCAGCTAAGAAATAATGAACCGGAAAACTTTTAAAGTGTTCTAAAAAACTTTCCTTTACCCAGGGCCACCAAGCACAGATTAGTCCACACCATATATCACTGTCTCTCACTTGCCGCTCTTTATTCCAAAGAGCACAGGGTAGTTGCAAGGGTGACTTAGCCCAGTTAAAACTTTGACTCAGGCTTAAAACTATTACCATACTACACATTTCATTGGCATTTCAGAGCAATCTAAGTTGATTGATTGTGGGAAAGAAAGATTTGTCTGAAGTATAATAGTGTCTCTTTTCTACATTTCTTACCTTTCCTACAATACTTTGTGTCTAGAGACCTCAAACTGCTTTTCAGATATTCATAAATTAACTTTATTCATCCTAAATAATGTATCTTTCCCCATCTTGCAGAGGCATGAAAACATCAAACGAGCTTGTCTGATTCCCACTTCTGAAATAGCTAAGAACAGACTTGGACTATTCCAGTTCTCAATCCCATCTCTGGGCCCCATGGAAATATTTTTGAACCAGAATACAGTAAAGGGTTAACCACCCTATATTACACCAGATCAAAATGAATTCTTCCGTGCATGTAAGGAGTAGGCTGGAAGATTCTTTTGTTCCTTCCTATCTATCTCACATGAAAAGGTAAAGGAAGGATAGAAATGGCTTTGTCTAGCCTCAAGAAAATTGTTCCAGTTCCTCAGGCTCAACCACACGCTGACAACAGTGCAGACAAGAAACTCTCTAGGTCCAAGATATTTGTTTTATTTCCCTAATTTTGCTCCTATCCATGCTCCTATCCAAGCAGAAAGGGGAAAAAGGGAATAAAAACTACTAAAATGAAAAAAAAAACACCTCTTTTTTAATACAAAGATTTGAAAGCTTTAGAATTCAGTTCATAATTCTCAGCTTACATTGGTTCTCAGTATAGGCATGGTGGTTCATCCATTTCTAATCCTGCCTTGTGGACTAGCAGTGGCAGAACTTGCCAGCCTTCCATCAGTGGAAAGCAGGAATCAAAATAACAGCTGGCAGTTTACATCTTATATGTGCTCTCCTTCCATTTTATACTTGAATAATGGTAAAAATATCATTTTTATGCACTGTTCATCAGATAAAAACCATCTATTTCTTTGTTTACCTGCTCCCAAACTAAATAATTAGTTTTCCAATTAAAAATCCTGTTCTGTCAAATACAAAAATGTACAGACTGCAAAAACACTAACATGTCTCCAAATCTCCCCTTTTGACAAGTGGATGGGGACCTTTGTCCTTCTGTAGAGCTTTCTGAAGCCTTCACCAAGGTACAATTATATTGCATGAGGCTGGAAGATACTCATAGCCCATTTTGCCCCAACGTTTTTGTCATCCTTTGGCAAACACAAAGTTCTAGATGTATTTTTTTATGACTTAATTAAGGTAGTTCTCCACTAGCATCTCTATATAAAACCCCACTGATAGTGCTGGGATAAAATAGCAAACCCACTAACTACACAAAAAAAAATTGCAAACAAACAAAACAACAATAAAAAACCCAAAACACACAAACCAAAACAAACAAAGAAAAAAAAAAACCAAAAAAGCTCCCCAAAACGTAAACAGCAAATACCTTGTACTATCTGCATTTCCTTGTGGACAGCTCTAAGAAACAATACTTTGTCCATCTCAAAGCTCACCCAACTCTGGCATTATTGCAAAATACTAAGGAAACTATCGTTTCCATCAGATATTCAGTTAACCTGCTTATGACAAGATGCCTTTATGCTTTTACGTGTGATTTCACTCCCCAACCCCCTGGGACCAGTCACTAATTGTCTCTTGTCTGTTGAATTTAATAGTCAACAGTATGACTTTGCCTAATTAAATGGGACAAACACTCAAAGGATGCAAACCCTTCAAAAAAACCTCACATCAGTAAGTACCTTGAGAGTTGTTTTTACAGATCAACTATGGATGAATTGTCCTTGGAGACATCCTTTAAATGTTCCTCTAATCGAATACCTTTCACCCCCACCTCATCTCAGAGCTTGCTCTCTCCCTTTGGTACCCTCCATTGGCAAACCCACAAAATGGAAAGGAGGTAAACTGAGCAGCCAAACTGAACCTTCAAGACACGTTGTTCTGATTGGTGATGAATACACGTTGATGAAAATACAGCTGGAAGACAAATAACCTCCATGAGGGCTGCTAGCAGTGGGGAGCGCAGGGTAGCAGCTACCTGGGACAGCTGTTCGGGAAGCCTGAGCAACTGCCACAGCTCCAAGGTTTGCATCTCCTCCTGGGAAATAAGCAGCTCAATGTGCAATAACCTCCTATAGCTTCACAGTTCCAAGGAGGCTTGACTGCAAGCAAGGTGTGTATGTAATCTGTACACGTGTCAGTCCCTAAGCCAATGCTTAATCCTTCACATCACCAGTTGCAAACTGAGCTCCTCACATCTGACAATGAAACATCCTTGCTTCTCAACAGGACTGTGACTTTCACCTGCTTCCCACACAGGGAATCCCAAATGAGACATTTGGAAAGTGTTGGGTTGTGTGGGAGGGGCAAGTTTCCACTATGAAAAAAATGTTTAAAAAAAAAGTAATAACGTTAAAGTTTGTGGGGAGTTTGTGGGTTTTGCTTTTGTTTTTTAAAACCACCAACTGAAACGCCACGCGATGCCTAGGAGAAGCTGTACTTTGGATGTCTATCGTCTTCATTTTCTCCCAGAGCCTGTGCTGTCTGAATCAAGCTACAGCTTGCATAGTTCACTACAGTATCTCAAGAGGGACTTGAGAACATGGTAATTACACAGCAGCTTCGGGAGACAGAGAACAACTGTGGTGCTGGAGAGGAGTTTGGAGCAATGATGACTCTAATGTAGCAGAAGAGTGGCATTCCAGAAATGCTTTGAGTTTAGGCTGAAGCGTTTCAGTTTGGAAATAAAAAGTGCATGTGCATGATTTTTAACTTTCAGTTGCTCCATTTTCTGAGTAAATAACAGGTACTGAATTACATACATGGAACATTTCAGTCCAGCAGAGAGAAATATGTGCACAAATCAATACTTTTAATAATGTGCTTTCAACAACTGTCATTCTACCAAGAAAAAAAAAGAAGGCAGGGCAGAGCTGCCTTGCAGAGCCCTTTCACAAAGTGGATCGTGCTCTTCCTCCTCCCCACTGCATCCCATCGCATCAGGAAACTACAATCGCTGTTGGTATCGGAGTGACGCAGATATCATGCTTAAGAAAGCAAAAGAGGAAGATATTTACCTGTGCCTGGTCCCTTCAGAGCTACTGTCGTTAATCCCTGGGAACGCTAATCCCACCTGTGAAGTTTTACCCAGGGAGTTTGTCGGTCGGGGAGGGTGCCCTTTCGTTGCAGCTGGGTGGGTAGCACCGTCCCGCTAATGTTTCAAAACATTTCTAACCATTAATACACACAGTAAAATTAAAACTGAACCATCAGGAAACATTAAGGACAACGGAGGGAACATGGCGCTTGAAGCAAGTGGCGGTGCTCCCCCTACGATTCCTGTGAAGGCACAGAAGCCATCAGACAGAACAAAGACTAAGCTTAAAGAGGTCTAGCTCAGATTTAACAGAGCAGAGATGATTTTCTTGCTGAGCTCAGATATTACCAGCAGAGCGAACCATCCTCCTTTAGGGTGTCACACCACTTTTGGGCCACAGGCAGCATCACTGGACAAATCCTGCACCTCAAGATCCTTGGATGCACCATGCTGCACTAAGGGTGGTGGAAGAGGACTGCAGCACATGCAGCTGTAAGAGCTACTTTAGTCTTCTTGCTCGACCCATATTTCCCTCCTCTCTCTTCTTTTATGCATTTTCAGTCCCTTTTTACTCCCCCCCAGACCACAGGGCTGTGCCAGCCCCTTCCCACTCATGGTTTATGGGGTGACACGCACACCATCGTTGCCTTCCACAGGGCAAACTTTTACTCCCGGGGCTGGAGAGCAAGGTAGGGAGAAACGACAGAAACTAAACCCAGACTCTGACAGTCACATGTTGGCCCAGCCCTCAGACCTGCCCCAGTCATTTAACTGTGTTAGTTTGTTCAGGCTTGTGCCTAGCAGAACCAGGAGCAGCCAAGGAAAACCCAGGGCTGGACAAACACCAGCAAGGAACCAACAACTGGAGATTTTTTCTAAACATCAACAGAAATGCATCATCTTCTTAAACAAACATTTAGGGAGACTTTGTTGCTGTGCAGCCCATGAGGTAAATACAATTTTACTGTTTAATGCATGCATAGAAAACTTGCTGAGAACAGCACCTCTTTTCTGGGCATAAATTAGGTCCTTCCAAAGTTTTCCTTTGTAATGCTTTGTGTTCGTTCAAATAATCAAAAGGTTATAGCCTTCGTAATAATTACCTCAAACAGAGATATTAATGAATCATTCATCAAATGAAAGGGAACAAGTGTTATATAAAATGCTTTAGAAAACTCGCCTTTGTTCCAGCAATTTAGCAGCTGGCAGCTGCCTCATCTTCACGCACACGCGGGGATTAAAACAACAAGAGAAAAAAATTGGGCTTAAAGCTACCACAGCCAAAGGCTAGAGGGTAAAACTCTCAAAAGACCCTGTGTGATTTATGCACTCACATCCTACCCAAGAGCACAAGTTTTGAATTTCCGTGACACTTCTCCTCTTGCAAAACCATCATGCAGAAACCCAGTTCCCCTGCCGGCATCGCAGCCCTGAGGCACAAAGGCAGACGCACATCCCCACACACAACCACACTGTTGTGGGGTCTAGGAGCCCGGGCACTGACTCACGTACCCCACAAGGCTTGGCTCTTAGCGACGGGTCCCTAGAGAGGTAAACCAGTGTGACCAGAACAAAAACACTGTTACACCCCATGCCCAGAGCTGCTTCTCCAGGCTGAGTGGGAGGTCTCCTTTGCACGCTCCAATCAAATACTGCAGCTGAAGTGCTGCTTCTGCTAAAGGGTCAAACCTGCCCACTTGGACGGTCATATCTGCTTGCTTAATACATGTACTTTATCATCCTTAGCTGCTTAAACAGAAGACAGATGACCGCCATTGGGCAGGTTTGGGGATTTTTCCATTTCTCTCCTTAGTGTCATGGGTAGCATGTTATTGAATAAACAGACAAGCCAGACCCTGGGAAAGGTCAGGATTCATTATGAGTAAGAGGAAACAACTTATCCCCCACATGCATATAATTGGGCCTGACTTCCATTAACACAAGGCAAACAGGCAGCTTCCGACTGGGTACCTCAAGGGAGTGTTACAAAAATAGCTGCAGGCTCAACCAGCCAGGCTGGAGTGAAGACTAGCACAATAGCTAATGGGGAACCACAAGGGTGATTAGAAAGAGACACAAAGGAGACTGCAGATGACTGCTTGCCCCCTAGACAAGTATTTTGCTCCATGCATTGTGAAGCCCCCCAGGTTAGTCTGGAAGGGACAAAACAGGGAATATTTCCAAGTACTTTCACCACAACTTTTGTGAAGATCTGATACTAAAGCAATGCTACTTCTTCTGGCTAATACTCACGTTTTTGCATTATTCTTTCCCCACTATTAGTTTTCAGCCAGACAGAGTCTAACTCAGAAGTTGTTATCTCAGGAAGATTGGCTGGTCAGATACCTGTTGGCTTTAGGAAGACAGGAGTGTCTGCATGGTTGATGCTACAGCCAACCTTCCACTCTGGTCAGATGAAGGCAATCGGAACCTGTGTCTCCAAAAAGTTAACTGAGGTCTAGTGACAACCCTGGAGAAGACAGGCAAGAGCAATGTCTCACCAGCGTGTTTCTCCTTTGAGCTGAGACAAAAGACAGAGAAACTCAAGGATGACCTGCCACAAAGAACCTGCACTGATGTGCCCAAAGCCAGTTCAGATCAGGCTAATTGCACAGTTATAAATCCCAGGATAAACAGCTGCCCCTGTTGGATTTAAGTTTGCTTGGCAGATGTTTCAAAACAGTGCAAGCACTCGGTGTAGGCCTTTGCAGTGCAGCCTGGCTTTGCACCAACACATCAGAACCCTTCTCACACAGAGAAGGTGGATTCGGTACCTCGAGGGGTACAACCTGCCAGCCTTATCCTGCTGCTTCAGGCACCACCACGATGTGCTCAAACACCAGACACCAACCACCTCCTGTGCACAGTCACCATGGGCAGCCAAGGCACCTTCACTTCTCTGCAGCCTCTAAACTCCTTTCAGATGAGATCAATAAAGAGGAATCAGTACTGAATGCAAAAAAAAAACCAATGGCATTACAGAACATGAAGTGGAAGTTCAACCTACACTTGAATGAGGCACAGAGCAATTTCCAAATACATAGAGGTTGCATCCCTCATCCAAATCTCACAAGGTATAAGACCCTTCTGTCTTGCAAAATTAATGCCATAATCTTCAAAGGTAACACCTTTACTATGAGAGACTGTGAATGAAAATATAGGCTCTTTGGAATATAGGTATATGATAATACACAATATTTCTCAGTGTGATTTATCCCAAATCTGAAGTGAGGCAACTGTAGGGTTAAAGCCCAGTAGACCTACCTACTCTTTCTTTTTTTCTGAAGTACTCATTTTTTCTTTCTTTTTTTTTTTTTTTTTTTTGCCACCCCAGGACAGTTTAACTTTTTAGAACTAGATCTGATAAGTCTGCAAATAACTGTCCTAAGTTCTAACAATCCACACCTAATTGCATGAACAGCAATGCAAAGCAATGTAATTGCTGTAAGCTGCCTGTGTTAGACAGTGAAGAATCTGCCCAAAGAAGTGAAAACCTGCACTAGTCCTCCGTGACAAAAGGACTTGGTGTCAAAGGCCTGGGATTTTGCTGGCATCTTCCAAAGCTCACCTGCCTCTTCATTGACTTCATTTCGACAAGGACAAACGCAGAAGGCCAGCTTTTACTCTGCGTGGGTCAGAGGGACTGCAGCTATCATTGTGGGAACTGCGTGTACTCCGAGCTTGCCCGCTTCCCTGGGCATAGATGTGGCACCGAGGGAGAGCGGAGGCACTAATTAATTGGCAAGACTGGTTTGACAAAACGGGTAATAAAATGATGGGACTAAAGTGTATCACTAGCAGTACTAATGCTTGCAACTGAGGTGAGCAAGGTCCTCTCAAATGATGATGGGTACCACTAGTCTGGTTTGGACAAGGAGGAAGCATCATTTTCTCCTGCCAATTAAGCAGAAAAAGGGATTAAAAGGCTTTTTATATATTTTCTGTAGTTCCTTGCAAACAATGTTGCTAATGCTTTCAAATGAACAGGAACATCCCTGACATGCAGTAAGATCCCTGGCTGTTGGCTTAGCTACCACAGGGAAGATTCTCAACATTGAGAAACCCAGGTAAGAGTTTCCTGCAGGTCTCTCACTGACAACAAAACTGGTAGGAAAAAAAAATAATACATATATATCTGTCTTACAAAAATATCATAAGAAATGCAACACAATACTTTGCCAATGACAATTGATTAGAGACATTGCTCTGCCCTCCAAAACACTTTGGCAACTTTCCCAAAAGAGATGTGATTTATTTTTTTCAGTCTTTAATGACTCTCAAGTCACGCAACAGGCAGTTCACATAATTCATTAAGCTGCATCACTGCTTTCCTTGCCAGTAGCAAGCAGAAAAACACAGACTTGCCCTTGCACCATTTCTGTGCCTATCGATTATATCATTAGGTAAGCAAACTGGTTACCTCACTTCAGACTCAGTGCTAAATTACAGTCACTAGGGTTTGTCATCAACTTAATAGGGTATCGACTGCCGTGAAAAAAACACGTTGAAAATCCCTGTATCCCAGAAGAAGCGATGGTGAAGGAGCATTCCCAGCTCAGATACACTCTCAAGCATGACACACATTGTAATAAATTTTAATTTATAGCAAGGTCAAAATTCAGGCCATGGTATGTGCTGCAAGCGCTCATTTGGTGTCAGGGCAACGGTTGGACTCGATGATCCCTGAGGTCTCTTCCAACCTGGTTGATTCTGTGATTCTGTGATTTTAACAGATCAAATAGGCTACCCATCAAATACACATTTCCCTAATAGTTAAATTGCTCTGTCAATGGACAGCAAACTGGCTGTCCTGCAGACAGAAGCCCTCACAACGTGTTAGCAATGGCTGAACTTCCTAGGGGAGAGAGATGGGGCAGATCTACGGGAGCCTCCCACGGTCCTGCAGGTCTGACTCCTGGGTTTTATCTCTGGCTCTGCCACTCCCTTTACTGAGGACTTTGGGCTCTGCTCACCTCTGTCCTGGTGAGAAAAGGGGATCTGCTTTCACCCACCTGCAAAACAGTCCCGATGAGGGGAAAAATAGGTCAAAGAAGTGGCTAACCCTCACCAGATACAGCAGTAGCCTAACTCCTCGTCTGACTCTTCCTACTCACAGAGTGCATGCTTTGAACAGGAACTACAGCCAGCAAATAATCTACTCCAGCCTGCTCTCAGACCCACTTTTCTCCTTATGGCACAGATATAATGAGAGCATTCTCTCTCCACGCAGGTCAGCTTAAAATCCTCTGAGAGCCCCAGAAGCCGACAGCACACGTGTTATCACCGCTCTGCAAAATGCCCCAGCCTGCATTAAAGGGATAAAGTCACAAGGTAAATTTGGTTAGGTCCTGAAAGCAGAAAGATGGGCAGGGATGGATCTTGTTGTGGTCAGGGAAGATACCAGGCACCCCAGAGAGAAGGTCTGCATCCCGCAGCAGCCCATGCAAACACACAACCTATTTCATCTGGGCCACTGATGAGTAAAAAAGTAGATAGAGTCTTCCGGAAGGACCTCTCTGTTAGTCACAGAAAATGTTCATTGATTTCCATCGGCTTTTAGATTAGGCCCTTAATTACTATTAACTTAGGCTGGGGGTTGCAAAGCAACTTAGCGGCAAAAAGGCTCCATTTTCTCCTGGCAAATACCTGAACTGCTCAGTCGCACTGGCCAAGCACTGTGGGCTTGGCTCAGGTTTGAGGGGGTCTGTTTTTTGGCTTTATTCTGTATCTCACACACATCAGTATTCCTTCTTCACATCCACGTACACCTTTCATGGGATTTTGCTAGAAAAGAGAGTTAGCCAATAAGTTCTAACTTATTAGAGCCCAGAGGAGGGCGACCAAGCTGGTGAAGGGTCTGGAGGGTCTGACCTATGAGGAATGGCTGAGGGAGCTGGGGCTGTTTAGCCTGGAGAAGAGGAGGCTCAGAGGTGACCTTATTGCAGTCTACAACTACCTGAAGGGAGGTTGTAGTGAAGTGGGAGTCGGCCTCTTCTCCCAGGCAACTAGCGATAGGACAAGAGGACACAGCCTCAAGCTTCACCAGGGGAGGGTCAGGTTGGACATTAGGAAGAATTTCTTTTCAGAAAGGGTTATTAGACATTGGAAGGGGCTGCCCAGGGAGGTGGTGGAGTCACCATCTCTGGAGGTGTTTAAGATAAGACTGGACATGGCACTTAGTGCCATGGTCTAGTTGACAGGGTGGTGTCAGGGCAATGGTTGGACTCGATGATCCCAGAGGGCTCTTCCAACCTGGTTGATTCTGTGTGATTCTGTGATTCTTTGTACTTCCCAAGAAGCATCATTAACAGTCTGTGACACCCCTGCCTGCAGCAGTGTGATTAAAACGCACCTCAGAAGGCTGTGCAAGCAGCTCATACAACACAAAATCCACAGTGGAAGGAGAGCAAGACATGGGGGGTGAGGAGGAAACGGAGGAGGACTCTGCACAGCTGCGGTGCTAGGGCTGGAGGAAAACAGCCCCTTTGCCATTCACTAGGATCTCGGCTGTCGTTTTACCTAAGAAACAAGTGGAGCTGTGCATTACCCTCTGCAATGGAAAAAACTGGTGGAGGACAAACCACAAGGAGTTCCCATCGCAGGAGAGGCCACAAGTCCAAGGCGGGATGATGAAATGCTGAGACCAGAGAGATTTCTCATCCCCTGCAGCTTCCCTCTGAGCTCCAAATAGACATTATGAGAAACCATCATTAGGAAGGGTCTTATCACACCCACATAACCCCTGAGCACTGCCAGAACAGTTCATCACAGGATAAATAAATCCTTGGTGTACTGCTGTCTGGACTACAGTAGCTGGATGATTTTAGTTAGGTTCCTTTGTACAGACATTAAGGAAGCTTATCATCATCTCAGGCATTGAATTCAATGAAAGACTCACTCAAGCGTGCACAAAAATCTAAGCAGCTCCAAGGAAAATAGATGAGTTCGAAGGACTGACCTGTACCACAGAAATTAAAGAGTTTGAGGCATATTTATTCCTGGAACTTATACTCCCTTAAGAATAGCCTGATGTTTATTGAACTGATGTCTAAGGAGCTTTATCAATAGTGTGTCTATTTAATGGGTATCTTTTATGAGTTCTCTAGAGCTGAAACATTAGAATTCCAAGCAAGGACACATGGATACTCTCAGAAAACAATCGTGTGGCAAGCTGACACGGATCAGCTGTACTTATTCTCTGCCATCCAAATTTGAAAGGAAATTTGGGGTTTATGCTCCTTATTTTGCCTGCTTCCCTACTCCCAAGAAATTTAAAAGCTCGGTGCTTTCTCTGGCAGGACTTACTCACCCCAGAGCAGAAAGAGCCTCCTGTGCACTGTTTAAAAATGAAAATGCAAACACACCCACCTGCACAGACAATCTGTAAACACTAACTTCTCTCTTGAAAATATACAAGGGGAGAGAAATTGTAAGGGGAAGAGTGTTGCTGCCTGGGGATCTGATTGTTCCTTAGGGTTCAGTAACACCAGTGTGCCTGAGCACACGGTTTTGTGAGGAAGCCATCTAACGCACACGCCCTCACCTGCGCCAGAGTCCATGCAAGGACAGTTAACCTGCTCAGTGGGCACCAGCACAAGGAATTGATCCCTGCTGGGACGTGGGCCAAAGCTCCCTGTGTCCACAAGCCATCGTTCTGCCACCCGAAATGCGAGCGGTTTCCACGAGCCATTGCTTGCAGTGAGGCAGCTCCTTTTCCCAGCTCCAACCATAAGCCACAACACATGTGGGCCCCACATCACTCCACTAAGCCCAAACTGGCAGCAGCAGGGGCAGCACGCCCCACCTACTGCAAAAGCACCCTAAATTCAAGCAATGGGAGGAAATTACTAACGGCTGGAAAGGGCAGGTTGAGGGTCTCAGCAACACCTCTGAGTTGAGGGTCTCAGCAACACCTGAGTTGGCCTCTTCTCCCGGGCAGCTAGCGATAGGACAAGAGGACACAGCCTCAAGCTTTGCCAGGGGAGGTTCAGGTTGGACATTAGGAAGAATTTCTTTTCACAAAGGGTCATTAGCCATTGGAAGGGGCTGCCCAGGGAGGTGGTGGAGTCGCCATCTCTGGAGGGGTTTAAGAAAAGCCTGGACATGCACTTAGTGCCATGATCTAGTTGACAGGGTGGTGTCAGGGCAACGGTTGGACTCGATGATCGCTGAGGTCTCTTCCAACCTGGTTGATTCTGTGATTCTGTAACATCAGCAGCAAGAGCAGCACCTGCACTCTGGCCAGGCTGAGCTGCTTCACCTTCAGAGGGGAACAGATCCCTTTACACCCTGCTGTGGGATGCTGCAGGATCCCATGTGCAGGATGGAGGCATGGTCCTCCAGCTGAGACTATAAAAATTGAAACTGCACACTGTGCATACACTGAAGAGCTCAAAGCATTTTTCACTGGAGATGGTTTTTGCTGCAAGGACCCTTAGAAAATTTACAGAGAGCATCTTGTTCAATAGCACCTTGGAAACTTGAGTCCCAGTTTAACAAAACTATGCCCTTTGGTGTGCTTTAAAATACTGTATCAACAGATATTTTTTTACTTCCAATTCTAGGAAGAACCAGGAATTACAGCAACATGTGGGTACCTGCACCTGGGTAATGGGATGATGGGAGAGGGATGCAGGAGTCAACAGTGCTTGCGAATAAAGACCTGAGACGTCTGTGCTGAGAGGGTGCCTGTCCCAAAATTGCCAGAAGGAAATGAACAATGACAAAGTTTGCCTAAGAATGATCAGATGGATTAAACAGAAGTGAGTGGGGAATTAGCAAGATACGTGAGGAAAGGCATCAGCTTGGAAACAAGCGTGGAAGAGGCATGAAAATTTGCAGCAGTGGGGAGAAAAGTGGTAACAGCAGCAGGCAGTCCAGCACTGCCAGAAAGTGAGGAGGGTTAGTTATAGGAGGGAGTTTAGGCATTTATAGGCATTAATTAACATCTTAGAAGTATCTAGTCCCGTGGTTTATCACCTTTTGTATTGCTAACACCATTGCTGAATACATAGTTCACTGATTGCCGGTTTATTAGATGCCCATAATGAATCAACAAAGCCCTTTGATCCTGATTTGATTTAAACCATGCGAAACAACACTTTTTCCCTGCAACACACCAGAAATTTTCCTGACTGCAGGGGAGAACATAAGTGGAGGATGAGGCTTATGGGACCAAATCCTTTGTTCATCTCCAAAACCATGACTCACCCAGCAGTAATGGTCCCCATCAGCTGGAAGTTTAGAGCACCATTTCAGTGCTTCACAGAGTGCTTTGAGATAAAAGATGGCATATAAAAGTATTTTATGTTTAACACTTTGGCAGGTGTGACATTCCATCTCATAAAGGGTAATCATACGGGATATATATACGGAATAACACATTAAAACTTTATCTTAGGAATGAAACCCAGCAGAGCTTATGTGCTTATTCAGCACGTCAGACAAAGCAAAACCAGAAACCACCCAGAGGTGTTTTTTTTAAAATGTTATATTTGATTCCCTTTCAAACCCATTTTGTTTTAGTATTTTTTTTAAGAGCTGAAAGAAGTCAGATTAGACATTTGAACTCAGGTGCCTTTTCAAATGGGAGCAGATAAACTCAGAGCTCAAAATTTAAAGCCTGCATAAACCTTAGGGGTTTCTGTAGTATCAAGTATATTGCCATTTATGCTCCATTCAAGGCAAGACAGATGCAGTCCCAAACCCAAATATGCCTGGATAATAAAGACTGCTATAAACCAGGCCTTTTCTGAACTCGTGCAATCAGCTGATTCTCTAACAGGGACTACTTGGCAGCCTTTTTTTTTCCCCCACGACATCTTTATATATATAGATTAAAGGACCCAGTCTTGAAGTTTTTATTCTTGTGAATTTGTGACTATGGCTAATCTCAATCCTCATAATTATGTGGTGAGATTTTTTTTTCTTCAGTAAGTTTCTTACACCCACTGGTCTTTGTTGTTTTTTTTTTTCTGGGAGATTTATAAGGCTAACATTAAAAAAAAAGCCCAGGAAGAGAGAAATTTGTACACATAGGCCAGTGTATCAACTGAGTATCAACCAAGATTTGAAATATGATGGGAGTCAGTAAGATTTGGGGGTTTTTTTTTCTATGTAGGAAACAAACTGCAGGATAAACCTGGCTCAAAGCAGTGCCTGTAGCACAGGGACAGGGAGAAAGGTTGAGGAAGCAGAGGAGGCTCTGGTTTGTCTTCTGAAGCTTCTCCGTGTTCTCCAAGGATGCAACCGTGCTCCAAGTAACAGACTGCAGCAAAATTAGTTTATTCCCAAGATTCTTTATTAGGCTAAGGAAAACTGTACAATCACTAAAGCTCCTCAGTCTTGGATGCACTTGCATTAAAAAGGTGTCTCTCCAAAGGGCTTCCCTCCAAAATGTATTCTTTGGAGGCAACTCAGTGCTGCGTGTGGTCTATAAAGCAGGCTATCAACCCCACCTTTCAGTGGTCAACAAAAGGAGCAGACCACCTACCTGCTCACAGATGATGTATGCACACAGATGCTCAACACATTCCCATTTTTTTATACAAAGTCAAACCCCTGCCCCTTGTTGCTGCAACCTCAGCCCCGCCACAGGGACGTGCCTGACACCCAGCAGCTACTAATGAACTTTCGGGTGCTGCAGTGACCTACTTTGAAATAAAATCCACACAGCTGGTCTAGGAAGCTCACCCTCATCATTCTCTTGGCCTGAACGGTCAAACCAGGTAGCAAACGCCTGTGGCACAAACACAGATATTTCCTTCATGGCTTCATAGAGCTCTGGCCGCTTTTGCCTCAAGGTGTGCAAAGCAAATTATATTTCAGATGTGGCTTTTTTTCCTTAAGCTATGCTCATGAACAGCTCCTGTAACTCTTTCAAGAGCATCAGCAGAACATCATTTCTCATTAAATGTATGTTCTAGACAGGAAATTTCTTTTAAAGCAAACTACTTAACAATGACTCAAATCAGCCCATTGAGTTTCCAGGCCACCAAGTCAGTGCAATTATGATTCTTTTCAGTACCCAAATGTCCTTCTACTTGTGCCAGTACTACACTGATGTATCCCTCACCTGCGCACACAGACTCCCACCTCCAGAAGCCGCTTTTAATGCCCACCAAAGGATTTCTCAGCCAAACCCCTGTTTAGAAAACCCAAAACCTAAATCTTGTGCCTTTTACCAAGAAATAGCCAGCAGTGCCAGGAAGACAGACAAGGTGCTGTAGGTCTCACCAGGGAAGACAAAGTGGAGCTAGCCAAGAGCAAACCCTCTTGCCAGCTCAGTGCATGCCTCCGGCGGGGCAAGCAGATCATCCCAAGGGCCAGACGTCTATAGGACTCGGTACTTCAGGTACCGCCAGCAGAAGAAGGGCTCCAATGTCCACCTACAGCTGAGAACAGAAATTTGAAAAATATTAACCTCCATTCTACTCGTTAAGTTAGTAGAATTTCGTCTCCCCTTGCTTACATGTTGTTTTTGCAATGAGTATTTTCACAAGGACTACCCGTGAGGAGGTCATCAAGCCTTATGGCTCATGGTCCACCTCAGGTCACAAATCCCTGCCCCTGACTTCATTGCTCCCGGAACAGCCCTGTGCAGGGTCTCCACCAGAAATGCTGATGGTTCAAGGTCTTGAGTCCTGCTTTCAGGCACAGGCTACAACTAGTAGTAAAGCACGAGGCAGAGATGTACAAAAAAGCAAGCAGTATACACAGAACTGTTTACAGCCGAAACTAGTTTCAGCTGCTGTGGAGCCACGGCACTGTCATTTTGGTAGTTCAAGTTCCTGGGAATAAGGCAAATATTTAAAATTAATTTTTTCAGTTGCAACTGAACAGTACATTCAATCTCAAGAACTGGAAAGTCTTGATCTACTAGAATAAGGACAGGATCTACTAGATACCATAACCTATTTTGTTCCCAAGCATGATAACTTTAATTCCATTTGTTTCTAAAATCTAAAAATTCTAACGATATACATTGCTAAAAGGGATTGTCTATGAACAAAAGATCAGAGGGGTGTGCAAAATATATGCCATCTCACTCTGGTACCATTTTAAGTATCCAAAACATTAAAAAAAAAAACCAAACAAACTTCGGTGGAGGTGCTCACTCATAGCAGGACTTTTTATTAGCAAATTCATCTCGCCTGAGCTTTGGAAGAATACTGAGAGACCTCTTGTGAAAGAACGATGCACTGCAAGCACACATAGCACACCACCTTCTTGGTACCTTCCTTCTTTTCCCTCTTTCCATATTAACGGGCTCTTTAGTGAACATACCCATCTCCTCTTCCCCATCGATGTCATCTCAGCAACCAGGATCGTGGTGGGAAGAATACATCCACATCCCGCAGCTGAGAGGGATGCACAGGCCCTCCACATCTTCAGGACACCTAGAAGGGTTTGGACCCTGACCAATGTTTTGTGCTCAAATAACAGAGGGCAACACCCTCAGAGACCTTCAGTCTAAGCCAAGAAGAAGAATTAATTTTCATCCATCACAAAAATTTCCATTTATTTCAACACACTTGAAATCAGATCCATAGTTTCAAAGAAGCGCTTTACAAATACCTGAAAGTTTATCTTTTATATCTTTTGGCTCCTAAAGATTAAGAATGTAAGAATATAAGCAAGTCAGAACCAGTGAAGGAAAACAAAACTATTGTGACAAGCAACAGCCACCAAAAAAGCCAAAGGTGGTGTACGAAAACTTATTTTCTCTAAAATGAGAAGCCTTTCTGCACCTTATGGAGCTTCAGCCCCATTTGGTTGGTTGCAGAGCTGAGAGTATTACACACTAACAGTAAAAGTGGTTGACACAGAGTGCAAGTATATCTGTAAATCCAGCTTCCATGAGCAGTATCTACAGATGCATCCTTAGTAAATAGGATGCTATGATAGCATCAGGTGGGTTGTCTGCGTATCGGTGCTCGAAGTGCTCGTGTACCCTGACTCAACTCTAAGAACAGCTTCATTGTCTTCATAGCCTTCCTCATAAGAAAGCTTTTCATACAGTGCAAGGCTAACTCAACAAGCCTTGCAAAACAAATGCACTCCACCAACCTGGGTGAAGGCCCTTCCTTCCATAGGCTCAAACTCCAGATTCAAGTGCGCACCCCGCAGTCAGCGTGGGACAGGGACCTGCAGTCGGTGCCTCAGCGCTGCCTCGCTGCAGCCGTGGCTGGCAGCAGCGGTGGGATGGCTTAAATCTATGACTTGAGAGATCAAGTCTCAAAACTTGGGCTAAAAAACCCCAGTGGAATACCTGGCGTGGCCTGAAGAAGGAGAAACCAGAGGTGGCTGCAATTGGTTTACTGGCCATTGCAAGGGAAATATAAATAGCTGAGGCTCCCCCAGCACAGCCTGAAAATAAAGAAATAAATTTGCTGTCAGACACTGGCTGTTCGCTGGTTAAGAGCAGTGATGAGCCATTAAAGGATTACTCTGCACACAGACACTCCAGCGTTTTGTTCTGGTGGTGTTCATTTTTAACATAACCTGCTACAACCGTAGTACCAGTGGTCAATGTTTTCTATATCGGGGCAGCTGCTCCCAGGCAGTAATTTGGAAAGGCCAGCACCATCACAGCAACTGCGCCGTGCCCAACATGAAAGCCAGTGACCACACACTGGGCTGCCATCTCCTGCAAGGAGGAGAGAATTGCTCACCAGCACCTCGAAGGCCTTTTCTCTAACAGGTGCCTCACCTTCTCATGCCGATGCTGGAGGCTGTGGGGGCAAGCCAAGCACAGGAACCTGAAGAGGCAGAGTGCAATTGAAATGGAGCTTTTGCTCCCAGTGGAAGGAAGACATCAGAAAGAGAAGTGAGCTGAGGGACTGGGAAAGGGGGACTCCCTCTGGCTAAGGTTGCTGAGATCCCAAGTCCTCCTCTGAGACACTGCCTGGGGATAAAGTCTCCCTTTCAGCTCCCTCCTGCCTACCCCAGCAGCTTCATCTGCTCAGAAAAGGCTGGTCCAGGACCACGGTGTCCAAGCATCTGCAGTGCAGGTCATCCTTAGCACAGCGCAGGTCATCCTTAACACAGCGCAGGGACAAAGCTCCTCAGCTCTGACTCAGAGGAAAGAAAACAGCCCACAGAGCTTAGTAAGATACAGAACAAAATAACACATTTTATCTCCAGCATCTCCATCCACCCTCAAGCTATTTATCACTCAGAGATACGGCTTACAAGACCATACCCTGTTCACTTCTGTCTGGATCCTCCTCGGTGTCTGATGGCGCCAGATGGCACCTTGCTGACAACTCTTCTGTTCATCTCTGCAACAGGCATAAATCTTGGTGTTTAGATCCAAAACACACAAGTTGAACGGGAGGTGAGGGCAAAACAGTAGCCAAAACGGCCAAGCCTTCAGACGGTAAAAAACACAAGGCGTCATTTGCTGCCGGAGGGTGTTTGCTACAGGCACGGTTTGCACCAGTGAAACCATGCCAGGGAAAAACAGTGTTTCCCAACACTGGAAACCTCAAGGGATGTCGGTGGGAGAAGGAAGGAAGACTGCCTTTGCAAGGACATTCAAGGTGTCAGCCCTGTTCCCGCAGAGGCAGACGAGGGGTCTAACTGGGAGCTGACACGCGCTGCTGGGACGGCTGCGACATCCCTGCTGGGACCTCCCCACTGGGACAGGCGCTGGGCAAGCTCCCCCAGGGCAGCCCCTTAGGACCAGCGACGCGAGAGAGGCTTCCCAGGGAAGCAGGTGGAGGGAAGACATCTCCTCAGCATTTTTCTCCCTGGGGAGATTCAGAATACAAATATCAAATTCCCACACCCGCTGCCCACGGCAGCTGTGGCACGTGTCCCGAAAACTATGCCAGCGCACCCAGTCCTCTCTCATGCAGAAGTAGGGGCATCATCAGAGCCATCCTCTGGACCACACTCCCTGCTGAGGGGGTATCAAGATGATTCCTATTTTAAAATCAGTCTTTTTTTCCCCTCTGAAGGCACTGGAAGAAGATACCTATACTTAAATTCCTTTTTCTGCACTCATTTCAAAGCCAGGGGACTTTTGCGCATCCTGGAGAGAAGCAGCTGCTCGTGTCAAAGTTCATTTGCAAATTAATGCCGCAGCCAAACCAAAATCTTTACGTGGAGCTGATTCCGTGCAGAGAGCAGCACCCTGCAGCGCCCGCGTCCCCCCATTTCTGTGCCAAGAGCACCATCCCGTGGCCTCCCCGGCCATGGCTCTCTCCCTCAGAAACCATAATAAAACTAAAATCTTCGAAGGGGAAGGCAAAATCAGCAGCTTAGTGTTGTGCAAAGAGCTGTATGGATAAGCTGGGTAAAAACCCTGTGTGTTTATTGTATGAAACCCAGCCAGTAAATGAGCAATGAGCAAAATCTTGTATTATAGATGTCTTGGGGAAGAGAGAAGAGTCACAGGGTGGGTTTTGCTGGGACCTGCTGGATGTGTACGGCTGCAGAGGCTTTGAGAGAGCAAGCTCTGGTCCCTCTCATGGCAGGTACTTGCCTCCTCTGGCACCACACCTCCCAGCAGAGCAGCCCTGCTGCTCATAGGGGGCACACGTACCACTATCCCAAAGGTGCTACCTCGCACAGCAGCGTGCCCCTGCTCCATGAGCAGCTGCCCGGGCCATCAGCAAGCCAAGGCAGGTCTGGTACTGCTGGCCTGGGCAGCAATGGGCACCCACCTCCCCATTTCCACCCTCCCTCCACTCTCAGTTCACTTCTACCCAGGGTGTTTCACAGGCTTACTGCATGTTTCTCTGAAGCTTTGAAGATCTTGAGGCCTAAAATTGAGCATTTAACATGTGCTTATCAGTAGTTTTTCGCATACAGCTCCCAGGCTTTGGCTGGAGTTGTGCACTCAGTGGGTTCCCTGGGGCACGCTCACCAGAGAGGACTTTCCTGAGCACGGTGGGGTTTCTGTGCGTATCCTCCAGCTGCCTGAAGCAGCAATACATTAAATAATTCAGCCCTGGCAAGGGAGACAGCCCTGTGGGAAACAATTTATACAAGTGTTACTGGCTGTTAATGGAAATCTTGGGGAAGAAAAAGAAAATGCACGCTCTGTTAAGATGAAAAGAAAAAGGAGCATGTCCATCTAACAAATAACTCCCAGTAGCTATGCCATGAGATCCACGTGCAAAGGATGAGAGAACTCCAGTGCTTTTAGTATATACTGCTCTGAGGTGTTCTTATACGAGCTGAATGGATCTGAGGGAAAATTGAAAGGGCTGCAAGCAAGCCACACTCTGCCTGGCTCAGGAGACCTAATCAAGCAGGCCAGTGAACTCACCAGTTACCTGAAGCACTAATAAACAAAAAGACCTCACAACAGTATGAGCAGGAAGGACGAAAAGGTTGGGCAGGGCTAACTTGGGAGCGAGCAGCCTACACCAAACACCCACGAGCTCAGCCTGGCAGCCCAGCACCAGCTGACATGCAAGTTCGGGTCACCTGAGGCACCTACAGCTCATCAGGTCATGGGAAGCGTGGCAATAGCATTCAGTCAGTTTATGCAGTCCTTCACCTCTCTTTTTCTCCTCTTCCTTTTCTCTTTCCTTTCCCCTTTCGTTCTCCTTGTGAGTTCAGAACGAACGGTTTCTATCACCTGTAAGCAGACCAGCTGGCAGGTCACGCAGCCCGAGCTGTGACAAACACTACAAACGTGTGATAAATACCCCCAGCGTGTGCTTGTCCTGTTTATCTGCTGAATGTCACTTCGCCTAAATACAGCCACATCACGAGAGGTGATTTTTTTTGCTAAAATATCAGAAGTGCTTCAGTAAAGCTAGGATTACCTAAAAGGCTCTTAACTTCGAGAGACACTTCAAGACACTGCAGAGCTGTAAACCTTTGTAATTTTAGTTAATAGAAAAATCCTCTTGAGTGTTTTGCACTGTGAGAAGTATAGTTTCTGGGAGAAGTCAACATCACTGGAAAAAATGAGATTGGTACAAACACAATCACTAGAATCAACACGCACACGTGTGTTGTGTAACAAAATGTAGCATCGAGCTTTAGTTTCCTAAAGTTGCAAGGGCTCAATTTTACAGAGAGACACTGAAAAGATAAGCCCACGCTAATTCAAAACTTAGGGTAATATTACCTGAGTACATGCTTTTTCCAGTTGTTAGCAGCCGTTTGATGAACATAGTCATCGACATTTTATCAGAATACCAAAAAAAAAATAAGGAAGAAACCAAAATTACCTGTCTCGTGGTTAAAGATCTTTGGGAATTTTTTCAGATGTTTTTGTTTTAAACCACCATTCCTTTGTTCATAAGAAATGGGTGATCACAAAAGCAGCATTCGCTTTTGAAACACAGTAACATTATTGGATTTTACTTTGACATAAACGTTCTTGATGTCACCATATGTAAAGCAACATTTCCAATAGGTTAATACAGTTTTCTAAGCCATATCATTTCCCAAGCATACTTTTTCATATTGTCATTTTTCCCCCTCTAAAATGCATTTCATGCTGTAACACTTGTCAGATTGAATCTACAGCCACAGCTATTTTTTAAAGCCAAGTTTGCAGATTCTAGCAGAGGATGCAGACAAGATGGTTTCTCTGCAGCAACTGCAAAAATATTACTCACTGCTCACTTTCACTGTGAATTTCCACAAGGATTGCTTCCAGCAGTGAAATTTTGAAGAAAGACATTGGAATTTTTTTTGTTTGTAAGCTGCTGTTTACACCTTGCTTGTACCTCTCCTAGCACAACCAGAGTCCACCCGGGAGGGTCTCTGGATGCTGCCCCACAGAAGGTATTCTAAATAGTCTTTGGAGACCTCCTTTTTCTTAAAGCTCATAGTACTGATCTAAGTACTTAAAATCTTCGTATGAAGTGCCACTATATCCCAGTTCTCAAAAATATTTCTCCAGCAGCAATGCCCCAATCTAACAAGATATGTATGTGCTGCAGCCACACATAAAGGAATGAGAGTGGTGCAAAGGGGGAGGCAAGACCCAACCTGGAAAGTGCTTGTAGCTTACAGATAGCACTGAAATGAGGTGTAGGCAGTGAAGGAAGATGAAACATGCACTTAAGCATAGCTATCAATCCCACTGTAGGCTTGATCAGCTCACGCCATTGTTAATACGTGAGAAAAGAACTGAGATTGTCAAAACTTTTACCCATTTCCCAAATATTTTCTAGCTGAAGGCATGAGCCAGCCCTGTCACACCTCTAGGGAGGTGACTGTGAAGGGAACAACCTTCAGGTGCAGAGAAAGAAACGGAATAACCTGTTCTCCAGTCCCATTCTGGATGTGAGCAGAAGCAATGAGCTAAGGTTGTGGCAAGAGAGACTCACTTGGCAAGAGAGAAATTAGGAAACACATTCTGACAGTAAGAAGAGCAAAATTACAGATTGCCTGAAAAGCATACAGGACCTTTTTCTTCAAGCTTTTAAAGAACAGGCTAGCCAGTGTCCATAAGGAATGCCACAGGCATCTTACCTTGGAAGCAGATGGAGTGGTGACCTCCTGAAACATCTTCTAGTTCCCTGGAGAGCCACCGAAAATGTTTGGGGGAGGCTATGGATTGCTACCCAGCAAATCCTTGGGTACCCCTTTGAGCCTGGGGTTTTTCCCTTGGCAACATTTGCTGCCTCAGGTCTCTCATTTGTGACTTTTTTTCCCCTTCTCCAGACCCCTGCAGCAGACAGCCTGGACCTGCGGCACGTGGGCTCGCATCGTGGCGAGCGTGCGGTGTACGGCCCGAGCTGTGGGACGTGCAAAGGAGGGAGCTGAGTACACAAGTCCCAGACTCTGCACAAAGTCTGGTGGATCTGCTGGTAGTCTTCTGACCCCAGCTCACCGCTGTACCTGGCTGGCTAGGAAAAGTGAGTAATAATTGTATCCACTCACTGTACCCATCATATACAAAATGCTTATAATGTGCATTCATATTTGTGGTTATAACTAAAAATTGCCATTTGTTATTCAGTCTCCAACTGCCCTTGAGCTCATGTGTCCCAGACAGAAGATGTTTCATCTTTTGAGTAGCATTTACTGGCCCTTTAGATACTACTGCTCAACACCACAGTAAAAAATGGTTATGTTGATGCACGTTAGCCTCAAGCAGATTACATGCCTGAAGGGCATGTGAAGGGAAGCTGTCATTCTCTAGCAAAACAAAAGTCAAGATGAGAGTCTGAAAACATGCTTATGTGTAGAACAACCTCCTTCAGTCTCTTGCTGCTCCTCCTCCTACTCCTTGCTGCTACTAGGGATTTTCTCTTTGCATTTCTCCTGTTGAAACAAACCCAGTTACAAAGTCTGAGATTTTAATTGCAGGTTAATTCAAGCCTCTTTGAAGATACTTTGCAGCAATGACAAACTAGCTCCTGTCTCCCTGGTTGTTTTTAAAGCCACCACCGACAACTACCCTTGCCTTTCCCTGACTGAGGTTTTCCTTTTGCACTCTGCTTTTCCCCACTGCATAACTCCCCTCTCCAGGCTAACCTTTTTTAAACTGAACTCACTTGGGGGAACCTACCCAATTAGACATTTAAGTCAATTAGGCTGATTGACAGCGGGATTATGTCTAGCATATTCTTCATTGTGAATGCAAACACTCAGCTGGAATAAATACCTGCCTCATAAGGACTCGGTGAGGCTTAATTAGTTAATGTTTGTGAGGAGCTTTGAGCACGTGAAGCACTGCACAAGCACTAAGCGCTGTTCTCACTGCTCCTTCAAAATGGGACATAGCAAAGGCGAGGTCGAAGGATTCCAAGGCCAGAAGGTGACCCTGTCACAGAATAACAGAATCACAGAATCAGCCAGGTTGGAAGAGACCTCTGGGATCATCGAGTCCAACCGTTGCCCTGACACCACCCTGTCAACTAGATCATGGCTCTAAGTGCCATGTCCAGTCTTTTCTTAAACACCTCCAGAGATGGTGACTCCACCACCTCCCTGGGCAGCTCATTCCAATGTCTAATAACCCTTTCTGAAAAGAAATTCTTCCTGATGTCCAACCTGAACCTCCCCTGGCGAAGCTTGAGGCTATGTCCTCTTGCCCTATCGCTAGTTGCCTGGGAGAAGAGGCCAACTCCCACTTCACTACAACCTCCCTTCAGGTAGTTGTCCCAAGGCCACTGGGGACCACAGCTGCAGGAGTGAGAGGACAGACCAATGTCAGGCAGGGCTTTGCTCTAACTAAACGTCGCTGCCATTCTGCGCTCATGATGCCTCTCTTGTTCCTCAGCAGGATGGCAGCAGACCCCGACCTCCAGACCTTCACACCAGCCCTCTTCCCCACCCCAGAGCCAGCCCAGGATCAGCTTGGCTGTCAGGGCAGGAGTGAATCCTGGATGCTGGCTGTCCTGCACCCCACGCTCCAGCATTCCTCCCAGGAAGGAATGCAGCTTGCTGGGCTTTTATAGAAGGCCTGTTGCAAAGCCATCCACTGAGGCATCAAGGGGCTAAGGCCTCTGAGGATCCCCAGAAGTGTCACTGTTGTTATTACTAGCTAACACAGATGTAGGTGAGCTTCATGTTGATAAAAAACCCCCATACACCTCAGTAACGCAAAGGATCTCTTCCCAAACAAAGCAGCATATATAAAATGTCACCTTGCAAAGCTAAATATCTGTGAATAGATGGAGTTAAACATAAATACTGTTTTGCAAGCTGTGTTTTGCACCAAAAAAAAGACCACACCTAAAAACTAGTAACATTACTAAATACAATAGCTAATACACCACTGAAAATAAAGAATGATTTTGACAGCCCATACGTAACTGCCCTCTTCGAATTTGCAAATGCTTATGCATATGTGAACTGAAAAGCTTCTAGTCCGGGACTCACAAAATATAGTTTGGTCTGGCATAAAAAAAATAAATTCCTCATAAATTCTGCCATTGTAGCCTGCCACTAAGGAGGCTTCCACTTAAAAAACAAAGCTGTCCCATCCTTGCCCTGCCTCTACCAGTTCATTTGACATTGAAAACAAACTGAATGACAGCAAATCTGGCTTGCTGGTGATTTACATTGCCAGAATGAAGCTGCTGAATTCTTTGCCTATTCTCTTCCCAGTATAGTTCCTACAGGATCTGTCCAAGAGTCCATCCGAAGTACCCTCCTTGATAAAGGCTGATTAGTTGTTGGCACAATTTGTAGCAGTTCATCACTGATTCATTAAAACAACGATCTGATTACAATATTGATAGCATGTTTTGAATAATATATTCTTTTTTTCTGCTATATAAAAAAGCAGTAACACTGGCAGATACCTCCAAGAACTAACACGACAGAAGAGCCAGCACAGAATACAGCATTTATATCATTAACACATGTGCACCCCCTCACAGAAGCTGCTAACCTGAAAAGTTTCAGAAGACAACTTACCACCCTGTAAGAAATTAAGCAATAGTTATATGCAACTAATTAATCAATAATTACCTGCAACTAAGGGGCAAAAGTCTCTATCACTGTACACCAGCTCAAACACACTGAAACGCACAGAAACTCCCTCAGAAACAACAGGTGATCTTTTTAAGTTCAAAATATACATTTTGGACAATGTCTGTGAGGGAATCTTTGCTAATGGCAAGTACATAAAAGCCAAGTTTAACGCCTTAGAAATGTGTTTCTTTTTTCCTTAAAAACTGGATCAAAAACCAGCAGAAAATATTTGAAATGGAGGGTGGGATTTTCAAAGCTGATTACTGCAAAAGCATAAATTGTACCATTATTTCACAGAAAGTGATAATCTAAAACCCTTGTTGGTGGCTTTTAAGAGCTTAAAATAAATAAAATATTTCACCATAAAAGAAATACAGGATCATTTTCAGTGACCATCACATTCAGTGGTCTGTTTTGGCAGTTAGATAACTGATTCATTTTCCTGGCCATTAAGGGTCTTATCTGCACATCTTTGTTCAAGTTTTCCACGTATTTCCTGCAACCTTTCCCCAGATGAATTGTCTCTAAACACAGGTTTTGGAATATTCTAATTTTACAACCTAAGCAGTCATCTGCCATTAATTTATGTGAGGCTTCATCTGTCAGGAGGGGTTTGTTACCTTTAAATTCTAACATCCAGCTCTGACTGTTTGTCCCTTGAATATTAACTGTGTGAGTTATGAAAGCATTTAAAAATAAACTTCCATAAAATTATTGTGTGGCTGAATAATTGCTCAGTTATTTACATGGTAGAGCAGTTTTGGTTTTATTTCCTTTAAGGGATTCTCCTCCCGTCCCGTTTTTAGGGAATTAACGATCCAGGTGGGATAAAGCTAGAGGTTGCTATAGTATCTGCTTGGAACTAGTTATTCCCAGACACACAAAAATAACTGGGGAACCATCACAGGGATGTTACATAGCAGCAAGGGAAAAGACATTTCTTTATTTCACTCATAAATCTTTGTCAGATTTGTCCACAGCATTGATTTACTTAAAGAAAATAAAACTTTTTGGAAAAAGCTACGTTTTTCTTCATCTTTTCCTCCTCTTTTTTTTTTTTCCATTTTTTTCTTTCATAATGTTGTCTTCTAATGGTGAGGGGCTACTTTACATGGTGTGTCTCTCTCTTTCTTTGTTTAAAGTACATAGAAATAATACCCTACACTACTTTAGCCAAAGAGCCAACACGCTCGCATTTTTAAGGACACAACATTACACTTCCATTTGAAACACTGGTCAATAATACATCTTTCACCCATCAGTCACCATGTGAACATTACTTTGGCCAGTATGTTTCCAGCAAAGCTGAAATGAATAAAATGTATTTGACCCATTTAATCCCATCCTTAGACTAGGCACATAGGTTTCTTCTGAGCCAATTAAATAACAAGCTTATGCGTTGAAGTATTACAATGTCATTAAAACTGTCAACACTGTGAGATGGGTAGTTGCAAATGTTCAGGATCACAAAATCACACGCAATAAGGTTTGCTTGACAACTTACCACAGCAGTTAACGATCATACACTTCCATTTTCTAGAAAAATTGTCTTCCTTGCTGAAATCCTTGACATTAAACATTATCTAAAGTGTTTTACACTGAAATTCATGAGAAATGCCTTCTGACAATACAGAGGTTGTCACTGAAATCTAGAAAGCTTTACCAACTGACACAGCAACGATGACGCAGGAATAACCTTTTGTTTATGATGCATCACATTTCCCCAGTGATCAGGAGTACCCTTATTCAGTCCTGCACCCCTTATTCAATACAGCAATCTCAAACACTTCTGGAAGTTGACAGTTGTAGCACCTAAACACTTATCCCTAGCAATGTACTGCATGGGTCTATTCTCACGAGGGCAAATATTCTTGATGCTTGAGTTGCTGAAACACTTACTACAGGAATAATCTTGCATTACTCTACATTTTTGTATGGTTTCAGGTCTTCGTTTCAGTTTCTGAATTCAGAAAACAAATTATATTTTCAGGGACAGTTTAAGGTTATTAATTAGCTTTACTGTTTCTGGTTTTCCAATCGCTACATTATCAAAACAGCTCTAATTTCAAAAGATAAAATTCTGCAGGAATACAACATCTGTTTGTAACTCAAGGCAACAGAATGAATCGGCAAATTGGATGATACAAGGGGTCATCTTTTCGAAAGAAATAGCATGTAGCAGTGACAACTTTAATGGCTTGTTTTTTGAAAAAAATATTGCTGGACTCTGACTTCAACTACTAGGGACATGGGAAACACAGCTGAACCCCACTCCAAACAGCAAAGCATTAAATCAGATTTAATTAGTTACCTATGCATACTGTTCAAATGCACTACAATAAATTTGTGTGATTATCATAAAAGTCAGTCATTCCTAACAGTCTACAGTTATTTTAAGAGCAGTGAGGAGGCTGGGGTCTCTTTAAGTACCAATATGTACTAAATGAAAGCCTGTACTGGTTCTCACCAGCAGCCACTTTATCACACATGCTCACATTCAGAGAAGGTAGCTTCTTCGAAAACACCATTGATACATTAGATGCATTTTTATTTCCACTGCTTCAGCTGATACTGCAGGCCTGCAGGAAAAGATCATCTTTAATAACAGAACTGAAACATACACAAGCTACTAAGAAACTGTCCTTTGAAAAAGTCACTTTTGCAATCAACTCAATTTCAACTAGAATGCCTGTGTCCACAAAGCAAACCTTTTTCTAAACAAACTTCAATGTTGCAGAAGAATTAATGATGGGAAAATTCAGTTCTGTGTGCATTAAGCTTCAACAAAGCTAGCTCTGCTTGTCATGATTGCTCTAACATCATAGCAGACGTGATTAATGCAGTACAGGGACAAAAAATGGTGTTAGAATGAATCTCAGCTCCAGTTTTGCAAAGAATTGTGTTGGTTTTAATGGGATTACATACAGCAGCAAAGAAAAACACATATGTAAGTATTCAAAGGACTGCAGCATTAGAATGGGTCCTTCTAAGTATAAATGAAGGTGCACACAATACTTAATGACATTGCAAACCTTTTAAAACAAGCATTTCCCAAATAGATAAATTGTCAGCATAAAAAAAAACCAACTCAAAATACTTGGCCATGCAATTGTTTCCCAATTTATTGGAAAGAAGATTGAAATATAGCATCCACCTTATAGTTTTTCCTTTATCCAGGGTGGGGAACAACCACTTTTCTGCTGAAGTCTATAATGTTTTTTAACTTAGAAAATGACACCTTCAGCCCAGTTGCAAACAAACCATATTGTAGAACAAACAGTGCCAATACACACTGTCAGCCCAGTTAAAGTGCCCATATTCCTTTCAGAAGCAAGGATGTCAACAGTAAAGAACTGTACAGGTGGGGTCAGAGAGGACAGGAAAATGCATGCCCAGCAACATAAAAAGCATTTTCCATACATTGCTTAAATTAAGAGAAATCTAGGCGACAGATGAAATGATAGAAGGAAGATTTCAGACTGATACTTACTTGTCTTTGGGAAGATCAGTTTATAATCACAGCAAATTGTACAAGATTTAACAAGGCGAAGTGTCAGGTCCTGCACTTGGGTCACAACAACCCCATGCAATGCTACAGGGCTTGGGGAAGAGTGTCTGGAAAGCTGCCCAGCGGAAAAGGACCTGGGGGTGGTGGTCAACAGACAGCTGAATATGAGCCAGGAGTGTGGCCAAGAAGGCCAACAGCATCCTGGCTTGTATCATAAACAGTGCGGCCAGCAGGACTAAGGAAGTGTTGTCCCCCTGTACTCAGCACTGGTGAGGCTGCACCTTGAACACTGTGTTCAGTTTTGGGCCCCTCACTACAAGACAGACATTGAGGTGCTGGAGTGAGTCCAAAGAAGGGCAACGAAGGTGGTGAAGGGTCTGGAGAACAGAGCTGAGGGAACTGGCGTTGTTTAGACTGGAAAAAAAGGAGAGGGGAGACCTTATCGCTGTCTACAACTGCCTGAAAGGAGGTTGTAGTGGGGTGGGTGTTGGTCTCTTCTCCCAACTAACAAGTGATAGGACTAGAGGAAAGGGCCTCAAGTTGTGCCAGGGGAGGTTTAGATCGGGTATTAGTAAAAAAATTATTCACTGAAAGGGTTATCAGGCATTGGAACAGGCTGCCCAGGGAAGTGGTGGAGTCACCAGCCCTGGAGGTATTTGAAAGACGAGTAGATGTGGCACTTAGGGACATGGTTTAGTGGTGGACTTGGCAGTGTTAGGTTGGACTCGATGACCTTAAAGGTCTTTTCTAACCTAAATTATTCTATGATTCTAAATTTACTATATTCTCAAGCAGACTAAATACCGCCTCAAATCTGGATACTTGCAGAAAAGCAAACAGCCAACTCCAGACATTTCACTTTCACAACACGACCATAACTCAAAAAGCCCAAGCTCAGAGGATAACATCCCACTATCCCTCTCTCACCCGACAGCCAACAATTGCAGTAACAGAGATACGGGAAATCCACCTATGATGCCAGTCAGAAGAAAGACAGGAGATTTAACGTCTTTTCAGTTCAGGTATTCCACAGAGCAGCTAAAGAAAGAGAGATTCCTGAACAAAAGTTAAGAGTCTCAGAGGAAACAGAGTCTCTGCTGTACTGCCAAGTTTCAATCACAAGTCTCTGGGGCACACATTTTTAAATATTAGGTGACTAAAGATACAAGGACAAAATTCCCATTGTTCATTTTAAGGCAGTTATGCACTATGCAATGTGAAATGCTAGTATATTTTGCACCTTTTCAGATGCCTAAATGCTTTCAAAAATTTCTGCTCATTTCCTGCACTGGCACCACTCCTATTTCCCAATTCTAAGGCTAGTATTTCCTGAAGAAAAACATATTAATATGTGAAGATTTCATCACCTTTCAGTAATGGGAGTCATCTGAGAGGAGAAGAGAGGTAGATGACAGTAGGCAGATGATAGGTGATAGAAAATAGATAGGTGAGGTCTAGGATCAATGAAATGTGATGGCATAGATAAAAGTGAAGAAGCTGACCTTGGCAGACAAATAGAGGGGGACATCCAGGGACCACTTTATCTTTAAACAGTGGAAAATGTACCACTGGAGGGAGTTATTACTTAGTTTGTCAGTCACAGGCAGTCACTAAAAGCCTGGACTTAATGTTCAGAAACTGCTCACACAGTCAAGGAAAGTTTATGATGCACAAAGCTAGTAACACTGGCTTTCAAGGATGCTCAAAATGCTTCATAGGACTCTTTGTCTGATGTCAGAGTAGCACATCCTTACGCAGACCCCAACTACCCTGCAGTGACCACTTTTGTCACTACTGTAGTTGAAAGCCTTGACTGTGGTTTTAAATGCTGACCCAGTAATTAAAAAAAAAAAAAGCAACTCTGACTATGAGGCATGTGTGTCACTAGGAAATGAAATGTTGATGACCCAGTTCTATATGTTTGGATCTTGGTGCCTCAAAAGTCTGAGAAGTCTTACAGTTAGGGCACGAAAATATGAGAGTGTGCTTAAAAACTGCCATCAACTAGAGAATAGCCAAGTCTATGGTTGAAGATGACAGAGAGTCAGGGTCTCTGGTTTCTAGAGAGAAAAATTTTTTAATAGTCATTACCAGATAGCAATGAAATAACCCTGGAATAAATAGAACTCGGTCAGGATCTCTGGTTGTGAGATAGGAATCGACCAACACCTTTAAGAAGCATGAAAGGATTCTTACTCAGCTGATTTACAAAAACTTGCAGGAAGAAAAAAAGGTTCTTCCCTTCCGCTGCCTTAGACCTAGCAAATCCTCTGTAAGTGGATCTTTTTTGTTGAGGTCTGCAATATGAATTCATACTTTGCACTTAGCATTTGGTTTTTTTTTTCTTTTTCTTGGTGGTACTTCCTGACTTTCTTCATTGTTAGTATCTAAAAAGCTAGGGACACCATAACTTCTTTTACTTTCAGTGGAGTATAAGGCCACGTGAGAGTCTAAATCACAAAGATTTAATGAAGGGCAAGGATGGATATTTCTACTTCCTAATAAATCAGCAAGAACTTGCTCTCTGTGAGACTTTAATCCTCCCCAGCTTTGAGTTTCCTCGGACTTCCTACAGACAAAGGAACCAATCAAGAAATAAAAGCATAAGGGGAAGATGACTCCAGAACCCAAGGAGACAGTAATCATTAGAAAAATCTCAAGAAAGGAAGTAAGAACAGCAAAAATCCTCACCCCTACAGTGTGAATCAGGTTCATGTATCAGAAACTATCTTATAGAGTGTAAAGACCAGGTGTGTGTTGGAACGTCACACAGTGCGAAGAGAAAAGCTTAAGAAAAGGCAGTAGGAGATGAGGGGACACTGGAGATCTTTGAGACCAATAAGGGATTTTCACGCTTTTTTTTGACTCAGTTCTCTCTAATCTTATTAGCTTTCAACATCAGCAAGCAATGCTTGAGGCTGAGCTCACCAAAATCATGTGTGTTCTCATTGCTTCAAGCAACTTACACCAGAATGACTGGAGACCTGGACTCCTGAGAGCGGCACAGAGGCAGAGCAACAACACTGGAAGCAATGGGAGAAAAGAAGGAATATCTAGGTAGAAAAGAGAAAGAAAGAGGCAAAAACCCTGAGAAGCACCTGGAAGCTTTTTCAGCCTCCAGCCTGAAGAAGGAGGGCCTAATTCCACATGACTATTAGCAACACCAACAAAGCAGTCCCTCAGCGCTGCCACAGCAGTGTCTGTACTTACAGATGCAATGCAGTGACAGCACACAGCGCAGTCCATGTTTAGTCTGTCTGGGACCCAAAGAACTTGAGAGAAAAACAAAATCTTTAAAAAAAAATAATTACTTTTATATTCATCACAAGCAAATTCCCTATCTTCTGCACTATGAATACAGCTGTAGACAGGTTCTTAAAGGTGAAAAAGGCAACTCACAACGCAATCTCCAAACTGTCTCATTCATTGCTGATAAAATATTCTTTTTCTCACTTCAAACTGTATTCCTAAATGACTATATTAAAAATAAGATAATTACAAAATATAATATTGCAAGTCAGAAGCTATTTTTCCACAGTTTCCTATCCAAAATAGCTCAAATTAACAGAGAAGTTATTACTAGTACTCAAAGACCATGTAACGCATTTAGAGTATGAGGTTACACATAGCCTTAACTCAGGAAAGCACTTAAATCCATTCTTGTTTTCAAGAAAAGGGAAAGTCTTCCTGACTCAGGGCCTTTAAAGCAGAGGTATGACATATCACATAGATACTACTCAGGCATACAGTAAAGATTCGACTGGTTTGTTTCACAAATGCTTGAACTCCACAGCAAGTCTCATCCCAATATGTATTAAAAATAAGCCAGTTCAATTGAAAGTGCAGTTCTCCTTTAAGAGCCAAGTTGTCTCTACTTTCATACATCATTCTTGCAGCAAAATGGTCACAAGCTGAAACAGAAACATGATGACAGTACCCCACACTTTTTGGTAATTCAGAAAGTTCACACGAAATATTAGCACTCACCAAAAATAATATTCTGGTTCACATGGTTATGAAAATGTTCTGCTGATTCTGAAATGCTTCTGGCATTTCTCTTTATGAAATACATAGGCAGAGCAGCAGCTCTGCAATTGTAAAATACCCTCATTCATTTCTAGAAGCTACGAATTCCACTGATATTTTAACGTCAGTATTATTTGCTAGCACATGGAACTTGTGGACAGAGCATTATAAACCAGAGAGCTCAAGTGCTTTTTGAATTTGATTAGTTAACCAAAAATTCTGAGATTCAAAAGCTGTTCTAGGTACGGCCCATCTCAGGACTGTATATTTCCCCCCCCCAGGACTTCTTTAAAACTGCATCCAATCAAATTATAAAAACATATGCAATGAAGCATCTGACACTTCCCCTGGGAGCAGCCAGCAAGTTGTTGTTTTTTCCCAAGTTGAATTTTAATGTGATTTCATCCCATTGCCCATTCTCACGGAAGAAAGGAGAAAGAGTCTCCAGGGAAGGCAAAAAGGAAAACAACCAAACAATTTCTAAATTACACTGAAAAAGTGTATAAAAAGCAATTCAGCTGTGAAGTGCATTGAGGAAAGGGGAACTATGAAGGTAAGGGTTAACTTCAGTCACAAAAGCAGCTTCCTAGCTTTCTCTTCTCCAGCACAGAAGAGTCACAGATGCACGTGGATGGCTCCTACGGAAAGAATCAGTATGAAAAAATGCTTGGGTTATCATTCCATAAATACACTTTCAGGAAAATAACTGAAGTTCCCGTAGAATTGCTTAACTTCCTACTTCCCAGAGTAGGAAGAAAAGCACTTTGAAAGTTATTATTACAGTCTTCAAAAGGTATCAGCCATGATATCTCCCACTACTTCTCATAAAGAAATGAAACTACCATACTACACAGCACTACCATAGTTTAACAGAAACATTGTACTATCTATTGCCCTGAGAACATCCAATGAAAGATGTTGCCAAGGGAGGTATCATAAAATATCTGATTAAGTCTATAAGGATTTTTCTTCCCTCACAACTTAATAAATAGCACCTTGCTGCTTATTTAACATATCCTACAGCTAAAGAATATATTTGCTTTTTTTTTTTATTCCTCCACCTTCTCCATTGCTAGCAAGAATTGGTGAAAAGACAGTTTTAGAGAATTAGTGCAGGATGTGTACACAGACAGCTATTTTGAAAACATTATAAACACAAAACATGATAAACACAAAACTCCTGGAAGGTATCATACAAAAAGAGACAAGAGAAAGCATTTCAGCCATCACTAGTGTCAGCCACAGAAGCAAACATTTGTCGTCTAAAAGATATACATTTTGTAATGTAAAAGCCCAAATCAGTATTTAAAGAAAAATAACAGATACCCTCCAGGAAATATCTAGTCCCCACTGCTGTCAACAGAGAGACTCCTAAGTAACATCAGAGAGAAGTGGATGCAAATTTGATCTCTGTCCTTCTTCACAATCTCAGAATCAAAAGACTCAATTAATGTAGAAAAGAAAACATATAATTTGTTATCCACAAAAAGAAACTACATGAGCTTGAAGAGATTTCATGTGTTCTCATCTGCAACTTCCTTCCGGCGCTGGGCCCGGAAATGACGCTCGATATTTATTGTGACTTCCCTCTGCAGATTTCTGCTGTTAGTTTTTCCAGCTGTTCTGATCCAAGGGTGCTGAAGTACTTGTCGTGCTGTGTAGCGCTTCTGAGGGTCCACTATCAACAGCCTGGTTATGAGGTCTTTCGCTGCTGTTAGGAAAGAAAGAAAAGGAGAGAAGGGAAAGAACAGTGATGTGATGATCCTAACAGCTGTACCTACACAAAATGGTCTTGTTTTTTCTTACTAGTTTTACCATAATGACTTTTGTGACTATCCCTGGGAGATATTCTAATAACTGGATTTAGAACTAGTGACAGGAGGTGTTAGATCCCCAACATATCTTTTACTGATACCATTCTCCCCTTCAGAAAGAGAGGAGAAAGCAAAGGGAATTTAGTCTTGAAAGCATGCTGACAGCATCAGGCTAGGTGTTCAGATTCACAGGAATTAGCACTGGGTGTCTCACCCCTCAAGGAGCATAAAAGTCATAGAATGCTGTTGAGCATGTTCTTTAGAAGACTGTATAGGGAGAGAGGGGGTTAGGGTTTCTAATTCTGAAGAGTGCATAAAAGACACTGTACTAGTCTGCAACAAGGGAAAAAACTACTCCATGCAGACCCCACTGATCTCAACAGAAAATCCACACTGCATTCTGCAGAGCAAGGATTTCATCCTCAGCCTTTGAGATTTTTGTGTGCATCTTTACAATCTAACATAACCCTGGGGATTATTTTGGTACCTTTTTCTACAGACAATTCATATAAGCAAGGTGAGGAAAATCCTTGCTCTTGCCTCAGAAAGGGAGCAAGCCACTAAATCCATCAGACCTAATATTTAGATTCACAGCCATGGATACTACCAGAGGACCAAATTCACATTTAAAACAAACACAGAATCACACAAAAGAGACCTGTAAGACATCCCCAAGTTCACTGAGCTCACTGTCCTGAACAAAAGGGAATTCCTCCCACTCCAGGGAAGAAGTCTGTCACTTCTCAGATGTGCAATATGTGCTGAAGCTTACCTGCAGAAATATTGTCCCAGTATGGGGAAAGGAACTCATAGTGACCCAGCTGTATGATCTGAAACAGCTCTTCTTGATCACGTTCCTGACTGCGAAAAGGGGGAAAACCGCAGAGCAGAATGTAAAGGATCACACCAGCTGCCCACATATCTACTTCGAGCCCATAGCCTAAGCAAGAAAAGACAAACCAAAAGTCCTGGTTTAGAAAGAAAACTCACAACTGGTAGGGAACTGTTTCTTTTTGATTCTATTTTCCAAGAAACACAGAAGCTCTGCTCAGTTTCTCAAAAAGATGAGGTCAGCAGAAGAATAAGTGGCTGGTACACCATGCTTACAAGCCGAGCTGCTCTGCCTGTTAACAATTACAGCTCTCACAGAGTGCCTCTTTTCTTCAACATGTTTCACAAACACTGTCTCACAAGGCCAGTGTCAACTGGAGACTAATTGAGAAAACAGCATATATTTCTAAAATAATCCTCCTCAGATTCCCCTCAAAAAAGCACTAAGAGAGTGCCAAGTTTCCACTGAAACTGGATATAACTGGAGATGTGCAACCCAGCTCCACAGAACAAAAAACAGAAATAGCTTTGCTTGAGCCATCAACAAAACCGACTCCTTTTCAGGTATGAATCTTCTTGGATATGAAATCTCCAAAATCTCTTCTGATGCAAAACACGTTTTGGCTTGTTACACACGTTTAACACACATGTTCACAATGTTTTTGCATCATTAGGGCCCTCAGAAAGTTTCTTGGGTTACAGTCATGAAATGGGGCTGACTACCCTCAGGCTGCAACATGAACTTCTGCTCGTTTCCCCACTTCAGCAATTACCTTCTATGATATTTTATGGCTTGTCTGCTTGGAAATCAGTGTTATATTATCATAGACATTAATAATGCAAACGTGACTGATGTCATGCTTGTGTTTGTCAAAAGCTACAAGGTTTCCTTTCACAGATTACACTGCTAGCCAACCTCCTACCCTCCAAAGACATATCAGTAGGTTGAAACATTCTGGAATATTTCCATGTTTAGAAAGTTCAGAGTAATTGTATGATTTACGATCGATTATAAATATATACACTCACCCTTCTCAGCAAGTATTTCAGGGGCAACATACGTTGGTGTTCCACACACAGTAAATATGGGTTTTGTAACCTGCTTTGCAAGGCCAAAATCTGCTAGTTTCAGTGTAGTAGATTTATCTGCATTATGCTGAACCTATACTCAACGAAAAATACATATATTTAGTCCAGATGCATTTTTAGACAGCAAAAGATAAAAGAAATAGTTAATAATAAGCAGGAAAACGTTCTAATAATAGTGACTTCAAGTAAAGCAACATGAAATGGAAACATTTTGAGAAACTGTGTTCAGAAAGTGTTCTTTCCCCCATATACTAAGAGGGTGGCTATATCTAAGAGGACAAGTAATAACAGAAAAAGAAAACTTTGCTCCACAAACTCTGGCACACTGTAATTTTCAAGAAACTAAAAGGAAGAAGACAAAAAATAACCAAGAATCAATTAAATGTTATTATTTCCTCTCGGGAAAGTAAACTCTTCTTTTCCCCTGGGAAAGCAAAGAAGAATGCTGTGGGTGTCTTTATGCTTAAATGCGATATTCCCAGGCAATCTACTGACTTTACAGTGTCACTGGAAAAACCTATCTCCATCATACTAGTATAACAAAAAAAAAAAACAACCCCCAAACAAACAAAAGCTTTACTTTCTTTGCAAGTTACTCTGCTACTCTACCTTCTGCCCTGAAAATAAATGAGTCACAGTCATCACATAGTGAGAGCTGGAGAAATTGATCCATGCAGAATGTCCTCCTAAATGGGTCTTTTCAGCAGTTCCCATCTCCTACAACCACCTGGAAAATAACCAAAACTCTTCTTCCCATTCTAATTTTGTATGCATGGGTGTCTAGCGTTAATTTGTAATGCAGTTAATGAAACACTATTTTAAGAAACAAAATATGTCAATGACATAGACAGTGGGATCAAGTGCACCCTCAGCAAGTTTGTAGATGACACCAAGCTGAATGGTGCAGTTGACAGGCCTGAGGGACGGGATGCCATCCAAAGGGACCTGGACAAGCTCAAGAAGTGGGCCTGTGTGAACCTCATGAAGTTCAACAAGGCCAAGTGCATGGTCCTGCACCTGGGTCAGGGCAAGCCCCAGTATCAATACAGGCTGGGGGATGAAGGGATTGAGAGCAGCCCTGTGGAGAAGGACTTGGGTGTACTGGTGGATGAAAAGCTGGACTTGAGCTGGCAATGTGCACTCGCACCTCAGAAAGCCAACCGTATCCTGGGCTGCATGAAAAGAAGTATGGCCAGCAGGTCAAGAGAGGTGATTCTGCTCCTCTACTCCATGGTGGTGACACCTCACCTGAAGGACTGCGTCCAGCTCTGGAGTCCTCAGCACAGGAAAGACTTGGACCTGTTGCAGCGGGTCCAGAGGAGGGCCACAAAATTATCAGAGGGATGGAACATCTCTCCTATAAGGAAAGGCTGAGAGAGTTAGGGTTGTTCAGCCTGGAGAAGAGAAGGCTCCAAGGACACCTTATTGCAGCCTTTCAATACTTACAGGGGGCTTATAAGAAAGATGCAGACAGGCTTTTTAGTAGGGTCTATAGCGATAGGACAAGGGGCCATGGTTTTAAACTAAAGGAGGGTAGATTCAGACTAGATATAAGGAAGAAATTTTTTACAATGAGGGTGGTGAAACACTGGAACAGGTTGCCCAGAGAGGGGGTAGATGCCCCATCCCTGGAAACAGTCAAGGTCAGGTTCGATGGGGCTCTGAGCAACCCCATCTAAAGATGTCACTGCTCATTGCTGGGGGGTTGGACTAGATGACCTTTAAAGGTCCCTTCCAACCCAAATTGTTCTATGATTCTACATTCAAAGGCCAAGTCATGAAGAATGAAGCAGTATAATTAAACACATCAGTATTCTTAATATTGGTGACTGATATTCAAATATTCTTTAAGAGGTAAAAAAATGTAATGAATTTGCTTTAAATGAAAAATTATGTCTCTTGGAACTATGGGGAAAAGATCAGCAGCTAAAATGTCTACAAGAAAGCCCAGGAAATCTGGACTCCGGTTTTGAAGGGACAAACAGGAGTATAGTGCGACAGGTATACTCCATGCTTTACCACTTCAGACTTTGCCATCAGACAGTGCTTGAGAAAGTCAAAAATTCAAGATGGTCTCTATTACAGGACAACTAAGGGCAGAGACGGGACAAAATTTGCTCTCCTACATTACAGCTGACCAATCCCCATTTATCATCTTTATAGAAACTGTAAGCACTCATCCAATTTTGATAAAACAAAAAGTTTTGGGGTTTCTTTTTTTTTTTTAAGAAAAAATATTATATTACAAAATAATACATTACAGCCTACTAATCCCTTTTTATCTTCTTTATAGAAAATACAAACACTCTTCTCGCTTTGATTAAGCAAAACATTTAGGCTTTTTTTCTGTTTTTCTAAGAAAACTGAAAATAAAATTTACTACAACCATGCAGTCAAAACTTCTGCAGGAGAAAGCTAAAATGCTATAGCCATTTTCTCTATTACATTAGTCAACTTCACGATGATTTTTTGCCATGGTGCACTGTGGACACCACAGCTGACAAAAATGAAAAATAAATTACAAAGGTAACAGTTACTTTCTAGAGCAGCATCTATCCACAGGATTTCTATTCTAGCAGTAGGGGTAATAGCGCTGGAATGCTATAAAAACTCACAATTGAAATGCTCGATTTTATATGTACGAAGAAAATATGAGTATGAATATATTTTTTCTGTTGTATAAATAAAGCTCTTAAAATCATACATGAAAATTATGTCACATGGAATTTCAACTAATACCCTGTATGCTGCTGTACTAAGACAAATAATACTGAAATGTTTATTAAGATTTTTAGAAACCAGCAGGGGGGTGGGGAGGGTGGAGAACACACTGGTCTTAATCCCAGTCCCCAAATCAGCAGGAAATGTCTTGCTTTGTAAAATACGCTGTTGTACTTTCTTTTATCAGGATGCCAGACTCATCTCTCATCACAGCACAAGGTGGCAACACTGCACCATCTGTTCTTCCAGGACAAAACCACTGAGCCTTCATTTTACTTAACAACCAAACAGGTAGGAACAGCATGCACCACGGGTATATTTTCACAGCTTTCTGACAATCATTTCAAAGACAGCATGTAACCTGTCAGCACGCCTGAAAACCTCAGCCCTGAACTCCTCAGCATCTTCACTACCACTACGCTCAGAACAACTCAAAGTCAGCTCAGGCAGAGTGAGCGTTGCCTTCATCCCCAACTTTGTACTCTCCAGTCTACCTTTCCAGCACCTGGCATCACCTTGAGCATACAAATATCCTTCACTGTAGAAGCAAAAGCTTCTCAGGTTGCTTTTATTCCTTCCTGCAGCCAGACTACTTACTCATAGCAGTATCAGAGAAACGTACAACCTGCTCAAGAGAAATCTAGCCTCTGACATCTACAGTATGTGCTCTGTGAAATGGTGAGAACAAAGCAAAAATGGTAACATTAAATGGACATACTAGCCTTACTGTGACACCTAAAAGACAGTTATTATTGCTCCTGCATTCAAGACTACAAAGAATTGTCCCAAAAGTCCATTTAAAAGTGTTGCCTTGTTTTACCTGCCTATAGAGTTAATTACACTTTCTACAGACAGCCAGTTTAGGCCATACAACTACTTACGTCCTTCAGCTGCAAGGGAAGCCACTATCTGGTAGTCTTGGACTAAAGGCAGTCAGAACTGCTCACTACTCTCCCAAATGCAGATGCTGTAGCAGGATATCAGAATAGTCTGAGGATTTCTAGCTATCCCAGCCATACATCCAGAAGATTATAATACACTAATACAAAGCCAAGTTCATCTTCAAAGAAGGGATAAATCGATCTTTTCCTTTTCTCCTGTCTGTTGATGACTCCCAGTTCTTCGTGCTCTTGTTTGTTTTCATACCTACCTTATGAAATCCACCAGGGCGTTTAAGATGATTTATAGCATTAATATTTCTCTGTATGCACATATATGTGGTAGCACAGATTTTTCTTATATACATTATGAAAGCAAGCTAGCCCATGGGATGTTTTGTATATTAGAAATATGTAGAGCTAAAGAAAAAGCACTGCTCACACGTTTGAGTTTCAGACATTCCCTGCTGCTAGCTAGAAGAATCTCTATGAAAAATCTTACAGAAAATTCCCTATGTAGGTTTATCAGACTGAAAGCTCCTGGCAGGTAACTGGTTCAACAGGATTTGAACTCAAACACACTCGGAAACCTCTGACAGTGCTTTGTGTATTTGTAAATAGTGTCACAAAAGCAAAGTTAAAGGACAGAAAGGCTACACTTGAAGTTCTCATACCTATAAGAAAATTTGAGAAAGAGAAAAAGAAGGGGGGTGAAAAAGCTCAAATGCATTAAAAGCTGCAACACTTACATTATTTATGGAGCTGAATGTTAAACAATTACCACATTAGTACGTTTGGGACATGTACAAGGAGATGGGTATATAATCACAAATACAACCTTCCCCCTTCCTCCTAAAAGGGGACAAGGAGGTGACTTTGTGTCTTTTACAGCTATAACCTGGAAAAACACCACTACGCTTTGAAATTAATTTCTCACTCAGAAGTCACGAAATGCCAGCACCTGTAGAATTAAACAGTCCCTTAGCTAAAAACCTTGCCAACAAATTTTGCTCCTCCAGGTAGCATTAAAGAAGTGACAGGCATCTTTTGTGGGACCAAATACACCACATTGCTCCTCCTTGGTAGCAAAGGTTTTCTTGCTGAACACCTAGTCCTAAATGAGGTGATTCTGTTAGCAGATGGGAGGGAGTCGGAGCAGCTGTCTTCACACCAGCTGTCAAAGAGATTTTGGTTTTGTAGCGCAAGTCACTACCCTTCTGCCTCACAGCTACGCTGCAAGGAGTCTGATTGTTGTGGACAGACACAGCAGTGAAAGAGGCAGGGGGAAAACAAGAAAGGATGATGGTGGACTGTTAAAGAAGTTTATAACTACATGACAGTTCCATAAGAGGAACAGTAGTGCAGTGAACTAATAATTAATCCAGGTTTCCAACTCTCTCCTGTGTCAATAATTTTGCAACTCACTAGACATCAAAGTGTATTTCCACCTTTTCCTCTGTAGGGACAGAAATGGTTTCCCTTCTTTCCCCTGCTGCTTATTGTCATGAAACTTATGGAAATTTTTTTTCCCCAGTTTGCTGCTTTTCTGTCAGCTCTGATGGAAATTAGCCAGTAGGTTCAAAGGTCACTAGCAGCAGGGTTAGATTCTCACACAAAACAAGTTCACAGCAGCCAAACAGATTTCCTTAGTAAAACAGACTAAAGATCTTTTCCATTCCCCATTTGCTGGAAAGGGTTAGGAAGTATGGAAAAGCAGCTGACAAGAAAGGACAGGGCTCACCTGACCAAAGTAGGACAAACAAAGTAAACAGCCTAAAAGTACGTACTTATTTCTGTTCTCTGTGTACAAAGAAAGTCCAGGGAGACTAATTCAGACTTAAATATCTGCAGTGTAGGAATCTGAAGCAAGAGGTATCCCACCACCAAGGACATCCCTGCAGGATGCCAGCACTTCCAGCACTGTGCCTCCTCTCCAGCTCGTGACCCACCAACAGCAGATGAACCCATGAAATTTGCTTCAGTGCTGTTTGTTACTGTTCAGCACTGGCTGACGTTAAGATTAGTGGCAGCTCTCCTTCCTACTCTGCTGCTACTGCTCCAGTCACTCTGAGGAGTCAGAGGCAGCACATTAACAAGTCAGAAAAGCCAGAAACTTGCTCAGATCTCCTGTATTTGTAGGGATGCTTATTAGATAGCATGTGAGCTATCCAACACTATTAAGAGCTTATAAACTCATCTGGCTTGTTGAACAGACTAACTTTTCAAAAGGATGCTTTATGTAAATGATATTAATACAGGTGTTCATGGACAATTAGCAGCAAGGTGAAACTGGAACAGGTACAATTTTCTTTCCCACAGTGTTTGGGTAACACTGTTCTCATATGACAAAATACCTGCGGCTACGGGCCAGTGTGTGCTTGAAAAATATTTTCTAACTGTCAGAATGGGCAACACGATTATTTAAGTGCCACAAACCTTTGCCACTGCCCAGCAATCTCTGTTTTGTGGTGCTGTGAACTAAATGTGAAAACACCCAGAACGGATCTGTATCACACCTCTTTGCTTACCAGCATCACTGTGATGATTACATATTATAGAAGGAAATGAAGCATCTGGTCTCAGGTGTTTCACACGCACTAGCTTATTTTCAGCAAATAGGCAGGAGCGGAGCCTGGTTCATAATGGAAAATCAGCTTCTGGAAGAAAGCCCTGCAGTTCTAAATGAGGTTTTGTTCTAATGGCAAAACAAGGCGTGAAAGCAGGGCCCAGATGCACACTTCTTCCTGCAAACCAGCCACTTGCACTCATCATCTGTTATTTACACACAGACCACACGCCAAGGATTTTCATCAGACTAAGCAGGATGCATAGCAGGACCTAGTATAGATGCTATTGGTTAGTCAAAAGGTCCAGCCTTGTTCAACTTCTACATGTCATACAGGCTACACTGCGGCTTTTCTCTAGAAATTCACACTTACTTCTTCCCAGAAATAATTCCCTTAAAGAACTGAATTGCACATAGGACTAAATAATCTATTATCTTTTTTTCTGGCTAACTCTGACCTTCCACCAGCAGATCAAATCCTATTTTTAGACTGGCCAATATTCAGTATCTCTCAGGAAATTTGGAACCCTAGCACCAGAGTGTAGCACAATTAGCAAGGGAGAGTTGCTTACTGTTACTGTTCTACAATGGGTGTCTTGTCAAGCATCAATACTGCAAACATTTCTATGCATATTCACACATATGAGTAACTATTGACTTCAGTGCTGGATGCAAAGAATGCAGCCTGAGAAATGTGTTGGAAAAAAGAACTTTTCTCTTTGGCTTGAAGTTAGTATTTGAGTTGACTTTAGTGCTGTATCTCACCAAAACATTCACATTTACTGTCAGATTATTTCAATCAACTGCATGGTACTTCTGCTCCTAAGAAAATAAGTTGTCACAACACAGAAATCACTACAGTAGGGGACTAGCACAGCAGTCTGCAAGATGTGTGACTGCAGTGGACAAAAAGTCTATCCAATAAATAAGCTAAATTAGCAATTTTAAGAAATTTTGGTCTGCAAGGAAGATGCCTTATGATTCAGTGCATGCTTCATGCAAAAAAAAAATTCATCCTTGCATAGCTAAAAGTCAGATGCTATGTAACAGACGTGATTTCCAGAAAAATACAAATGCTCACTACCCCTGAAAGCTAAGTCATTTTTGTTTGAATTTCTATCTGCAAGCACTGCTATCCGCAACGCACAGCAGATCTACATGAAGTAAACTGTAATGGTAATTTCCCTTCAAAATTGTACTCATTTTTCCAAACATTCCTGCCACAGCACATTATCTCTGCACAGTATTTGCTTAAAAATATTCAAAGATCCGTAACTAAAAGGAAAATAAATTCAAAATAAATTCATTCACATATGCGATACGTTTGCCAATACCTACCAAAAGATTCTCTGGTTTGAGGTCCCTGTGGACAATGTTCTTGCTGTGAATATAAACCAGTGCTTCACACAGGTCAGTGATCATGACAGCAGCATCATGCTCCGTGAACTTCACACTTTCTATGATTGCATCAAACAAGTCCCCTCCTGGGACATACTCCAGGATTAGGTAGATCTCAGCTTCTGTCTCATACACTTCAATTAAGCTTACTATATTGGGATGAGAGAGACTTCTAATGATCAGAATTTCACTTTCCATCATATCCTCTTTCCCCTTCAGCTTGGATTTATCAACAATTTTCATGGCGTAGATCTGATTGGAGTCACAGTGGCGACATTCCTTCACCACTGCAAAGTTCCCATCCCCAATAGTTCTGCCAATCTCATAGTGTTTTTCCACATCAGTTCTGGTTTTAATGGCATGCCTCCGGCTTATGTTTTCCAGTCCCTGAGCCTTGTTTTCTTCTTTATTCACTCTGCGCTCCCCTGTTTTTTCTCGTCGCGTCATGTCACTCTCTCTACAGGTGATATTCCCCTCTCTTCTGGCACCCTCCTCTTTAGCCCTTTGTCCCTCTCTGCCCTCCCTATGTGTTTTTGATAATTTCTCAGCATCCCTCGGGCTGTCTTTTTTTAGCCAACCACTCTGGTTCATTATGCAGCTACTTCCATTCTCTTCCTTTGCTTCACGAGTCAGCTGCAGCCCTTCTACAGCATTCTTCTTGATTTTTACTACTTCCTTCACATGGTTTTCCTGTTTCTCCACATCCCTTTCCTTCTCAATGCTCCTTTTTTGCTTCTCCAGCCCTTCATTAACATTCCTATGTAGGGGCTTCCATATCCTCCTACAGCCATTATCTTTCCAACCAACTTCCTCACCTTCCTGACAAGTTTCTGAAGATTTTCGGCAATTCCCGATTTTTGCGTTTCTTTCTACGTGGTACCTCTGACACACGCCTGTGTTCAGGTCTCTGATCTCAAATGAGGCCGCAGCCCACCTTTCCCTTTGTAACTTTTGTCTGGCCTGTCTCTCCTGTTCACACTTGTCACACCTCACCACCTCCTCTGAACTCTCTTCTAATTCCTCCTCAGGACTCCTCTTCTCATGGCTAAGGTACCTCTCGCTTTCTCGGGTGTTTCTAGAAGGCTTCACTCCTTGTTCACCACCCCAGCCCTCTCTAGTCCACTTTTTTTTGGTTCTCATTTTTTCCTCTTGCTTTGTCTTGGCTTGACTTTTTCCTTCATGTCCAGCCACTCGTTTGGGAGACACGCCATCGCTGCAGTTCTTGGTAATTTCTGTCTCATCAAAGCCACTGTCCACTTTCGAAGCCATGTCATACAGCCTGCTCTTCAGTTTTTGGGACTGCTCCTCGTTCTGCTGAATGGCAGCACCGGCAGCGTAAGGATTTTCAGGATAAAGTTCTTGTAATACCACCTCCAGGTTCTTCAAAGTGAGGGGCTCCCTCCCCATAGCTATGAATGCATCACCTTCCCCGAAGAAGTCAGAAACGCTTCGTATTTCT